>NC_043709.1:72894526-72945509 GCF_006229205.1 Suricata suricatta
GGGGGCGCCCAGACTCCCCGAGGCTGGAAGCCGTAGCTGCCCGCCCCCGCCGGGCCCGCACCGGGGAACAGTCGCCTCAGGTGGGGCCGCCTTGGGCGACGGCCTGGCAGGCTTTGCGCAGAGGAGCTGGGCTGCGGTGCTTTTTATTTTTATTTTTTTCATCATTTAGACAATGTCTGTCAGACGTGTACACGCAACCCCGGCCTTCTGAGGCAGGGGACAAAGCGTCAGACTGACAGCGCTTCCAAACGCGGGGTTCTGGATGCCCGTGCAATGGAAGCCTCATTAAGCATCACACACACACGTAGCACAATCGTGTGGGTGTAGGAGACACACCTGGCCCATCTGGGGTGGAATGGGGATTCGCTTTGGGAATTACATTTCACGGTGATAGGTCTGTAGAAGCAAGAAGACTCTTCAGCAAGTGGAAGGGTTACATGGGTGACTGGGTGAAACACCCTGACGTTAGGCGGGGTGGATACAATATAAACCTATACAGGCCTGGGTGTGAGTTTTGAAATACCAGATAGATCAAAATTGTATTTTGGTCAAGGACAGATACACGAATATTGAATATAATTTAGACTGTTTTGATACCTATCAAGAAGCAGAGCTCTGACAGTTGCTCAGGGAAAATTGCAACATCATCACTGAAATATTAATGAAGCATTCATGGTCGAATAAGTGCGTTGCTTTCACAGCTCTCTGATGGTCTACTGTGAATCCTCTTCTCTTTATACTTTGAAGGGTTATAAAAACAGTGTCCTTGGAGAAGTTATTGAAAAAAATCCACCACTCATATAGCCTTTCTGGAAAGTTATTTTAAAAATCCTGTCATGTCAGCATTGTTATTTTAGTGTCAAATCTTGATTAGGCATAGAAACGGCAGTTTTACACACTTTGTATCTTTAATCGAATTACAGAATAACATGACTTTTATTTTATCTTCTTAAGTTATCCTTACACCAAACATGGGGCTCAAACTGATGACCCGCGAGTTCAAGTGTCATGCTCTTCCACCTGAGCCAGCCAGGAACCCTAGAATAACATGAATTTTAAAGATTTTTTTTTCTTTTACAGATCAGGAAATGATCACACATGTAGGTGACAGTTTTATGACTGTTTAGAATCACCTGCTACAAAGCTCTTGGAGTTTTAATTTGGCATTTTTGGTTATTCTGGGGCTACTTATCCAATCGTTGGATTAGTTTGTTCCTCCTAAATACTGCTACTACCTCTCTTTTGGCTTTTTAATACTCATTAATGACTGTACCATGGCAGAAACCCAGTGAAAGGCAGTTTTGTTAGCAGAGCTGGTTGAAGAGGTGAAGAAGGAGCATAAGATAGTAATGAAAACAAAGTTAGGGTGTAAGAGAAACCATTTTTAGAGATTTCAGGTTTTTATCTGAATTCTCTAGAATATCATAGGGCAGTTTATTTGCCATGCTTTTAAATCTGATGCCATTTGCACTGGGGGTGAGCAAATTAGTCATAGGTGATCCTAAAATGCTGTTGACAGATAAACAATTTATATTTGATTTTGGTATATATGTTTGCACTTTTTAAGTGATAAGTGTGGGTCTGTTTGGGAAAGGTTTATAAAAATGTTAACAGAACATGGTAAGCTGCATTGTGAAGATCTTTTTTTTTTTCCCATTAAATACATTGAATAGATCCATTCTCTAAACTTATTTTACATAGAGTAAAAATAGCTTATGTGTTTATAGCACTTTGGTGTTTATAAAGTGCCTGGAGACATATATTTTTATTTACAGCAAATATTTATTGAATGTGTATCTTTATCTCTGATTATCCTGATTCTGAGCTAAAAACAGGAATAATTGTTGGACACATACTGTGTGCTAGGTAGGATCAGTGCTATTAAAATGTTTTATATCATGTAAAATTTCATTTCGTTTATTTCCCATAACAGTTTTTGGTTTAGGTTCTGTTATGACCACTTTACAGATGAGACACAGAAAGATTAAGTAACCTGCTTAAAGTTAAACCAGTAGCTACTGATAGAACTAGCATTCCATGCCAGACAGCTTGTCTCTACAGCTCAAATTCTTAGCCATTAAACTACATAGGTGAAAGGCAAGAACATACTTCACAAAACCTTATTTGGCTTGAGGTCAGTTGCCTTTTCTGGGTTCTAGTTCAATTACACTTGAGTGGCTTTGACAAGTTATGCATACCTTGATATTGTTGGAAAAGATAAAAGTCAGAAATGGAGCACCTGAACTTAAAGTATTTCCTCAGACTCTCTTTAATCTTTCCCGTGTCCTCCAATCCTATCCTAGTTTGTGACAGACTTCAGCAGCAGATGAGTAAATCAACACATAGACAAAACTCAACAGGCATTTGACCTGCTTTTCCTTTTCAGTGAATAATGTAATAACAGGTATAGGGGACTGACCCTACTGCGAAATGCAGAAAGTGTCCTAGAGGTTCTTGTGTTTTGTTAGATGAAGAGACTTGTCAGTAGGCTAAAACTGATGACTCTATTCTAAGATTTCTTAGAATAAGTTAGAATAAGTGCTTGGGTCATATAAAACTTTGGGGAAAAGAAGTTCAAAAGAAAGTTTCTGAATTAGGGAGAATATTTTTTGTTGAATTTTCCAATTTAATTCAATTCAATACCTTTTGCCTTCTGAGGTATTTTGCAGGGTATCTTTCATTGTGGTGGAAAAAGATTCAGATAGCAGCCCTACTGTTCAACCCATGTGGCTATTGAGCACTTGAATTATGATTAATGCTACTCAGGAACTAAATTTATCATTTTCTTAAAATTAAAAAAAATAGGGGGTGCCTGGGTGGCTCAGTCAGTTGGGCATCTGACTTTGGCTCAGGTCACGATCTCGTGGTTCCTGACTTTGAGCCCACATTGGGTTATCTGCTATCAGCACAGAGCCTGCTTTGAATCCTCTGTCCCTTCTCTCTCCACTCTCTGCCCCTTAAAAATAAAGAAACATTAAAAAAATTAATTTTATTTATTTTTTTCTTTTTAAATATGTGGCTACCAGAAACTTTAAAATTAGATATAGTGTTGCTCACATTAAATTTCTATTGGAGGGGTTCCTGGGTGGTTCAGTCAGTTGAGCATCCAACTTTGGCTCAGGTCATGATCTCATCGTTTGTGGGTTCGAGTACCACATCAGGCTCTGTGCTGACAGCTCAGAGCCTGGAGCCGGCTTCAGATTCTGTGTCTCCCTCGCACTCTGCCCCGCCCTTGCTCAAACTCTGTCTTTCTTTCTCAAAAATAAAAAAAAACATTAAAAAATTTTAAAAAATTTCTATTAAATAGTACTGCCCTATAACTTAAAAAATGTGAAAAGTATAGAATAAAACTATACTATTTATCAGCAGGATATATCAATATATAGAAATAAATCATAGCCACCCATCGTAGACTAAACCCTTAGATCAAGAAACTGCCATAATAATTAAGGTATCTTTTTTTAGATACACACACACACACACACACACACACGCACACACACACACACATACACACACACACAAGACTTGATTTAAAAAATATCCCCCCGCCCCAGAATACATAGGTGTGGAAAGATACTGATTATGGACTCAATATGGTAGCTGAATTCTTAGAAAATATGGTAAATTAAATGGATGGCTTAGGTAGATGTCATCAACAAAAATGAGCAACGAAGCATAATATATATTCTATTCTTAATATCTAAGTATACTGGACTACTTAATACTTAACTCAAATGATAAGATCAATCAAACATTTTGAATTCTAAATTTAAGACATTATAGGATGATGTGCCTTTTTCCCTTCCCTGTGTATGAGTGCTGACTTAGCAAATTTGAAACTTTTTTCCTTTTCAAAAATATGTCAAGAGTTGGATAAAAATAGAGATTCAGAGAGGACCATTGTGTTTTTATGTCATTGTGGTTGTGGGCTAAAATGTCTTTGCTTGGCTGTGGCAGAGAGTCGTACATACCCTTGACAATCACTTTGGATTCGTGTGTAATGTAGTCTACTGGTTTCAATTTGCTGTGTTTTTACCTTACTAAAGCAATTTTAAGAAGTAGCATTGCTCAGCAGGCTTCTGATTGGTTGGTCGGACAGTTGAAAGCTCAGTTTTAGGTCTGTGAGTGGCACTGATTTCCAGTGTGACCCTTGTGCACTTTTCTTTTTCCACATGCTGAGGTGGAAATGTAAAGGTATTAAGAGTTCTAAGAACTTTGCATATGTAGTGTTAAATATGTGATTTTGTTGTTGTTAGTTAAACTGTTGGCTCTATATTGACAGGAAGGAAGTATTTTAACATTTCAGGCTTGACTTTCCTAATTAATAAGTTTACTTTGGGTACTGAACAGGAAACATTTAGTCTCTTGTGGTCACTTTTTCCCATTCTGGTTATAATACAAATGCATAATATTTTATTTAATCTACATTGAAACTGTATGAGGTAGTCTGGACAGATATACTGTGCCCTGTTTTACAGATGAAAAAAATGAGTTACAAAGTGATTAGGTGACCTGTTCAAGGTTTCTTAGCTACTAAGTATGTTTTGTTTGTTTTCATTGAGGTATAATTGACACATACTATTATATTAGTTTCAGGTGTGCAATATAATGATTAGGGGCACCTGGGTGGCTCAGTCTGTTAAGTGTCTGACTCTTTTGGCTCAGGTCATAATCTCACGGTTTATGAGATTGAGCCACACATTGGGCTCCTCACTGATAGTGAGGAGTCTGCTTGGGATTCTCTCTCCCTCTGTCTGCCTTTCCCCCACTCGCTCTCATTATCTCCCTCAAAATAAATAAATTAATTTAAAAAACATAATGATTCAATAGTTACATACATTGCAAAGTGATCAGCACTATATGTCTAGTTAAAGTCTCTTATTTCTGTTCTTTTTTTTTAAAAGAATCTTTTTTTTTAATGTTTTTATTTATTTTTGAGAGACAGAGAGAGACAGCATGAGCAGGGGAGGGTCAGAGAGAGAGGGAGACACAGAATCCGAAGCAGGCTCCAGGCTCTGAGCTGGCTGTCAGCACCAAGCCTGATGCGGGGCTCGAACCCACGAACCATGAGATCATGACCTGAGCCACAGCTGGATGCTCAGCTGACTGAGCCACCCAAGCACCCCTCTTATTTCTGTTCTTAAACATATTTCCAAATATTTTCAAAACATTTCTATCTACTAATTTCAAAATAATAAGGATCTTTCAAGCTGAAATGCTTTTATACATGTGAGATAAATTATTTGAAACAACTTAATGTTTAGAAAATGTAGAAGTAGATAAATTAGGCTTTTAGAAATAGTAATTGAATGGAAATAGATGATTTTTTTTCTGGTGTTTGATCATTTATTTATTCCTTTTTTCAAATAACAAGTGGTTATCAAGTGCCTATTATGTGTTGGCACTTTTTTTTTTAGATCTTATTTTTAAATAATCTCTATGCCCAATGTGGGCCTTGAACTTACAACACTGAGATCAAGATTCGCATGCTCCACCACCTGAGTCAGGCAGGTGCCCCATGCTGGATACTTTCTTATTTCGGGGGATATGCAGCCCATATGATATATGTGGTCCCTGGTTTTACATCTCTAACAGTACAAGTCTCTCTCTCTTTTTTTTTTTTTACACCTACAGTTTATTTTATTTTTTAATTTTTTATGTCTTTTATTTGTTTTTGAGAGACAGAGAGAGACAGTGCAAGCAGGGGAGGGTCAGAGAAAGAGGGAGACACAGAATCTGAATTAGCTCCAGGCTCTGAGCTAGCTGTCAGCACAGAGCCCAAAACGGGGCTCGAATCCACAAACCGTGAGATCATGACCTGAGCTGAAGCCGGCTGCTTAACTGACTGAGCCACCCAGGCACCCCAGTACAAGTCTCTTTAAATGCACAAAAATGTTGGAACTAACACAAAATGTAATCAACAGCATGAACTAGAGATGAAAGACAATGGTTGAAGCTTAGTTTTTATTTCTCCTTTAGTTTTTATTTTATTTTTTAAATATTTTATTTTTTTTTAAAGTAATCTCTATACCCAATGTGGGGCTTGAGCTTACGCCCAAAGATCAATAGTCACATGCTCTACTGACAGAGACAGCTGGGAGCCCCTCTCCTGTATTTTTTTCAATAGCATTGTTTAGTTACTACATTCATTAAAAGCAGTGATTTAAAAAATGAAAAGTGTGCCCTGATTCTAAAGGTATTTTATATGAAAAGTGAACTTCAAAGCCTATGCAGTAGGGGGATTTTATTTATATCATACTCTACTTGATAAAATATGCATACCCCACTTTGTAGGTGCCTTTGTATCTCTTTGTAGTTGGATTAGGAAGTAAGGGAAATGAAAGAAAGGAGACCAAAGAGTTAGTAGATGATGTGAGTTGAAAGTAAATGAAATTATTTTATTTACAAATATGAGTTGATATTATTTCTTCAGATAGGATTTATTCAATTTATGAAGTGTGGTAAGACCTGTTTGTTGTTTGGAACTCCATGAAAGTTCAAGTTTCATGTCTAATTATTATTACCCTTTGAGCTCTTAACCATCTTTCCTGCTAATTGGTTAATATTTTGATGCATAATTATGGGGTAGAGAATGAGCACTAGAAATTCCAGTTTTGTGAAGCCATGAAAGCAGAAATTATCTTGGCAGTTAATTCCATAATCTGCCCAATCTTCCAATTCTCATCAATTTCTCTTCAAAGATGTGAACTTGGAATATGCATTAGTATGGATGTTTCCTCCAAGATAGTTTACAACTCACTTGTGTGACTCTGATTTACAAATGGTTATTTTCTGTCAACATTAGACGTGACCTTCATCTCAGTTTCAGATTAGGAAGGAAAACACAAAAATGAAAAAGGATGCCAGATAATAGAAAGTATTTGTATATAGTGTATCGTTAGAATAGTGTTATTCAGAATGTAACAAGTATGTGTGTTATTTTCGACACTTCTCTCTGGGAAGCGGATTTGTAAATTCTGCCTTTCAGCTTGGTTTCCCAGTGGATTAACTATTTAATCTTCTCAGAGTGTTAAAATAGTTTTCCTGGAGCTTAAGCTTTATTTGAAGCAAATGACAGCCAAGCCAAAAGGGCTATTGTTATGACACCCATATGATTATTATGAGATCTTTCTGAGTATTTAAGAATTATATTTGAAGTTCGTTTGTCTTTTTTTAAACTATTAGACATCTATATATTGAAGATAATTTTTAGTATATCTGTGATTATTGAAAAAAATTGATTTTAAGATTGAAAGGGCCTCAAGTGACTAGGTGGTTGGGGCTCCTTCTTTATAATGGTTTAGATAACAGAGGCCCAGAGAAGTTGAGGGAATTGCTTGAGGTATCACAGCTACAGCAGCTCAAGTGATCTGTTGATTAGTATTGTGGGTTTTCTAGGTCTTTATGTTTTTATGGCAGACATCCTAGAAATAAATTAAATTTATCTTAAAAACTACAGTTAAAATTTTTTTTTAATATTTATTTTTGAGAGACAGAGAGAGACAGATCATGAACAGGAGAGGGGCAGAGAGAGAGGGACACACAGAATCAGAAGCAGGCTGCAGGCTCTGAGCTGTCAGCACAGAGCCCGATGCGGGGCTCGAACCCACAAACCGCGAGATCATGACCTGAGCTGAAGTCGGACTCTTAACCGACTGAGCTACCCAGGTGCCCCCAAAACTACAGTTTTAATTCCTTAAGTACTCCTTATAAAAGTTAATGACATTTAGATGAGTTCCTCCATTCTTAGTGCCCATGATTTTTGCTTTATGATGGCCTCAATTCTAGAAAACTACAAGTGATTCTAAAAAGGACCTCTCAGAGCCAGAGAGAGAGGGACTCCTGGAATAGAAATTCTGGTCTATATTTTGGGGTTCCTGGTATATTCAAATGTGAAGAAGTGCAGAACTGGGTTATTAAAATAATATAGACTGTTTCCAACATTCATAGGTAGCACATTAATGCTTTAATTACAACCATCAAAGTATAATGTGTGTATAGTCTAATTTGGAAATAATGTTTAACATAGAAATAGGATTTCGTGAATGCTAGGCACATAGCCTTCTCCCCCTTTTCTCCCCTTGGCACTTCAATGTTATTTTTTTCTTTTTACTAGCACATTCCAGTAATAATGGCAGACTCACTATGAATGAGATGGCTGGAGGGTAGGGTAGGATAGAGGTAAGGTTGGGTCATGTTGGGGGTGAGATGTATTTATTGGAACTTGGAAATGGAAATAGAAATCTGAGTGACTTAAAAAGACCCCATTTTGAGTATTATTTCACTTGATACGTGGTTCTTATGCTTTTAAAAAATATGTCAGCCCTTCCCCCTCTTTATTTTAGAAGGAAATAAAGAATATAACACATTTGGACTATAATGGAGGCTTATCATTCAATAATGTTTTAAGTCCTACCTCTACATGAACTATTTCTAAACTGCTCCCATGCATAGAAATTTCTGCCTTTTTTTTCTTAATGTTTATTTATTTATTTATTTATTTTGAGACAGCAAGAGAGAGCATGAGTGGGGCAGGGGGAAAGAGAGAGAAGAGAGAAGAGAGAAGAGAGAGAGAGAGAGAGAGAGAGAGAGAGAGAGAGAGAGAGAGAGAATTCCAAGCAGTCTCCATGCTGTCAGTACAGAGCCTGATGTAGGGCTCCATCCCACAAACCATGAGATTATGACCTGAACTGAAATCAAGAGTCAAACTTGACTGAACCACCCAAGTGCCCTGGCCATAAATTCTCTTTATATGCGTCTTCTCTCTCTCCCTCTAAAATTGCAATGAGAGAGATACACACAATGCAGTTTTTATTATTGGGCTTTGAAATATTCCCCAAACTCAGAAGATTTAATACTTTTTGAAAGAAAGTGCTAATATATGACAGTTTATTATAACAGAACATTCAAAGGAATGAATATATTGAAACAAGCCGATATTTACAGGTCTAGATTGGAGTGTAAGTCTTTCAGGATTTAACCCTAAGGTCAGTCTACTTGGATCACTATTCACTCTTATCAGTGTCTTCAGTAAGAGCAAGGAACTAAGAAAATTGTTCACGCCTGATTGTGCCCCACCATGAGTCCAAACAGGGGCTAAATTAAGGACAGCTCAAGGTTTAGTCCCTACTCTTTGGATCTCTTAGAGTGTAGTAGAATATTAGTTTTTGAAATGGAATTTGACATTATTCTCAACTTCGGGGAGCTGTGTCTGTCACTTAGGCATGATGATATTGTAGTTCTCTGAATGTGATGAAGAACATATTTTTCAGAGTTGGTATTTGTATTCTCTGACACAGTTACATAGTCATTTTGGAGTTGTTTTAAATGAGAGACTTTCTTTCAGCAAGCAGGAATAATAGACCTGGGAGAGGGTCAAGCTGTAGTTAATAATTAGGATGTGGTGTGTTGATCACATGGTGTAATGAGGCATAGGCCATCTCTGTTGTAGTCTCAATTGTATTCTTTCTAATCTTATTTACTCATTAGACAAAATTCATCATTTATTATATAATTATTAAATGTCCCTGCATACTGACATCATGTAAGTTGGAGGCAAGGTAATATAATAGAATGAACCTGGGATGGTTGGAAAAGTGTTTTGGTCTGGACTCTCATGAGTGATAAACTTGGCTTTTAGTCAGTAGTTATCTACTTATCTCAGTGGACTTGAGAAAGGATCAAAGGAGCCAGCCATGTAAAAGCATTTGGAAAATGGTTTTTACACAACAGAGGCAGGAATATTATTAGAGATGAGTTTGATATAGCCAACGATGGGCATGTTGGTTATGTTCTAAACTCTAGCAGTTGGATTAGTCATTTCCTAATGTGTAACTTGAGTTAGTAAAATGCTTTATAGGTGTTTGTAATTGTTCTTTTGTTTCAGCGTGTTTGTGACTTGCACCACTATGAATGGTCCAGAAATGTATATAAAAACTTCCAAAAACCTTACCTTGCCCAATCTTCTAGTTTTCATTTTATTTTCAATATGTGCATCACATACCATCCTTCTCTATCTTACCAAATTCCTTCTTTCATAGTTTAGTAAAATCGACCATTTTAATTCTTTCTTTTCTCTCCTCACACAGACTTTCAACTGGTTTGGATTTTAGTATTTTGTAGTTACTTTTGTATACTTTGTGAGATTAACAATAGTATTGAGTTATCTTTATCACTAGTTGTTTAACCTAATATAAGAGAATGGTGACTAAATTGGTTAATAAAAATGTGAATTTTTATTTTGAATTGGCTTGTACTAGATTTTTGAAAATGTTGTTAATGATTTCCTTACTTCTTATGAATTTTAGCAACAATACACTAAAGCAGACTATGGATTAGCAAGTACAATATGGGGTAAACTAAGTAAAAAGACCAAAAGTAATAATACAAAATTTTAAAAACTTACATTTTCTATTAGTTTTTTTTCTGACATCTAAAGCTAATGGGGCAGTGTGCTTCCAATATTCATTGATAGAGCTATGTGAAGACTTAACTGAAAGCATTTTAAAGAAGACTATTACTTAGAAGCAGGAAATACATCTTGCAAGACTAGTCTAATGATCTCAAAATCAGCTTTTCATTTTGTAAGTTACGTTTATTTGACTTTTCTCTACTATCTTTTCTTCTTTTGTTTTAAAGTTTATTTTATTTTAGTAATCTCTACACCCAATGTGGGGCTCAAATTTATAACTGAGAAATCAAAAGTCATATGCTCCTCTGACTGAGCCAGCCAGACACCCAATTTTTTTCTATTATTGAAATAATATAATCATATTAGAAAAAGTATCTTGGAAAAGATGAGAAAAACAATCAATCTGATCTAATTGCTATTAGCATTTTGGTGTATTTCTTTTTAGTCTGTTCATAAATTTTTAAAAATGTGGATTCACTGTTACAGCCTGATCTTTACCATTTCGGAGTATAGCATAAGAATTTTTCCATGTCTTTATATCAAAGAAGGGCATTTTTTAATAGTTTATTGTCAAATTGGTTTCCATACAACACCCAGTGCTCTTCCCCACAAGTGTCCTCCTCCATCACCATCACCTCTTTTCCCCCCTCCCCCTTAAACCCTCAGTTACTTTTCAGTATTCAATAGTCTCTCAAGTTTTGCGTCCCTTTCTCTCCCCAACTCTCTTTCCCTCTTCCCCTCCCCCTGGTCCTCCATTAGGTTTCTCCTGCTCACCTGCTAGACCTATGAGTGCAAACATATGGTATCTGTCAAAGAAGGGCATTTTGAGTAACACGTTTAGTATTAAGCATCATCTACTTTATTTCAGTGTTCAATATATATTAAATTCCATATATAAACAGTAATTTAATTGACAAGTTTTTATTGTATAATAAAGATGTTAATATCATTTTTTCTAAGAGTTGGCTGTGCTTTGTGATTCTTGGTAATGTTTTCATTTCTATTGGTAAGCATAGATTCTACAAATGACTATTTCCTGGAATTGAAGTGGGAGGGTAATGCACCCACCCACAACATATGGTTAAATGTTAAGGCATTGAGGATGCTCTTTTAGGAAAAATATATTGTTTTATAATTTTAACTTTTCATCTATATCTACTGCAAGAAATGATGTATTAGGGTAATACAGATATTCCTCAAACACATTGTTTTAAGCCACTGATGGTTAACCAAACATAGGTCCATAACCCTGTCATGTTCCTTGAAAATTAGTGCATTTCTTTTTTTTTTTTAAGTTTTTTTAAATGTTTTTATTTATTTTTGAGAGAGAGACAGCGTGAGCAGGGGAGAGTCAGAGAGAGAAGGAATCACAGGATTCTAAGACAGGCTCCAGGCTCTGAGCTAGCGGTCAGCACAGAGCCTGATGTGGGGCTCGAACCCACGCACCGTGAGATCATGACCTGAGCCAAAGCCAGATGCTTAACCAACTGAGCCACCTAGGCGCCCCCTTAGTGCATTTCTAAAGCACATATGTTGCTTTTGTTCACCTCAGTTCAACGCAAAACAATTGCTTGAGTAGCCTGTTGGTCATCTAGTCTGCCTCTGTCCTGCTCTAAAATGGAACTTGTCAACTGCTGATTAAACATGAGATTACAGATTTCATTCTTGGTTATTTGGGCTGCCAGTTAAGGTTCTTTAATCCAAATGTGACATCTGGACATTTTCAAGTCTCAGTTTAGGCAATACAATATGATACCTTTGAATTTTAGTTTGCGAACTTGGCCTTAGATTAGCAACAAATTCCATCTGTCCTTGATTATATTATCTTTAGTTGCATTAAGTGTAATTGAACCTTCTGTTACCTTTGTAGCAGATTCAATTCTTGTTTTTGAGTATAGAGTTTCTTTGTCATCTTTGGTTCTTAATTTTGTATTAACTTTGTATAACCAGTCATAATTTTATTTATCTTGTGTATATGTTCTATGAGTGTAGCTTTCCATAGTAACTCAAAGACTTCTGATGATTTTACACTTTTAAATTTGTGTACATTTTGGAAATTAATTCTGTTGTCTCATTTTGTATGTTTCAATAGTAGGGTTCTATCTCATTCTATTTAAAAATAGACATGAAGAAATTATGTGTTATTGAGTGCTATGGGTATTGGTGATCTGTATGTTCAGTTGATTTCAGTATAATGCTAATAAGGTAAAAATTAGGAGTTTATCCCTGGATGTACTTGTTAGCTCTGCTGCTTTATAATGTGAGCTTTACAATCGCAACAAATACTGCTGTTCAGAAGCAGCAACTGGTGACAATGAGTCAGTACAAATTGGTTAAATACCAATGAAAATGATCTAACCATGTTCCAGAATTCTCATCCCCCTTTTTAGGTCACTATGAGTGAAAATATTTTTATATTCATTGTCTATAGAAGCTCAGTAAATATTGTTATTCAAAGTCTACATAGGCTCAATCAGAGAAAATAGAACTTGGCTTATATGTTTGTTGTGAAAATAATAAGAACATGTATATAAAAACCCTTATACTACTGGCTTTTAGTAAATGTTTTGTAAAGAGTAGATGCTCCTGTTATTTTTATTATTATTATTTTTTCTGGTTAGTACCTCTGAGTTTCTGTGTCAATCCTAATGAGTTTCTGTGTCAATCCTAAATAAAGCCACAAGTAAATCAGAGCAGTGTTGTTTGTCCCAGTACTAATTAGTCTGAAATTTGTTTTGCTACTCCAGTATTATGTGCCTGTGCTCTTAGAGTCATAGCTTTCCCTGTAACCTTCTATTTTATTTGTCCAGACCTGACTTCTGTCTTGGTTTCCTGATTTGTATCCCTTTTTCCGTATCTTGAATCCAAATTTGCTTAAGTGAAATTATTGAAAGCCTTCTTTCTGAAGAGGGGGAGACTTGTCCCTTTTTTTTCAAGTGAGGTTTCTTTCAACCCATGTAGGCTTACTTGAATATACTTGTATATACATGTTGACGCTGATCAGCCTGGGTTACTTCTGGACCTTAACTTCACTTTCATGTCATCCAGGCCTTTGGCCAGGCTAGTTGTCCAATTTTCTCCTTTACCCCATCACAGCCTGTGGCCCAATGTTTTTTGAGACAGACTTCACTTGAGATCACGAAGTTATGATTTTTGTCATCGAATTGACATGAAACACACATGCACACACACATGCACACACTCCCACACTCCTCAAAACATAAAAATCCATGGAGGAGTTGATGAATCTGGCTAATATGGTATAAAATATATTAATGTTAATAGATTTTTTGTGATTAAAGTTTTTTAATGTTTATTTTTGAGAGAGAGAGAGAGAGAGAGAGAGAGAGAGAGAGTGCGCGCACACGCAAGCAAGTCGGGGAGGGGCAGAGAAAGAGGGAGACACAGAATCTGAAGCAGGCTCCAGGCTCAGAGTTGTCAGTATAGAACCTGACTGAGGGCTTATACTCACCATCCGTGAGATCATGACCTGAGCCAAAGTCGGATGCTCAACCAACTGAGCCACCCAGGTGCCCTAGATATTTATTTCTTAATATCAGTTGATGAAAATATTGTCAACCTGTATGTATAACATTTTGTTTAAAAAGGATATATGAGTTTGTTGAATATATCAGATTTTGAGTCCTCATCTGTGGCTTTCTTCATTGTTATTTTGAAATGGAAAATTTTGTTTACCTCTAAACTGTACCTATCAGTGCATTAATATGAAAATGATTCTGTTCTTTTGTTGTCACCATAAAATATATGCATAATGACACTTTAGCATCTCACTTCTTTACTTTTTTAAAGTTTATTTATTTTGAGAGAGAGAGTGAGAATGAGCAGGCAGGGGCAGAGAGAGAGCGAGCGAGAGAGCATCCCAAGCAGTTCCATGCTGTCAGTGCAGAGCCCCATGTGGGCCTCAAACTCAGAACATGAGACCATGACCTGAGCTGAAGTCAGACAGTAACCCAAGTGAGCCACCCAGGCATCCCAGCATCTCAGTTCTGATGAAGCAGCCCATAGACTGTGTGTTAGGCTAGGCCGGATCATTGGTATACACTGTAATTGCTCAGTACAGGACTGGCACATCTAGGTCAACTGGCCAGTGCTGTTTCTCACAGCAGCTTCACTGACAGCGAGATGGGATGGCGAGAAGAAGACTATATGAAGGGCTGGCTCACAGGAACTGATTCTTGAAATCAAGTAGCCATTGTGCTTCTCAGTAGCCCTTTACACTCAATTAAAAATATCATGCTTCTGTGGCATCAGTGCCCTATCTTATCCCAGTATCCATCAAGGAACTGCTAAAAGCCAGTTGATCTCTTTTTCTAGCCTCATATTCCTTATTAATTTTGTCTTTTCCCTTCATCCCAAATCTGCTTTAATGTTATTTTCCTTTGCAGCATGGCTTATTGAAAAGATCATGGACTTTTAGTGTCACAAAGATTTCAGTTCAAAATTTTAGGGTAGCCACCCAAGCTTTATGAATCTTGGTTTTCTTATCTGTAAAATGGAGTTAATACCCATCTTATGGTTATTAAGATAATATGAATGTTATTATTTTTATATTAATTTTTAAATGTTTATTATTTTGAAAGAGAGAGACAGAGTCCAAACCAGGAGAGGGACAGAGAGAGGGAGACACAGAATCCAAAGCAGACTCTAGGTGCTAGTCTTTCAGCACAGAGCCTGACGCCAGGGTCAAACCTACAGACTGCAAGACCATGACCTGAGCCAAAATTGGATGCTGAACCAACTGAGCCACCCAGGTGCCCCAGGATTATATGAATGTTATAAATGCCTGGCATTTAGAAGTGTTTGGGAGATATTAGATTGTTTTTTTCTTTTTTAGTTTTCCCTTTCTCCTTCTTCCCCCTCTTCCTACCACCTCTGATTTTCTCTCTCCATCTGTCCCTATCTCTATAAATTTCTATTTTTCCTCTTCTAGGTAGGACTTGTAGTGACTAACCACAGTTACTTTTCTAATCACCTCAAGACAGGGATAATTTCCTTGGTGAACTCTTGTTTGTAAAACTCCACCTTCATCTTGGTTTATCTATGAAATAGAGATAATAAGAGTACTAATCTCATAGAATTGTTATGGGAATAAATTGGTGAGTTCATAAAATACTCAGAATAATGCTTGGCATATAGCAGGTCTCAATGACTGTTAGTTGTAGTCATTAACTTGCAAAAATTTATTTACAAATTTTCAAAGAAGTCATTTATTATGTGTAGATGAAGAAAAGAAATGACTGGGTATAGGAGATATAGGAAAAGGTTGGTAACTTCCAATCATAAGGTGAAGAAGGTTTGGGGATCTAATGTATAACATAGTGACTGTAGTTGATAACACTATATTGTATAGCTGAACTTTGTTAGGGGCGTAGAACTTGATAGTTCCCATCAAGGGGGAAAAAAGACAAATATGTGTGGTTTTGAATGTGTCAATTAACTTGATGGGGGAATCCTTTGAAGTATACACATACATCAAATCATCACAACATACATTTTATATATCTTATACTTGTTCTTGTCACTTGTATCTCAGTAAAGCTGAATAAAAAGGATGAAAAAAGTGCATTTATATTAGATGATATTGACCTTGATATTACCAGTTGAAATTATCAGCACTGTTTTTATATGATAGAATGTGTATCTTAGTTTGTCTTCATGAAAACATTGAGTTGTGAAAGTCAAGGCTGAGATAATTATGCTTTCTTGACTAGGTTGAATAGAATATTAAAAAAAAAATCTTTGTCTTTTGTTGGTATGTATGTTAATGGAATGACATTCCATTCTTGTTTATCTTTAAGGACATGGGAATACTGATTGATTTCCACGTGCTTACCTGGCAAGGTGAGCTGACTGACATGTTAATCCTTAAACCTCTTAAATATATTTCTTGGTATATCATTAACCCAAGTACAGTTCTACTTATACTAACAGAGTATTTACTAAGACCCCAAAAGTGATCAAACACTCACACACACACACACACACACACACACACACACACACACACACTTATGTATGTGCTCTAAGAGAACATCTCACTATTTCCATGTATAACGTGAAGTAATTAAAAGATTTGATTGAGGTGACAGAATTTCTTTGCTACTGAAACATTTTTTGATTAATTTTGTTTTTCCTTTTTATAGGTCATATTATGAGAACAGTCATTTTGCATATTTTTAAATTTTATAACCATGATTAAATAAGAAAAAATAAATTTGTGATTCTTTTTAAGACCTTGTGCAATAATTAGGTTTTTCTTGTTTATACAATATTATCTCCTTAGACTTTTGTAGTTTTGTTTGCATCAAAAAACAAGTTTTTGAGTGACAATGGTATGAACAAACAGTTTAAAGCTTAAACAATCCTGAAAACAAACTTTACTTTTTAAAGTTTAGAAAACAAACTTGATTGAACTGGTAAAATAAATACCTTTTTGTGTCCTTTACAAATAGATGTACTGTGGAATGAAACAGTGTGGTGATAGATGAACTTAGAAAATATGTGGTAGAAAGTTAAGTGGGGAATTGAAGATGACTAAGAGATCCCTAGTTGCTGTCTTTGACAAGCGTAATCCTCCAAATATTAGCTATTAGAATAATGATCATAGAAGTGGATATAGAATAATGTAACTGAGGATGAATATTTTTCAAAGTCATCAGATTCCGTACCCTCATACTCTAAAAACAGATATATATTTAATTTCTGTACATTCTGATGAGAACCATACTATCTATTTACCTGAAAAAAACAATGCAATAACAGGAATTTCTGTTTCCAAAAGCAGTCCTTTGTGCTTTTTTTTTTACTACCAAATACATTTATTTGCATGTTACATAATTTCCCTTTTATGATTAAATCTTTTAAAATGAACTTTGAGATGAAAGTAATACTTTTGGACTTTGAGTTCAGCTCTTTTCTGTTCCACTGACTCACTTTGAGGTGACAGTGGTGTAAAAGTAACCCTGTGGAAAAATAACGTGACACCTCTCTATGACTCAGTCCCTCTACACACATATAGTGAATTATACTTCTCTTAAGTACATTATAGTTTCTTTGTAAAGTGCCACTAAAAGTGTAAAACCAAAGCTATTGCTCCAAGCTTGTTTTAAGTACAGCAGAAGTTACTTAAGTATATATTGCTATCTAAAATGGAGGAATGAAAATGAATTTGTGAAGATTGTAAGTAGCTACCATCACTGATCATTCCAATTTTGTTTGGCTCCGATTAGTTCAATATAGTTCAGTTTAGTTCATTCCCGGTTATTAGTTAGAGTCCCACTAAAATCAAGTGCAGTGCAAACACTTTGCTAGGCCCTGGAAAATCCAAGATGAATCAGAGAGGGGTTTTGCCCTTGAGGAACTCAAGTCTAGATAGGAGAATGTTGCATATCCCTATCAGATCTGATGGCTCTCCCATGAAACATGCCAAAAATGAAGTATGAACACATTATGTGCAGGTTATTGGAGTATTTTACCTCAGTAGCTGTTGTAATCACAATAGCTCACTTTCTAAGACAGAAAAATGACTCCTTACTTTCCAAAATAGTAATGTAAGCTCTTAGATCTTCTAATCCTTTTTTTTTTTTTTTGAGAGAGGATGTGAGTGAGTAAGGGGCAGGGAAAGAGGGAGAGAGAGAGTCTCATGCAGGCTCTGCACTGTCAGTGCGAGCAGGGCTCGAACTGACAAACTGTGAGGTCATGACTTGAGCTGAAGTCAGATGCTTTACTGACTGAGCCACCCAGGTGCCTCTCCAATCTTCTAATTTTTAACATAGCCCTAGTGGTTTATTTGCTTTTTTCCTTTTTTTCTGTACTTATTTTCTCTAATCTTTCCTAATTTTCATACTCATTCCATTAAAAAAATCCCTCTCTATAAATTCCTGCCTATTTTCTGAAGACTTTAATTGTAAAGATTTATTGACAGTTGCCACTCCACATAAAAGTACGTGAGTATATACACATGCATACGTGTTCACACATATACACATATCTTTTCCCACAGTAAATAACTAATCCATTCAGGGAGGCAAGCTTGGATCTAAGTGAGGCAGGAGGCTTCTATGGAAAGAGCCCTAAAATACTCCAATCCTGCAAATAGTTTGAATAAGATTTTAAATCCCTTAGTTGATTGTGTATCTTTTCCTTGTGTGTCTACCTCATTAATTCTGGTGTCCTATGGGTAATAGGCAGTGTTTTTTTCTTAGGAGACTGATAATCGGTTACATCTTTCCAGATCCAAACCTGAGGCACTTTGAATATTTAATATTGGTGGAATTATAGACTTCTAGATGTCCTTGACAACTCCATTTGTTATTATCCAATCTTCTGTTACATATACCTTTTATAGTAGCTAGCTCTTGTTATTAGGAAGTGGCAGAGGCAATTTCCTAAGAGAATGGGCTTTGACATTAAGAGATTTGATCGAACTTGATTCCTTTCCTAGTTTTTAACCTTGAGTGAATTGTTTAAGGTAGCTGGGCCTCAATTTCCTCATCTGTACAAGATAATGATAATATATACCTCACAGAATTTTTTTCTCCTGAGGGTACCTTTACTGACAAATGCTATCATATTCACATATGTAGGTATAATTTATAGTGTTTGATAGATTGCTTTATAAGTAGTTATCTTTAATGTCGTGGGTTTATGTTGGTTTTTCATTCCTCCTAAGTGGGTATTTAATTATTTAAGAGCAAAGGTAGACTTTTATTTCTTTTTTGTCCTCTGAGAAATGTTTAGTACATCAGTATGAATGTCAGATGTGGTTCTCAACATCAGAGGAAAAAACATAGCATTTTCTTGATTATTCTTATGGAATCTTTAAGTCAGTTTGCCAAAAAATATTTGATTGCCCTTGATGTTACAGGAAGGGTGTTCTGGGTGTGGAGGATATATAGATTCCTTGAATTATGATGGGGTTACCTTGACAAACCCATCATGAGTTGAAAAATATTATTAGGTTGAAAATGCATTTAATATACCTAATTTACCAAACATCATAGCTTAGCCTAGTCTACATTAAACATGCTCAGAAGACTCACATTAGCCTATAGCTGGGCAAAAGCATCTAACACAAAGCCTATTTTGTAATAAAGTGTTGAATATCTCCCATGACTTATTGAAAGTGAAAACCAGAATGATTGTAATTGTATCAGTTGTCTACCTTTGCTGATGTGGCTCTCTGGGAGCTGCAGCTCGCTATAGCTGTGCAGCATCATGAGTGAGTACTGTGCTGGTATTGTAAAGATCAAAATTCAAAATTCAATGTACGGTTTCCACCAAATATGTATCACTTTTGCAACATTGAGGAGTTGAAAAATTATAAGTCAAAACAACATTGGGTGAGGATAGAGACAATAAACATAAAAAAGTAATTTCAGATGTTGATAAGTACTATACAGAATAGGAAACAGTATGCTTGAGAGTAATTGGCCTTAGCTGGGAGGAGACATTTCAGTTGCGATCTGAATATTGAGATATGAACTGTGAGAAAATCTGAAAGAAGAATATTCTAAGCAAAAGCCAGTGCAAAAACCTTGAAAAAATAAGCTGGTATGTTAGTGGAATGGGAAGAAGAACAGTATAGCCAGATATAGCAAATAAAAGAGGATGGAGATGATAACTGAGGAGTAGACAGAAGCCAGATCATTTAGGGCCTTGGAGTCTAGAATGGAAATTTTGGACTTTCATTTTAGTGGGAAGGCTTTAGATAACTTTCAGTGGAGATATGACATGATCTGGTTTGCTTTTTAGAAGAAAAAGCGTTTGCTACGGAGAGGGTGAACTGTGTTATAAGAGTTAAAAATGCAAGGAGGAGACCAGTGAGAAAGCTGTTATGGGCTCCAGGAAAGAGATGGAGGTGACTTGGACTAAAAAGTAGCTGGACAGATGGTGAACAGCATATATGGGGTATATTTTGGACATAGACCTGTTAGGACTTGGGTGTGATGAAAAGAATTAAGTAGATTTTCAGGTTTGAAGCTTTTTTTTTCTCCCAATTTTTAAAGTTTATTTTTCTAGTCCATCGCCTTAACCACTCGGCCGCTAATTTTTAAAATATATTTTTGAGAGACAGAAAGAGACAGTCTGAGCAGGGGAGGGACAGAGAGAGAAGGAGATACAGAATCTGAAGCAGGCTCCAGGCTGTGAGTTGTCAGCACAGAGCCTGATGCGGAGTTTGCACTCATGAACCATGAGATCATGACCTGAGCCGGAAGCCGGACGCTAAACCGACTGATCTCCTCAGGTTTGAAGCTTTGAGGTAAAATGGATTTGGGAGGAAGGGAGATCAATAGGCCTCCTTTGGTTGTATAGCTATTGTTATGCTTATGGGACTTCTAATAAAGATGACAGGTTGGCTATTACTATATGAGTATGGCTCACAGGGTGGATATCTGGGCTGAAGATAAACTTTTGAGAGGCAATAGTGTTTAGATGGTTGAAGTGTGGATTGGATGAGGTTATCTATGAAAAGAAAAAATTTGGAGAACACTTGTGGGGAAAAAGCCCTGAGACACTCTAAAATTTAGAGGTCAATAAGAGAAAAAGATCTACCCGGAGATATTGGAGACAGGTAGTTTGGTGACGTTAGAACAGGCAGAGAGGGTATGTTGTCTTAGAAGTTGGGCAACTGTTTCAAATGTTGCTGGGAAGTCAAGTAAGATGTGAGCAAAAAGTGACTGTTGGCTTTGATAAGAGATAGGTTATTGGTGACCCATAGGATCTGTTTCAGTTGATTGCTTGGTTGGAGTGGGATTAACGAAAAAATATGAGATGAGGAAGCAGACACACTGGAATCAGTACCACTTTTGGAAGATGTTGCTGTGAATGGGAACAAAAAAAATGAAGCAGAGAAGGACAAGGTTAAGGGAGGATTGTTTTAATGGGTGATAATGAGCAATCTTATGCCTGATGAAAATCATCCAGGAGAGTGACAAATTGATGGTGAAAGTAATAGGAGATATTTTTAGGAGTGAAGCTCTTGAGAAGGAGACTTGGGGATGAGATTGGAAAGGGAAAGTGTGGAGAGTGGTCTTCGAATCAGGGACACTTTGACTTTAGTTGTCCTTTAGCAAGAGGAAAAACAGAATTTGCAGATGTAGATGCATGTAGTAAATATAAAGATTAAGCAGTTCTCTTCTGATTGCATTTTTCTCCCCAAATGAGAATGATTTTAACAAAAAGCTGTTAGGTATGTCACTTAAGAGATTTGAAGTTGCCAAGAATGTTGATAGAAGTGGTGAGAGGGATACTGTGGACTGTAAGTGAAATCAGTGGATAAGGCAGTGTGATGGCAATAAGGGGCGTTGAAGGGTGGAAAAGTTTGATGACCTGCTTTAAGAAGATGGGATCTTTGGAAGAGGAAGGAGAGACAGGTTGGAAACTGCACTAGGGAGCAAGAAGAAATGACTTATATGTGATGTGGAAGGAAAAATTAGCCTTACTTGAGGGCATATCAGTGAATGCCATATCCTCAGGGGATGGGTAAGTGAGGTTTTAGGGTGAAGGCATAGGTGAGTTTTCAAGTCAAAATAAATGAACTATTAAACACTTTGTGGCAAAAGCAAATATTCTAACTTCGAAACATATATTAACTCACATGATACAATAATCGTCTAATATAGGCACTATTATTAGTTGCACTTTATAAATAAGGAAATTGAAAAGTTAAGCAATTTGGTTAGGGTCACACAGCTATAAGTGACAGGGCTGGATTTGTATTCCAGCAAACTTGGTTCTAGCCAGTGTTCCAGATAAAAACACTTGTCTATATTGCTGCTGCCGGACATGATTTCCAACACACAGTTGAGGTGTTCAGGAAGGAGGTGAGAGACACAATGGGGCCAAATTAGAGACTATATAGAGTGCTGAATGGATACAAATATTTTTCCCTTTTAAAGGTTTGTTTATTTTGGATGTGCATGCATGAATGGTGAAAGGGGCAGAGAAAGAGAGAGAGAGAGAGAGAGAGAGAGAGAGAGAGAGAGAACAGCCTGATGTGGGGTGCCATCTCATGAACTGCGAGATCATGACCTGAGCAGAAATCAGGAGTTGAATGCTTTAACTGACTGAGCCACCCAGATAGATGCCCCTTGAATGAATATTTTTATTTTGAAAGATAATCTAGGATATTTTGACATCTGATGGTGATGAGGTTGATGAGTTTTTTCTATATCTTAGATTATCTTGAAGATTTTAGATAGCTGATTTTACTGTGGTTTGGAGATATTTTGCTAACTGAGAGAAAGTGGGTAATGAAAATTTTGAGTTATCTGGTGACCCCACTGAGAGGAGATAGAAGGGTAATTGCTGAGCTATATTCTGGTAGCATTGGCCTGCCGTGTTACTGTCTTCTAGAGAGCTTGAGTGAACATTATATCGACCAGGTTATCTTTCCGGCCCTGAAATTCAAACACTTTTGTTGTTCTTAATTAAAATTGTTAAGCCATCTGCTTTGGGCTACAAAATTTGGAACAATACTATTGACACTAACAAAAAATGATAGACGTTGATTTTTATTGTAATAGTAAAAAAAAATCCTATTTCATCAGAAGGCTACTTGCGGAATTTTGCAGAATTTTGAGTGGAATTTTGAGCAGTTTATTTTTCCTGATTATAAAAGTGTTATCTATTCATTTTAGAAAAATTTTAAGAAGACCACCCTGAGAAATGAAAACAGTTTATTTCTGTCTTATATTTTAATATAATCTCATTCTTTATGTAATATAAAAAAGTATCAACTCCTATTGCATATATAGTTTTCTATCATACTTTATTTCACTTCACATTTTTCATTTCATGAATGCTTCCTTAGGTTATTAAGTCATCCTTTTCAAATCTGATTCCGAAAGACTGTGTATCACTGATTTGTTAAGTGGGCTGCCTAGTGCTTTTTGTAGAGCTTTCTTGGCTTTAACTAGCTGGATATTATGCCCTCGGGTTCTTTGTAGAGCCTACTGAGGGCAGTCTTCTTGCTACATCTTACCCCACAGAATGGGGTTGCATTCTGTGTCTGACCTTTTGGGAATGTTCTAGCTCCTTTCTTACCCTCCTTGTATATTTCTAGCCTGTGATAGTGAATGTCTGTTTGCCCTGGTGGTAGTCAATATTCCTTTGCAAAATTCTTATGAAATTGCTGATTGTCTGGCCACTCTCTTTTTTGTCTGCTTGGGCAATGAGAAATGTCATGTATCTGTGACTTGTTAATGGTGAAAGTGCAACTTGCTTGCTCAGTTACTGCCCTCTTTTTTTTTTTTTTTTTTTATTTCCTATCTTCAGACTTTTCCCAGTGTAAATATATATACCTGGAATCCAGAGGATATGCATCAGATTTTCTCAGAGACTCTCTCACTTCTCTGGGGGGACACTCTGAGATGGGACTGTCCTCTCTAACATAGATATTTTGAGATGGGACAGTCTGCATTCTGAAGAAATGAAATGCCACAGTGTCATTCTTATAACTCTTTAGTCTCTGTAAGTAAAGAAAACCTTGGACCATGTCCTCACTTGACTTGATAGAGACATTTTACTTTCCTTTCCTGTAGAATGGAAAAGAGAAAACAGTGTTCTCTCTGCCTAGGAATTCTTTTTAAAGTATTTCCACCATGAATTGTTAGCCTTATCATATATAGCCCAAAGATGAGTGGTAAGGACTGATAGTTGAAGGACCAGTTTGGTCACCTCTTGGTAAGTGCTGTGGGGATGTGGTTAGAAACTTTTCTTGAGGTTTGTAGTTGAAATTATGAGATAAGAAGGAAAGTTCAATCCCTTATCTTGTCTTAACTGCTAATATTTTATTATATGAATTAATAGCTCAAGCAACTTCATAGTAAATATTGCTGGTCGATAAGGCTTCTTCACAGAGGAACTCCAATCAGTCTCCAAGGGAATGGCAAGAAAGAGGGACTGTTTACCCTATAGGAATGGAAAGTAGAAGACTTGGGGCTCAACCCTGCTTCCACCTGTAACTGGATGAGTTACATAAGGCAAATCACATAGTTTCTCACGGCCTTATCTTTAAAATGAGAGAGTTAGACTAAATTTCCAAGATTCCTTCAGGAATCTTTATTTTTGAGAGACAGAGAGAGACAGCTGGAGCAGGGGAGGGTCAGAGAGAGAGGGAGATACAGAATCTGAAACAGGCTCCAGGCTCTGAGCTAGCTGTCAGCACAGAGCCTGATGCGGGCCTCGAACCCACGAACCGTGAGATCTGACCTAAGCCAAAGCCGGATGCTTAACCGACTGAGCCACCCAGGTGCCCTGCAAGGCATTCTTACTGTTAGAACCAGAGCACTCTAGGAACTTGTCAACAGATTACCCATGGACATGGAACTTTTGGAATAGAGTCAGTACCATATTATTCCATTCCATCCCATCCCATCCCATCCCTTTAATTTATTTTTTTCATCAACTCATTCATTTAACAAATACTACTCTATATACTTGTATGAATCCAGTCATTGCACCAATTTCATATATGAGATAGATAATATACCCTTTTCAGTAAAGAGGGGAAAACAATCACACTTTGAGAAACTGTAGTTAAGCAAATAACAAATAATAGATGTAGATTCTAAATGTAGTTCCTGGCACATAGTAGTTGCTCAACAAATATCAAGAGCAGTTAAACCAGTTGAACATATCCTGGGGGCTTCATTAATTATGCCATATTATTGCTAAATTCTTGGTGATTTGTGGATATCTTAGTGCATTACTAATATAACTTAATTATGTCACATTATCAGATACATTATATGCATTGAGTTATTTGCTCTTATTTTAAAACTAGACCTTTTACTTATTAATGGCTAATCCTCATTGATTCTACTGTACATGCTTGAGTATTCACTTAACTCATTGAAGAACATTCTGAATTAAATGGCTTTGGTTCATAATTTCTGTTGCTTTTGTAGTTTTCCAGTATTTCTCAAACACTTGATGTTTATATGTTCAGGTGAAGAATCATAAGAAGATATTAGAATTAACAGACAATGAACTCATAGAAAACTCCAGGAAATTCTTATATTGTTTTCATATATCAAATATCCAAGTTAAAAGAAGGAGCATTTAGGGGCACTTAGGTAGCTTTAGTTGGTTAAGTGTCCAACTTTTGATTTTAGCTCAGGTCATGATCTCGGTTTGAGTTTGAATCCCATGTTGGGCTCCCCGCTAACAGTATGGAGCTTGCTTGAGTTTCTTTTCTTCTCTCTCTGCCCCTTCCCTACTCATGTTCTCTCTTTCAAAATAAATAAATAAAAAAAGGAAAAGAAGAATCATTTGCATTGTTGGAGGAGACTGAACAACAATGTGTGCTACGTTTTTCATCACTCAACATGTCACTTCATGTATGTGGGTCATTCCTACTGAATTACTAACTAGGCAGGCTTCAGAAGTTACTAATCCTCTTTGGCCAGTTATAGATTAGACCTTACGAAACCAATGTTTTATGAATGCTATTCTGTCTATGGCTACCCTTTATTCATTTAAATGACAGAAATAGAAGTTGCTCAGAAGAGGGGCCAAATTGTGGTATAACTGAGGTGGTAGAGCCCTTATCATTTCATATTCATGTATGGATGTGTTGTTGTTACTGTCTTTTATATCTACCCCATTTTTCCATTTCCTTTGCCACCACATGCGTTCAGGTTTTAAGTTATTTAATGCCTCAATGATTACAGTTGTTTTAGTTAATGATGTAGACTAGTATTACCATTCCAAAGAGTAAACCTTCTTTCCAAGATGTTCGGACTGTCAAATCTAGAGTGATTAAACATTGTTTTGTGGTCTGTTGTCTTTACAGAACTTAACAGGTGACAAGATGAAGGAAGGGATAGCTTTTCCTCATCTGCTATGTTTGTAATGCAATACAAGGAGTTTCACAGCATTTTTCCTTTACAAGTTAAAAAAAATAGCTAGCTGGTATATTTTTCATTCTTTGTTTCAATATCTAAATGGAGGAAATTTAGTAAAATCTGTAAAGATGCAGTTGCTGATATTAATCGTGACTGAACAAAATTGTATCCACTTGAGAATTTTATGCCATCTTTACATGGTTTTAGTATTGCTAATGTTTTATTCATGCTTATTTTTTTTCACATTTTAGTGCTTTAATAATTTGCCACTATCCTCCCTCTTAACAGTGTATCTTATGGTAATTAGATTTTGAAAATTCCCTCCTTTTCATTTACCCCTACTTGTTACTAAATCCTAGTGTGTTTTTCTCATTAATCCCTCATAATGCACTTTTCTCCTCACCTTCCCTCTAGCAATTCAACATTGTCTTCACTGTAGTTCGGTCTTTACTATTATTTTGCTCTATTCTCTTCAGTATGATACTAATAACTAACATCTGTATGGTTCCTTGCAGATTAGAGAGTGAATGCTCATATTTTCTTACTTTAGCCTTCTAATCAGCATGTTGTTATTCCTATTTTAAAGATGACGAGAGACTCTGACAGTATCAAGGAATAATAAGTAAAATAGCAGGGACTAGAACTAAGTCTTATTTATTTGTTTGTTTGTTTATGAGAGAGAGGGGGGGTGTGTGAGTAAAAATGAGGGGCAAAGAGAGAGAGTGAGAGAGAGAGAGAGAGAGAGAGAGAGAGAGAATGCCACGAGGCTCCGCACTGTCAGTGTGGAACTGGAAGCCAGGCTCCAGTTCACCTGAAGCGGGGCTTGAGCTCCCCGATGCAGGATCATGACCATGCAATGAGCCAGAGTTGGATCGCATCTGACTGAGCCATCTTTTTTTTTTTTTTTTTTTTTTTGTGAGTGAAGTTGTCACTTTATTAGTAAAAATCGTAACAAAGGCTGGCTTCCTCAGCCCCGCCATCGGCCACTCTCCCTGCCCGTGGCCGACGTCCAGCCGAGAAAACCATCAGCCCTGACTCCGCCGGGGGTTGGGCCCAGGGCAGGCGACCTTGGAGACGCCCTCTGAGCCGCCACCACACTCGCCGAAGCTCGGATGTGGGAGGAGAGGCAGACCAGGCCTGAGGCAGCTCTGACCCAAGGCACTACGATCGGAGGGGTGAGGGCCCTGGAGGGCTTGCGGTGGCCAGGAAGGCCGCTCCCGCCAGGCCCCGGCCCGAGGGGGCCCCGGGCGGAAGAGCTCTGTGGCAGACACGTCCAGGAGTTAAAGAACAAATCGTTAGGGAAAAAAACAAAAACCAAAACCAAGTAATTTACTGTCTCAAAACCAAATCAAACTTCTTACAACTTCTAAGCGAATCACATGTTCTTTTTATTATGCCCTCTGCCTTACCTTACATCCCTCTCCAATCTATTTCATTGCTATCAGATTGTTCTTTCCTAAACCATTTCTTTGAACACATCCGTACCGACCTCTTTGCCTTCTAACCCCGGGGTATTTTTATCTTTTGAAGTTCAGATGCTTAACACTTGCAGATTTATAATTTCTGATACTTAGTATATAAACTTTTTTTTTTCCCTGAGTGAATTAAATCCTTTATTTCTAGGACTTCCATAGCTTGATTTCAGGAATTAAACTTGTGGCCCAGCCTTGTATCACTATTCCAATAATTTATATTCTGTCTTCTTGCTTCATGTGCCTTAGTTACCGCCTTTGTTTACTGCCGAGTTCATCGTTGAACTTTTCCTTGAATTAACATCAACAACAAAAGCAATGCTTGTATTCTCAGATACTTAGCACAGACCCTTTTATATAGTAAGCAGTCTGTTTTATTCATCACTGTATCTAGATCAGTGATTAACTTAGAAGAGACCTTCAATAAATGTTGATTGACTGCATTTTTTTGTAATAAAATAAATTTTTTTTATTTTAAAGAGAGAGAGAGAGAGCGAGCAAGCGAGTGCGAGCATGAGTGGGGGAGAGGGGCACAGAGGGAGAGAGAGAGAATCTCAAGCAGGCTCCATACTCAGGGCAGAGCCTGATGTGGGGCTTGACCCCTGACCCTGGGATCATGACCTGAGCTGAAATCAAGAGTTGGACGCTTAACTGACTACCCAGGTGCCCCATCAGATAGATCTTTGTGACTGAATCTCTGATACCTGCCAGGATAATTTCCCTGATGTTGACTATATCTGTTTAGGTTTCTGTCTGTTGCTTGACTTCATATTTCTGTAATTTTCTGGGGGCACCTGGGTGGCTCAGGCAGTTGGGCGGCTGACCAGCTCAGGTCATGATCTCACAGTTCGTAGGTTCGAGCCCCGCATCAAGCTCTGTGCTGACAGCTCAGAGCCTGGAGCCTACTTCTGATTCTTTGTCTCCCTCTCTGACTCTCCCCTGCTCACACTCTATCTCTCTTTCTCTAAAATAAATAATAAAATGTTAAAAAAAGTAAAAAATAAAATAATTTGCTGTGTTTGTGGTACATAGTTGTCAACCAAATATCAACCAGCTATTTTAAAAATGAAGTAGTGGTAGTGATGTAATAGCAGTTAATGGTCTCTTAGTGATCATTTTGGTCTGCTTTCTGCACAACTGCACTTTTGTAATCAAATATTCTGTAGGGGAAAGAGAATAAAAAGGACAATTTGGTGAAGCATAATCTTTATATTACCATCCCTAGCAACAGGTAGAATAGTTATGTTTAAATCTTGAAATGAAGTGTTTTAAGTGTATAGAATGATTTAGAATGTTTCTGTTAAGATGTAAAGAAAAAGAAAAAGTCAAGTCAAATATCCATGCTTTCCTTTTAATGGAGGTTGAGCTATATCCAAATCAGTCCCCAGAAGCAATGCTAGGTTTTAATTTATGCTGGTACAAAAAGATAGTCTTATATGTTTTAGTTAGTTTGTTATAGATATCATGTTAGTTTTCTCTTAAGGTTCTTATACAGTAGAGTTTTAATTAAGCTAGAGCACATCTGAACTCTTTGTGAAATCAAAACATAGTATATTTATGCCTGTTTTGTGGGTGTTGATGTAACACTTTTATTAGCTTCAGCAAATGGGTTTACTATATTTGTTTTATGGCATTTTGTTGATCTTATTCATCAAGATTGTCAAATGTTACATTTTCCTATGGGAAAATGCTTTTATGAGATACTTACATTTTAATATAGCTTTAATTTCATATATCATATTTAATGGTCTTATTTATCATTATGGCCATAAAAAAAGAGACATGGCCTGAATATATTTTTATATCTTATGTTATATATGTAATTTTTTAAGTTTCTATTTCCCGATCAGTTTTGAAGTAATTTGAATTAGTGATTTTTTTTTGTAGGACATTGAAATTATTATCCATCAGAACTGATTTTATTCTCTTAGAACAAGAAGTGAGGTATGACAGTAGGCATCTGTCTGGACCACGCTTTCTTCTTGTTTCTGAGGAACCTCTTTTAGCATTCTTCATGGTCAAAGGACCCAAGGATTAGATGTTGATGTTTTGTTTATGTGAATAGTATTGAAAATGTAGGGGCAGGAGGGAAGGATTGACCAGTTATTTCCAAAATAGAAGTAAGATACTGGAGTTAGTTTATCTGTTTAAACTAGCAACAAAGATTTTTAGATACTACATGGTCAAGGTAACAAAATTTTGCTTATTCTTTTTGGCACCTTCCAAGGTGCCATATTCACTTTTTAAAAGAAGTTTAGCGGGCACCAGGGTGGCTCAGTTGGTTAAGCATCAGACTACGGCCCTGCATTGGTCTCAGCGTTGACAACATGCAGCCTGGAGCCTGCTTCAGATTCTGTGTCTTTTTCTCTCTCTGCCCCTCCCCAGCTCATGCTGTGTCTCTCACTCAAAAATAAATAAACATTAAAAAAAAATAAAAGAAGTCACTATAAGAGTATTTAAACTTCAGTATGCATTCCAGTTACTTGAGGATCCTATTAAAATACGGATTTTAATTTAGAAGGTTTAGGGTGGACCCTGAAACTCTGCACTTTTAATGAGCTCCCCAGTTGGTAGTTTATGTTGCTGGTCCATGAGCAGCAAGTCATAAGGTACAGATGAAATAGTTGTCTTTTTGAAGAATTAGTATTTATACACCTGAAGTATTTAAACAGTACATTAAGAAAAGATGTGATTGAAAGCTGAAAGAGACATGGACAACATTTGGTCTTAAGGTGGAGGGGAAGTTGAAATCTTTAAGGATTCCTTCATAGCAAAGGTAAGGTTTAAGCTGTGTCTTGAAGGGAGATAGGAATCGGTGGGAAGGCCAAAGGAAAGGCTTTACAGAGAAGGGTTTCTTAAACCTCTAATTTTATGTCTTCCAAAACTTTTAGATATTTCTTGGCCATAATCTTTTCCAATATTGTTTCAGTCTCATTTTCTTGTTCTCTTCCTGGGACTGTGGTTACATGTATATTATGTACTGAGAATGTTACACATCTCCCTTACTTTCTGTTCTCTTTTCGTTCTTTTTTTCTTTCTATGCTGCAGATTGGGTATTTTCTATTGATTTGTTTTTAGCTAGCCAAACATCTTTGTGCAAGCTGTTATGAAATGTATTCAATTAGTTCTTGATTTCAGGTGTTATATTTTTCAATGCCAGAATATCCATCCATTTTTCTAGGTTCACATTCTCTCTTGAAATTCTTTTCAACCATTTTGTTCATCTTTTCTTTTCTTTAATATAGTCATAATATTTTGGTAAATGTATTTTTTTGGGCAATTCCACATATATTCCTAATTATGTGTTTTAATGGCATCCACTATATATTTATTTTTAGTTAAAAAAAAGGCCTTATGAAAATTTAATTTAGGTAATAATTATTTTAAAATTCTCATTAGCTAACTATAACATCTTGATCATCTGTGGATTTGTTTCCATTATCTACTTTTTTTCTCTTGATTATTGGTCACATCTTTCCTCCTTCTATTAATATGTCTTGACATTATTGACTTTATGCTATATATAATTGGTAGAGGGACACCTGGGTCTTAGTCGGTTAAGCATCTGACTTCGACGCAGGTCATGATCTCATGGTTCCTGGGTTTGAGCCCCGTGTTGGGCTCTGTGCTGAAGCTTGGAGCCTGAAGCCTGCTTCAGATTCTGTATCTTCCCCTCTTTTTGCCCTTCCCCCACTCATGCTCTCTGTCTCAAAAATGAATAAACGTTAAAAATTATAAAAAATAAAATAAAATAAAATAATTGGTAGAATAGAACTAAATTGTTGAATTTTCTCTCAAACTTGCTGAAAGGTTGAGTAAGCTTATCTTGAGTAAGTTACTCAACATCTGGGTTCCTCAGCTTCCTTTTTAAAATGAGATAACTATAGTAGCTATCCAGCAGTTTTTGTGAGGATTAAATGAGTATGTCTAGCAGCATAGTAAGTGTTCAATATGCGTTGGCTATTATTTGAGGACTGAGAATAGACTATTGGACTTGGTTACATGGTAATCATTAGTGCATTTGTCAAGTGGGTTTTTAGGGATTGTTGATCACAAACACCTGAGTTGAGGAAGTTTGGGAGAGAATAAGGAATTAGAGACAGCAAGAATAGGCTACTGTTTTGAGATTGCTGTAAAGGGGATTTTAAAAATGTGGTTGCCAGAGGGGGACATGAGCTTAAGTGATAGATTTAAGATTTGATGATAATAATAATAATAATTAATAATAATAGTAATCTTCACAGCAATTCTATAAAGTAAGCACTATTTTTACCCCCATTGTAAAAATGAGGAATGTGAGGCATAAGAGAAGTATGCAATTATAGAATATTTGTGCACTGAAAATAATCTGGTAGGGAGGGAAGAATTCAGGAGCAAAAGGGATAATTCCAGGAATAAAGTTGTTAAGTACAGTAGTCTCTCCTTATTCTTGGTTTCACTTCCTGTGGTTTTAGTTTTCTGTCGTCAACTGTGTCCACAGGCAGATGATCTTCCTTTTGACAGATAGTCAGAAAGTCAGTAGTAGCCTAATGCTACATCACAATGCGTCACTTCATCTTATCACGTTGGCATTTTATCATCTTACATCACAAGAAGAATGGTAAGTACAGCACAGTAAGATAGTTTGAGAGAGATACTACATTTCCACATCTTTTTTTTTTTTTAAGTTTATTGTTTTTGTTTTAAGATTTAAGTAATCTCTATACCCAACTTGGGGTTTTGAACTCACAACCCCAAGAGCAAGAGTGTCATGATCCACCAACTGAACCAGCCAGGTGCCCCTCAAGTTTATTGTTATAATTATTGTTTCATTATTATTTTTATTAATCTCTAAATGTGCCTAACTGATAAATTAAACATTATAGTTGTTATGTACAGGAAAGCACATAGTACACATAGAGTTCTGTACTATCCATGGTTTCAGGCAGCCACTGGGCATCCTGAAATTTATTCCCATGGATAAGAGAGTCTACTGTAGGTGAGAAATGATGGAATGCAACCTGTAAGTGCAGAAATTGGCCTTTGATAGCAACGGGGAATATGCATTCATTTTAACAGTACTGAAAGCAAAGTATGAATAGATTTGGTAGTGGAGAGGTACTTAAGTTTTACTTCCATAGCTTGTGTTTTCTCACTGAGATAAGAAACTAAAGGATTCTCTGAGAATTGGGTTGGAAATGGAGGAGAAACAGTGAAATTGTTATTTTGGAGAGTAGATAAGTGAATTAACAATGGGGTATGGGTGAGGCTTTTGGTAGTGCTTAGGGCACATCTGAAGGTTGTGATCATAAAGTATGAATTATGGAGGCAAGAGAGAAAAAAGCGATAGGAAATTCAACATCTTTGAGAGGGAATAAAAGGTGAATTAACATGGTGAAGCCAGAAAGGCTTTTTCTCTTGAAAAGCTCAAAGTTTACCTGTCCAGTTAAATGATACACACCTAACAGCATATACAGGTAATCAAATGTTAAATGCCAGATGGATCACTTAGACCACAGGCTTTGTCGTTCAAAGGAGGCGTCAGCACTTTGGGCAACATGGTTGGCTTTAGTGGGAGGTGAGTATTCATTGGGCATTTAAGTGTGGGTAGATGTGAAAAGGATAACCATTTAGCATCTCTTTGGTTTCAGTATTGTGCTTTTTTCATCCAGGGTCTTTGAATTTCTTATCTGTGGGTTCTACTTCCTGTGTGGTTGTGTGGATTGAGAAATGAATTTGTCCATTTTCTTATAACAATATTACAACTTTACAGTCATCTTAAATGAAGTATAGTCACATGGTAATGACCTTGAATTGTCTTCATTTTCATTTTATATATGAAATATAGTGTTTTAAAATTTGTTGAAACTTAGAAGTATTAATACATAGTTTTTTTTCTAGAGGGAGGAGCTACTGTTAGTGAGTGAAGTAGTAGCAGTATTATTATTTTCTTACAGGCTATTTCTGTAACTACAAATTTCTGTTAGAATTTACAGAAAGGTTTTTTGAGTATTCTAAGCCTTCTTTGACTTGAACCTGAAGGGTGGCCAAGAAGGACATAGGTAAAAACAAACGGGAGACTTTTTGTATATTAAGAAAAAAGTTAATTAGTGACATATTTGATATAATGATGGGTTTGCAACTGTCCTGTTACTATTTTGTCCACTATTGAGTGAATTTATTATTTTTCTGATTGCATCATTTTTTCTTATGGCCTAGTTAAGAATGACCAACTCTGTGCTTTCAGTCATTTTAGTGAACAGGCAGCCTTCTGTTTCAAACAGAGAAGCGTCTGTTAGTAAGAAACATGCAACAATAATGTGGGGATTTTCTTAGTAGTTTGTTTTGGAACTTTATATACACTTGTAAAAAGCAGCTGCAAGGAAAAGTGTGTGTAGGATTTTGTTTCTTAAATGTTAATGTAAGGAATACTTAAAGAACTGTTAAAGCCTTCAACAGTGCTTTATTTGACTGTTACCATTTAAATTTTTTCTGCGTTTCAGTTTTGTTAGATGGTGACCATTTTACATAAGATCCTACATATTTTTTACATAAATATATTTTTTTACATAGACATTATTAAAAATGTTGCAGTTATTTTGGTAAATGTATTTTTTTGGGGCAATTCCATATACATTCCTAATTAACCTTTTACTTTTAAAAATAGCATTTAATATTTAAGACAATTTAAAAAGTAAATTCTCAACTATAATTTTAACACAGCCTAGCTTTAAATTCTCCATTATGTGTTGTAATGGCATCCACTATATATTTATTTTTAGTTAAAAAAAGGCCTTATGAAAATTTAATTTACATAGGTAGAATTTATTTAACACTCCATTTGAAATTTGTGTTTGCTCAGTGGGGAATGTATAATATTTGGGATAGTATAGGTATTGTTGAAATATTATGTAGGTATTGCTAATTTTGTATTTAATTCATCAAGAACTCTTGGGGGTGCCTGGGTGGCTCAGTCAGTTACGCATCCAACTCCCGATTTTGGCTCAGGTCATGTTCTCATGTTCATGAGACTGAGCTGTGTGTTGGGTTCCATGCTAACTGCTCAGAGCCTGTATGGGATTCTCTCTCCCTGTCTCTGTACCTCCCCTGCTCATGTGTGCATGCTCTCTCTTTTTCTCTCAAAATAAGTAAATAAACTTACAAAAAGAGAAATCTTAAAATTTCACTATTTTCTTTATATTATATTCATATAAAATTCAATTTAGGAACATGTAAGATATTTCATTATTATCAAAATTATAGAAAAATACTTGTATACTATTGACAACATAAATTTATATTGTCATCTGTATCATAAAACATGATAGTATTACATTTCAATGTAGGTAGGATGTATGCTAAATTATGTTAGCTCAAGGGAAAGGAGAATTTTTATCTTCATGGCCCCAAATGCTTATTGCTTATTTCCCAACTGCTTTTGGAACAGGTATTTAGTTATGAAAAAGAGTAACAACTCAGGTTATTTTTTAGCATTGCACAGGGTAGTGATACTAATACCTAGAGAGTGTTATCCTTTCTTAATTAAATATATTTTTATGGGAGCTGGAAATGTAGTAATTGTTCTATGTGATGTTTTATTTTCCAATCAAGACACAATTTTTTCTTTTCTTATTTGCTAGTAAGGTCAGAAGGATAAGGTGATTTTACACTATAGTTAAGTGGCTTACTTAAAATTAAAATTACTTAAAATTTTTAATTTTTATTATTTTAAAAAATGTTAATTTTTGAGAGAGAAAGTGAATGTGAGTGGGGGAGGGGCAGAGAGAGAAAGGGAGACAGAGGATCTGAAGCAGGCTCTGTGCTGAGAGCAGAGAGCCTAATGCAGGGCTCAAACTTATGAAACTGAGATTATGACCTGAAAAGGAAGATAGATGCTTAACTGACTGAGCCACCCAGGCGCCCCAAGTGGCTCTGACAACTTAATGTGTGTAAGAATCTCCTGAGTGCTTGATAAAGTTGTGGATTCTCAAAATCAGCCCCCTAGAAATTCAGTTTTATAAGTCAGCATATTTAACAGGGTTCTAGGTGGTTAGGATGTTATGTGGTCCTTTTAGAAACTTTGGCTAGGTGTCTGTTCCTCAACATTAATTCAATTGCCATTAATATTAATGCAAAATTAACTTGTTTTTCATTAAATCTTCAATGCTGGTCTTAAAAGAGATTTTGCTGTCAAGCTGAAATTGTTTTAAAAATTAACATGAAATTATTTGAGCTATTTTAATAGTTTTGGAAGTTAAAATACTAAGTTCTCAGGTTTTAGGTTATAGCATTGTAAGTTTGTGTAGAGTTCTACAATTGAATAAGGGCTATTTCATCTTTTGCCATTTTATCTTTTAACAAGCCTGTGAAGTACGTAAAACAGGTATTATTATCTTCATTTTATGTATTGGGAAACAGGCTAATGAACATTAAGTGACCTGTTTTAGGTCACGTAGCTAATAAGCATCTGAGCTCGACTAGAATGTAAGTCAACTCCTAGGGCATTGCTGTTTCTGTATCACACCATGTAAGCTATCTAAAGTTGAAAATTAAAAAAAAAGTGTATATACTTTTATGTGTATATACTTATTTCACATGCATATATATTATCAGACATTGTTAAAGATTTCTAATTAGAAAAATTGGCATACTGATTAATTTTTAGCATATTTTTAGTACTAAATATGTTTTATCTTACAAACTTTACACTGTGAGTTGGGTAGGGGCATGGATTGTGTGTTACATATCTTAGTGTTCTAATTGCCTGGCTTACTCTGTTGTGCAGAGTACCTAGGTATTTAAGTGTCTGATGAATGAATGGATAAATGAATGAAGGGCCTTTTAGTTTTTGAGTCAAGGGGAATGTTTGAAATTTTTGGATGTGTATTTTTGTCTGAAAATGGCAAAGTCTCATTATTGGACTCTTGATTTTTAAACAGGGTTGGCACACATTCTTGAATCATGGATACATATGTGATGCCAGTTTTCACAAACAGATGTCAAATACTGCTTCTCATATGAAGAAGCACCGCAGTCATAAGATGGTAGTGTATATATTTTTTGTGTTGTATTGTGGAATATTTTGGGTCCTGTATGCACTTTCTTCCCCAGTAATATATTATATGATACCAGGTCAGAACTAAGTTTGCATTAGAGGTAAAAGGGATTCCTTTTATTTTAGAAATACCTCAAAAACCCTTAGAGAATATCTAAAGAAAATGTTTCTAAATCTCACAAACTTTTAAACTACCATTATAACTTTTCCCATGCCTTCACTGATAGAAAGAAATTGACCTACTTTCTGCTCTTCTCAAGTAGTTTTAATAGTTCAGGAAGATTTCCAGCATTCTGGTATATGTCTAATAGAGATCTTTTTGTGGTAAATAAAATAAAATGTCTTTAGTGTCTTTTCTTAAGTGTATAAAATCTCCTGAAAGGTACTGTCACCTTTCTTTTTCTTGAACCAGATTGTTCCTTATGCCAGTTATTCAGAGTGTCCAAATATAGTTTTTGTGGACTGCTAGTTTTCTTGATTTTATTTTTGTTTTATCTATGTATCTCTATATGTAATTTTTTGTTTATAGGAGAAGTAGGAAGAATGAATGAATCAAATATACTTAGTCTATTTCTCTGTATATTTGCAACTTATAACTAGGTTGGCAAGGAAGTATATTAAATCTGTAGTTCCAAAGACATTTTGGATAAACTGTGGTTTTCATGTATTTGTACAGTTCTCCTTTTTTTATATTATTGATATGTAGTACTAATCCTGAAATCCCATTTCCAAAGTTAAGTGTCTACCAAAATACCTTTTCTTGAAAAATGTTCGAAAAGGATTTAGGAATAGAAAATACTTTGAACACTCTCCAGAAGACGTGCTTTTGACTGGTACTCTGAGCACTGGTCTTGATTCAGTGTTTGGCACTTTTCCAAGTATCCCTCCCATGCACTCTCAAGTTCTCTGAGTTGCTTCAGTACGTGTTTGTAGAATCATGGGAACTTGGCCTTACTATTGTTGATAACATTATATTGTGAATACCCTTTAATTTTGGTATACTAAACTTTCATCTCAGGCATTTTTTTTCAGTATATGAAATGTGTTCATTGTCTTTACAAATAGGGTAATTGGGTAAAGATTTTATTTTGAAAATTTTATTTGTTTAACATTCTATTATTTTTGTTTCTTTTGACCTTGAAACAAGTTCATTTTCCCATATCATTCTCTAACCTTTTAGTTCTGAAAATTATAGCTTTGTACTGTTGCAACTATTCCTTACAACTGTTCTGCTTTTTTCTGTTCATACTATACTTATGACCTCTTCCTGATTTCCTTTTGACAGTAGTTTCCTTTGGGTTCATAGAGCATGTTTTTGATTCCCTTTTGCAGTACTTATTTTATCTTGGATTTAAAAATAATGTCTGAATTCTCTGAAATGCAAACTCAGTGTGGATAAACTGGTCTTACTCATCTTTGTTTCTCACCAATACCAAACATAAGGCTTTTCAAAAAAGTAGGTGCTTAATATTTACTCTTTTGAATTAAATTAATCTCTTAGTCTGGTTTCCATGAATATAATTCTATAAAAACTGCTTGTTTCCAGGAAGCACTGTAAAATCTAGACAGACAGTGGTTTTCTCCTTTGGTATCGTCAACCATTTTCTGCTTTAGATTTTTTGGTTCTGATTTCTTTCTGTCTTTTCTTTCATCCTTCTTTCCTATTCTTCTTCCTTCTTCTCCTCCACCTCTCCTCCTTTTTTTTTTTTTTTTTTACAAATTAAAAATTTTGAATATAGTTGACATACAATGTTACATTGAGAACAGTGGAGAACAGCTTTCAAGTCTTGGGCCTGCGGGTTTTTACTATAACCAGGAAGCGCACTTTATTGTTTCACATGCAGTCTGCTTTGTTTCTACATTACTGTTGTCACTTATTAGCAAAAGTACATATGGTAAATGCAATAAATACAGAAGTGATAAATGATGCTATTCATCCCTATTCTTTACTTACGATTCCAGTAAGATTTAGAAAAATTAATTGAGGTGTTGCTATGGCCATGTATGAAGACCCGGGCTCTCTATGGACCAGTAGATCCCAAATGTTAATTTGCCATTATTCAGGAGAACTGATGAAGATGTAGATTCCAGGGCCTCACTCTAAGGATGTTTAGTAGATCTGCAGTGAGTCCCAGGAACATAAATTTCACTTATTTAGCAAATATTTGAGTACCTACAATATGTGCCACGAACTGTTCTAGGTGATAGAGATATGTCAGTATTTTCTTTCTGGAAGCCTTCTTGCTACTGTTTGTGTATGCATGTGAGTGTGGGGATCACTGATGGGAAAAAAGAAATAACACAACAAAATAATTAAATACATGGTATAGTAAAGGGTGTTAAGTACTATGGAAAAAACAAAGTTGGTTAAATGGATTAGCAGTGTTGGGAGGGGCATGCATGGTTAGGTATGAGAGATGAAGGTGGGAGTGCAATTTTACCAGCTCTCAATGTTATTCTGATATGTATTTGACCACGCTTTGCAAAATACTATTGTAGACATTACAATTTAAAATAGTAATTTAGGGGCACCTGGGTGGCTTAGTCGGTTGAACATCAGTTGGTTTTATCTCAGGTCATGATCTCATACTTTGTGGGTTTGAGCCCCACATTGGGCTCTGCACTGGAGCCTGCTTGAGATTCTCTTCCCACCCTTGACCTCCCACCCTCATCTCTGCCCCCCCCCATCAACTTGCACTATCTATCTCAAAATACATAAATAAACTTAAATAAAATAGAGACACGTGAGTGGCTCAGTCACTTACGTGTCAAACTTCAGGTAGGGTCATGATCTTGCAGTTCATGAGTTCAAGCCATGCATCGGACTTTGTGCTTACTGCTCAGAGTCTGGAGTCTGCTTCATATTCTGTGTCTCCTTCTTTCTGCCCTTCTCCCACTTGTATTCTGTCTCCCTCTCAAAAATAAGTAAACATTAAAAAATTAAAAATATAAAATAAAATGGTAATTTAATATGATTTCCTATGAATGAATTGTGGCTCTTCAAATTAAAAAATAATCTTAATATTAAGCATAAGTTGTGAATTATAAAGAACTGAAACATAAGTTTTAACAGTTATATGCCATAAAATTCACCCAACATGAGTGTATATAGTTCAATAAACTTTAGTAAATTTGTTCAGTTGTGCAACCATTACTGTAGTCCAGTTTTAAAATCCTTCCACCATCCCAATTTGTGTTTGTTTGAAGGCATTCCTTCCTTATCTCACTCTTGGGCAATCACTGATCTGCTTTCTGTCTCTGTAGCTTTGGCTTTTCTGGAAAATTTTTATATATGAAGCCATAATATTTAGTCTTTTGAGTTTTGTGTCTTCATTTAATATTGTTTTTAAGGTTCATTCACATTGTTGTGTGTATTAGTACTTCATTCCTTTTTACTGCAGAGTAGTAGTGCTTCGTATGTCAATACTCTGTTCACCAACTGGTAGACATTTGGATTGTTGTTAGTTTTTGGCAATTTTGAATAATGCTGCTGTGAATATTTGTACGTTTTGTATCGACATATGGTTTCATTCCTATGGAATGGAATTACTGGGTATATGGTAAGTGTATGTTCAACTTTTTAAGATATTGTCAGTTTTCCAGAGTAGTTGTATCATTAAATATTCTCACCAGCAGTATATGATAGTTCTAGTTTCTCCACATCCTTGCCAACTCTTGATCTTGTTAGTCTTTTTGATCATAGCCCATCCTGTTGGATATGTAATGGTATCTGTCTGTGGTTTTAATCCGTGTTTTCCTAATGACAAGGGATGTCAAGCTTCTTTTCCTGTCCTTATTGACCATTTGTATTTCTTCTTTGGAGAGATATTTATTCAGATTCTTTGCCTGTTTTTAAATTGGGTTCTTTCTCTGTTGTTGAGTTGTAAGACTTCTTTTTATATTCTGGATATTAGACCCTTATCTCATATATGATTTACACATATTTTCTCCCATTCTAAAGATTATCTTTTTACCTTCTTGATAATGTACTTTGATATATAAAATTTTAAAATTTTGATCAAGTCAAATTTATTGATATCTTTTGTTACCTCTACTATTTGTGTCATATCTAAGAATCTATTGCCAAATTGGAGGTCATGAAGATTTACCCCCATGTGTTCATTATCTATTCATATATCTTCCCAAAGGATATATGTTTAGAAAGAGAAGACAAAACCAGGTATGATTAGGGAATATATACAGTAATTCCTACTTTTCAATTATGGTGACACTAAACTAGGATTGCTTTTTTCTTGTCATTGTACTCCCCCATAATCCTGGACTTGAAAATTTATCTCAGGACTCCCCTCATATTTAGCCATTAACCAACCTGAGGATGATTTCAGTACTTATGACTGATTGGAGTTAAATCCTTCTTAGGCAGTATGGTCTCAGCTTTTCAGCTCTAATGACTTTCTTCCTCTTTTGAAGAAGCAAGTAACTTCCTATATAGGCTGGTTTATCTACAAGAGGAGAGGTCTTATAGTGTCCTTTAGTTTTCTGTGGCCAATTTTCTCTGTTTATATTTGCTAGTGAAATAGAATGATTATTTATATAGACTTAAATTAATTTTTTCTTTGATATTTTTCCTCCACATCATTAGATGCTTACTTGATGTGGAGAAAAAATACCATATATCATATCATATCATATTGTATCCTATCACCACCCCCCCATCCACCCTGGTAGGCAGAATAATCATTCCCACAAATGTCCCAGTCCTAATCCTTAGAACCTGTGAATAAGTTGCATAACATGGCAAAGGATAATTAGAGCAGTAGATGAAATATTAAGGTTGCTAATCAGCTGATCTTAAAATAGGGAGGTAAACCGGTATTACATGAGTGGGCCTAATGTAATCACAGGATCCTTAAATAGTGAAGAAGGAGGCAGAAGAGGAGGTCAGAGTGATGTGATGTGAGAACAGGACAGCTTTTGCTGGCTTTGAAGATGGAGGGAGGGGGCTATGAGTCAAAGAGTATGGGCCGCCTTCACAGTCTAAAAAGGGCAAGGAAATGGATTCTCCCCTACAGCCTCCAGAAAGGAATGCAGGTCTCCCAGTGCCTAGATGTTAGCCGAGCGAGACCCATTTTGGATTTCTGACCTACAAAACTATAAGTTTATAAATTTGTGTTACTTTAAGGCACAGAGTTTGTCCTAATTTGTTATATCAGCAGGAAGAACACCCCCCTCCCCGCACCTATTAATTGTCTCTAGGGTGATGACTTTACATCTATATGCCAAATCTGTATCACCTTTCCAAGAGTCTAATTTATAATTTTTAAAGTTATTTTAAGATTGTTTTAAATTTTTATCATATAACCTGTTGCTTATTGTGTTTCTAATTGGAAATGAAAATGTACTTTTATCTTACTCATACTTAACTAGGAGGCCCTTAATGACATTCTAAATACAATGAGCACAACCCTCCCCAAACAATGAGCAAATTACATAAGTAACATGTTCTTAAACTAGGCTGGGGTTCCAGTTTAAGATCTTGGGCAAGTCTCTTAGTCTCTCCTGGCTGAAATTTTATTCTTGTTAAAATGAAGGAATTAGAATAAACAATCTTTCAGGTCCTTTCAAATTCTATGATATGATAATTTAGCGCACATGTGTATGTATGTGTATATCCATACAATTATTCTTTTACCTTTTTAATTCATGATTTGAGGGAAAGTGTTGTCTCCCCTTTAGGGATATAAAAATATAAAGTTTTGTTTAGTAGGATGAATTATTGAATTGTTCATTTATTTAATTCTGTTTCTATTGAGTTTTGACTATTGGTTTCTACTGAAGATAGAAGATGAAGACTTTTTCTGCTCTTGAGGATCATGGGGGAAAGATACAGCTAGACAGATAGCTCTGCTTAAAGTGCTATGGACACACAGAGAAAGGGGCCTTAACCCTTAGGAGGAATGAACTGGCCTTCTATAGGAAATGGTACTGGCCAAGAAGGGAGTGGGTGAGATGGGTGCCTGAGGATGGACATTTCAGGGAAAGGATAGAACATTTCTAAAGCAATGGAGAGAGAGAGCCTGAAATGTTGGAGAATGGAAATAAATGGGTCAGGGATGCTATTATTTTTTAATTGAAGTATAGTTGACATACAATATTATAATAGTTTCAGATGTACAACATGGTGATCCAACAACTCTATACATCATATAGTGCTCACCATAAGTGTAGTTACTGTCACCATACAAAGTTATTGCAATATTATTGACTATATTGCCTGTGCTGTACTTTTCATTCCTGTGACTTATTTATTTTATAGTTAGAAGTTTGTACCTTGTGATTCCCTTTACCTATTTTGCCCATCTCCCATCCCCTCAGGTGCTATTATTTTAAATAGGAAAATTTAACATTTTTGCACTGATGTTTTTATAAAAGGTAGGCATGTGAAGACAGTTTAAAGTATACTTAAGGTGGGGCATGTCAGTGGTTTAGTTGGTTGAGTGTCCCACTCTTTATTTCAGGTCAGGTCATGATGCCAGGGGTATGGGAAACAAGCCCTGTGTTGTGTTCCATTCTGAGTTTGGAGCATGTTTTAGATCCTTTCTCTCTGTCTCTTCCCCCCACTCCCTTAGTCTCTCTCTCTCTCTCTCCCTCTCTTAAAAAAAAGTGTAAGGTATAGGTGAGGGAGATGGGCAGATTGGAGAGTGAGAACAGTGAGAAGATTGTTGGCTGTTGTCCAGGTGGGAAAGGATGTTTACCTGAACTAAGGCAGGAACAGTTAAAATGTAGATAATGATTTCAAAGGCTTTACACAGACAAAATGAACAAACCTTAGTAATGGATTTAGATGTGAAGTGGGTATGAGAGAGAAGGAATCTAGGATGACTCTGGGATTTCTCATTAAACAGAACTAAGATTGATCTTAGAAGAACAGAGATGTGTGAAGACAGTATGAATAGTATTGGTCATATTGAGTTTGAGGTGCCTGTAGGATATTTGGGCAATTTGACAGGCCTAGAACTCAGGGAAGAGATTGGAATGGAGGTAAAGATTTAGGAGCTATAGCTACATGTAAATTCATTGTAAGTGTCAAAGGAAATGACAGCTGGAAGTGCCATACAGATCAATTTACCTAATCAATTACCTGATGAGTAAGTGTTAGACCAAGTTCTCCTGATTTTAACATGGGAACTCTTCAGGTCAATGAAGTATATTCTCATGACAAAATCATGGAGGATATTTAAGTAGTAGTTGGGGGTTGAACTTATCTTTAAAGTTTTTTCCAGTCCTGAGGTTGAATGAATTAACGAATATAATACATGTAAAACAGTACCTGGCAATATATGGATCAAATAAGAGTTTGTGATTATTCTGTAAATCTAGAATCTTTGTAGATTCTGTTAATTTGGTTGCCAATACCATTTAGGTATATTACTTCTGTTTGACTGTAAAATGCATACAGAAAAAGCACAATCAGCAAATATGCAAGCCATTGTTTTATTTATGCCTAATTTTTGTAAATAGGTTTGCCAAAAACAGTAAATGGGATTGCTTGGATAGACTTCTCGGTTTCTTTAAAGATCTGGTTAAAGAAAATGAAGTTTGAATTTAACTCAAATTCAACAGGCTTTTTCTTTTTTGCTTTAAAAAGGGCAAATAGATAAAGACTGTGAAATTTGACATGAAGATGACATTTGTATTGCGGGCTGTGCCACATTTACAGAAAAATTGGCTTAGGAAAAGTGCTCTTTGGCTGCCCCTGAGCTTTGATTAGCATTTGAATGGTGAAATGAGAAAAGATGAAAGCAAGCATTCAGAAAGAAGAGGAAAGGAGGACTAAAGGATTTCCTGCAGATTGGTTACATATTGTAGATCCGCCAGTCCTGGAAGATCCCTGCAGGAATCTGGCTGGCTGCTGTGTGGAATCCAAGCTGTGATGCTTGTACTGCTGTGGTGGGCTCAGTGTTACAGTTAAAAGCTCAGACACTTCTGTATTTCCTTGTTCTTCATTAATAAAGTTGGATGGTACATTGGGAAGATTAAATGAGATTGTATGAAATAACATTAAAACTCCGTACGGTGCCAGATGCATTGTAAATGCTCAACCTGCATTAGTGCCCTTTCTCTTCTGTCCCACTGCAAGCACAGGGATAGTTCAAATGTTGTTTCTTTTCTCATATTCTTTTGGGGAAAGTATCAAAAAGATGCCTCAATTAGTTTAATGCTGCCTATCTCAGCGTGTGTTTCCAACAGAGCCTGCGGCAAAGTTGAGGAATTCTTACTTTACCTGAGTACAATCCCAGGGTAGCAAAAGTGAGGGGGAAAATGAAGCAAGGCAGCCAAACCAGGATAGCAAATACAAAGTGCACATTATTCATTTGTAAATGTGGCCATGTCACCAGGTTTGTCTCTGGATAAGCTGTTAAACCATATGAAAACACTCATTTCGGAATAGTCTGGTGCAGAGAGGAAAGGAGAATAATGAATCTGCTTCTTCTTCCTGTCTCTTGTCTGTCATTAGTCAACATCTGCCCCCTGTCCTACTGGGTTTCTGTTCTTTAGCCCTCTTGGCAGCTGCTGGGAAGCCAGGTACATGAAAAGCATTATGTGAATACCTTTTAACTGTTTTTCTTCTTGGACATTCAGGAGACATCAATATACACATAAGTGTTTATAGGATAAATACTAAGTAACTAAATGTCTAATAAATAGTAATCTGTATGATAGATTTTTTTTCATTTGCAGTTATTTTTTTAATGGAACAAATAGATGAAAAGTCTCAATTCTAACTAACTTGAAAACATATGTGTAGTAATACAAAATTTACATTGAGAAATGCCATCATAACAAATTAGTTTAAGAATTTCCAAATTTTATAATTTAAATCCTTCATACTGTGTTTACAAATTTCCATTAGAGAATGCATTTCATTTTAGTGAGGTTTCAGTATGTTTAGAGTTTTCCTAATTTAAAAAAAATAAGTGGTAATTTAGCATTGTATTTTAACTACTATTATTATCTTGTAGTAAATGGTTTACAAAACACAGAATTACCATAGTGAGTCACAATCTAAATTAGCAGTTTAGGTGGAATAGGATTTTAAAGCTATTCTCTGTGTCTCTACACATATCTAGACATTAAACTGAAAAGTCCTTTGTCATAGTTTTATAAGCACGTATAAGTTAGGACATAGGCTTGACTGCTATAGCAGAGATCCAAAACATCAATTGTTGTACAATATGCTAGCTCAGGGTGAAGAAGGGGTCTGCACAGTACTGGGGACCCAGGCTTCTTCTGTCTTTGCACTTGGTTGTCTTGAGAATATTGATCTCCTGCTTATGGATGGAAACCACCATGTTTATATCCCAGCAAATAGCAGAAGAGGGAGGACATACTCCTTTATTTTAAGGTACTGACCTGGAAGTAGCACCTATGAGGTTTTTTGTTTTGTTTTGTAGCTTTTTTCATTGTTTTTTAGTCAGAACTCAGTCATAGCACCATATGTAGTAGCAAAGAGGTTAGGAAATGTAGGATGCCATATACCTAACTAAAATTTCTGTTGCTATGGAAAAAAGAAAACATGGATTTTGGGAGATGGCTAGCAGTTTCTGCTACATGCACGTTCTCTGCCAACCACAGAAAATGTCCATTTCCTTTCCAAGTGTCATCTGTCTCATGGTTTATTATACCTGGGTGATGTGAAGTCAGTCTTTTCTCTCAAGCTTGATATTTCTTGTTTTTGGTTTATCTGATCTGAAAGCTAGTTTATCTGCCATCTGCTCACTGCTTGAATGCACATCCAATATACAATGGTAAAGTCAAGGTAGGGTAACACGTTCAAAAGATAGTGGTAGAGAAGAAGCAGGATAAGATGCTCCTTTTGGAAAAAGGGAAGATTGGAAACCCAATAGTCACTCTGCAACAGTCAAAACCTGTGTGTAGGAATCATGAAGATTTTTATCCTGGTAGTAGAAGAAGTTCTTTGTTAGTCCTCCTGGCAAGCTTATCCCCCTGCCCTTGGGGGGAGGAAATCACTGCTCTCCAAGGTTTCTGGCTTTGTCCTTTGGGAGATTGTTTATTGTGTGTTATTGCCCATGGCCAGATCTAAAGTGGGCATTGAAAAGTATAACCTTTTCTTAGGGATGGATAGCTTTCCAAGCTGGCTTCCTGCTGGTACAGGAAAAGGAGCCCAAAGGGTTGTCATTGGGTTGAGCAATTACAGGTTTTTACAGTCCAGGTGTTATGTGTGTGTAATGCATGCCTTCAAAAACGTTATTGGATTTTATCCTTGTTTGCACTGACTAGTTCCAAGTGTGAGTAACAATAGGCAAACATTAATCAAAACATAGTTGGGTGTATTGGTTTGTTTTTTCCTAGCTAAGAATGCTGGATTTTATTTTATTTTTATGTATGTGTTTATTTGAGAGAGAGTGAGGGAATACATGTGCATGAGCAGGGAAGGAGCAGAGAGAGAGGGAGAGGGAGAATCTTTATTTTTTTTTAAGTTTAGAGAGAGCACAGAGACTGACGTGGGGCTTGAAAACCTCGTGAACTCTGAGATCATGACCTGAGCCCAGATCAAGACTGAGACACTTACCTGACTAAGCCACCCATGTGCTGTGGGAGAGAGAATCTTAAGCAGGCTTCACATCCAGCGAGGTGCCCACGAGGGGCTTGATCCCATGACCGTAAGGTCGTGATCTAAGCCAAAATCAAGAGTCAGATGCTTAACTGAGTGAGCCACCCAGGTGCCCTAAAGTACTGAAATTTAATTGTTGGCCTTTGTGCTCTGTAAATCTTCCAGTTTCTAAATCAAGGACAGTTACCTTGAGGCTTAGTGAGAAGGTAGTATCCTTAGTATCATGCCATACTGGCTCTCATTGTGTGGCTTATATCAGCTTTATTAGTCCCAGGTTTATATCAGCTTAGGCTCTTTATTCTAAAATGCATGTTTACCTGTGCTTGTTTGGAATATAGAAAATTTTGGCTTTTAAACCCCAGGAAGCCCCACTTTACCAGACCCTCAGTCAATTGAGATTTCAAGCTATAGATGGTGTGAACTTTTTTCTGGAGAACTGAATTCCCTTCCACATCTGCTTCATACTGTATTATTTAGGCTTGAGCTTGTATCTCTTGAAGGATTTTGTTGAAAGCAGCAGGAAATAGCCAGTATGTGCTAACATTCCCAGTCACTTCATTCAAGCTAGACACTTGGTTAGTACTTTTAAGGTACTAACATTGACGATGGCTGTTTGACTAAATATTTTGCTGTGTTATAGCAAGAGTTAGCTGCTTTTTGCTATTTCTGCACCATCTGTTGTTCAGCCTCTAAGTCAGTACCACATACCATCGCTTCTGCTGGAGTGGGCATAAAATTCTACATTAGTTAGGACATGGGTTCAGGTGGTCTAACAAAGACCCTAAATTATAAGGGGTTAATAAAACTAGAGGTTCTTTCTCTCCCACATTACAGCCTGGGCAGAAGCAGCCCAAAGCTAAGTCCTATTGTGTCTGGAGTCCAGGATTCTTATATTTCTTGTTCCACCATCCTTTGTGTGTTGCCCTTGTCTACATGATCCAAGATGGTGTACCACCTGGATCCCTTCCCGGTGAGAAGGGAAGAAAAAAAGGGAAGGCCCATCTCTTCCATTTAAGACTCTATTCTTCACATTAGGATCCTTAAAATGTGTAGAGTGTCCAGATAAAAATTTTATTAAGAGTAACATTTTACTAATAAGGCAAAGGGGGAGAATAGGTTTTGGATTGCTGTTTACAATTTATGCCATGAAACATAGACTATACATATAGATCTTAAAAAAAAAAAAAGAAGAACAAAATCCAAACCAAACACAAAAACTGAAAATTTTTATCACTCTATCAAAAGTTGATAGTTGGATAGCATGATTATAAAATATAGTACCCTAGACATCAGTGTCTGATTGCATGGCATATAAATTTAACTGCCTTGATAACAATTTAGTCTGCAGTTTGCCTTCTAGAAGCTACAGTGGATATGCTCATGTGTATTACATTTGAGAGTGTATGCTTAAAAATTTATTACTTCATCTGAGAATTTTTTTTCTCTTTAATACTTAATAAGGTATGAAGTACACAGTAAACTTAAAATAGCACTGAATGTCAAGCATTTCTACCAACTGTCCCCTAACTGCAGAGGGAGAAAATGCATCATATACTTTTAAGTGGGAAATTTCTTTGAGAGAGTTTTCAAGTTTTATCTACAAAATCATAACAATTTTCTTTTTTAGTCCATTTCATATGCTTATTCTATAAATATGCTTATTTTTATATAACAATGTGTAAACTACTTATTAAGTTTACCAAAGATAAAGTCGACATTTGAGGAAGATGTACAGTATTTTTCTTGTGTCTTTTACATTTGTGCTTACCTCCATGGTGTGCATGAAGTAGATGAGAACTTGGGTAGTGGTATTTATTTATTTTTTAAATGTTTACTTATTTATTTTGAGGGAGAGAGAGCATCATAGAATGTGTGAGCCGGAGAGGGGCAGAGAGAGAGGGAGAGAGAAAATCCTAAGCAGGCTCTGCCCTGAGCCTGAAGTGGGGCTTGATTTCAAAAAGCATGGGATAATGGGCTTAGCCAAAATTAAGAGTTGGATGCTTAAACAACTGAGCCACCCAGGAGCCCCTTGGGTAGTTGGATTTATAAAACTCACACTAAAAATACTTTGTTTACATTCATTAGCAACCATTGATGAAATGAAAAAAAAAATGGGCTACTGGTAGCAGTCATTTTCACAGCTGCTTCCTTCCTTGTGGCCTCTCCCCTTCCCTATTCCTAGTGATTGTCTCCTCAGCTCTCTGCTTTCACATAGCTGATTCCTCATTCTTCAAGTCTCTAATCAAATGTCACATTTTTCTGAGAAAGAACTTTCTTAACCATGGCAGAGAAACTCTAATGTGACACACTGTGATTCTTACCTCCTGATGTTCATCATGTCTTTCTGTAATCCCTCTGCTTTAGTCCAGGCAGTGCTTGTCACTTCTTTTAGGCAGTAGAATTTGGCAAGAGCAATGGAATGTCACTCCTGTTACTGCATTATGCTATATGAGACTTGGTTTTAGCAGATTGGAGCAAGAAATTCTTGTGGTGGTTTTGAAGCCACAAGCTGTCATATTGTGAGAATACCACCTGGCTAGGACCTAAGGGTGGAATGTAAGAGCTGAGACTAGTTATCTGCTAACAAGAAAACAAGGACTTCATTCCTATAGTTGCAAGCAACTGAATTCTGCTAACAAGTTGAATGAGCTTAGAAGAGGACCCTGAATTCCAGCTACGAGTGTTGCCCAGATGATGGATTGATTTCAGCTTGGTGAGACTGAACAGAAGCCCCAGTCTGGACTTCTGACTGACAGAAACTGATAATAGGTGTGTATCATCTTAGTCCCTAAATTTATAATAACTTGTTACACAGCAATAGAAAATGAAATATAGATGTTCAGAGTCCTGCATTGCTTGTGATTTTTTTTCCTCCATATCCTACTTCCTGTCCTGATGGGTGTGGCTATTAGTGTTTGGGGCAGCCTTGGGGAGTGTCATCCAGAATCAAATTTATAAGCTTTATATCTGTTGAGCTGAGAGTTGAGATCATCCCATGAACCACTGATTATACTACTGTAGTGTGAAGCTGCTTGACTGTGCAATGTCTAGAAACCTAAGTTATTAGGAATCACACTTTAATAGAATTCTGTTAAATCTCTACAGGTAATATGCAAAGGCTCTTTAGAAACATGTGTCACATATGTCACTCATCATCAGGGAAATACAAATCAAAACCACACTGAGATACCACCTCACACCGGTCAGAGTGGCTAAAATGAACAAACAAGAGACTGTAGATGCTGGCGAGGGTGTGGAGAGATGGGCACCCTCCTACACTGTTGGTGGGAATGTAAACTGGTGCAGCCGCTCTGGAAAACAGTGTGGAGGTTCCTCAAAAAATTAACAATAGAACTCCCCTATGACCCAGCAATAGCACTGCTGGGGATCTACCCAAGCAATACAGAAGTGCTGATGCATAGGGGCACATGTACCCCGATGTTCATAGCAGCACTTTCAACAATAGCCAAATCAAGGAAGGAGCCTAAATGTCCATCACCTGATGAATGGATCAAGAAGATGTGGTATATATATGTATATATACAACGGATTACTACATGGCAATGAGAAAGGATGAAATATGGTCATTTGTAG
>NC_043709.1:72945609-72957071 GCF_006229205.1 Suricata suricatta
TGTTATATGAAAACCAACTTGGTAATAAACTATTTAAATTAAAAAAAAAACTAAAATATGCAACTTTGAAAAAAAAGAAGCAATAGATTGGGGCATCTGGGTGGCTCAGTTGGCTGAGCATCCGACTTCAGCTCAGGTCATGATCTCACAGTTCATGGGTTCGAGCCCCACGTCAGGCTCTGTGCTGATCGCTCAGAGCCTGGAGCTTGCTTCTGATTCTGTGCGTCCCTCTCTCTCTGCCTTTCCCCTGCTCATGATCTTCTCTCAAAAATAAATAAATGTTAAAAAATTATTTTAAAAAAGTAAATCTTATCATCATTATTAGGATTTATTTTTTTGAAGTTTGTTTATTTATTTTGAGAGAGAGAGAGAGAGAGAGAGAGAGCACACAAATGGGGAGGGGCAGAGAGAGGGGGAGAGATGGAGAGAGTGGGAGAGAGAATATTAAGCAGTGCTGAGCCCAATTCAGGACTTGAACTCACGAACCCTGAGATCATGATCTTAGCCTAAACCAAGAGTTAGACACTTAACCAACTGAGCCACCCATATGCTCTTATCAGGATTTATTTTAAGTGAGAAACACTCTATTAGTAGAAAAGCACAAGTTTTTTTTGTTGGTTCATTTTACCTTTTATTTCTTTTTCCTCAGAATCCTACCTACTCAAGGGACCTTTTAAATATCATCTTCTCTCCCCCTGTCATGACTATCTTTCCTTCCCTTTTCTAACGGAGTAATGTCTTCTACCTATTTTACTGTTAGGCTTTGAAACTCAAGAGTCATGTATCAGTAGTACATGTAGCTTATTGGAAATACAATGTCATCTCTCACCCATGCCCTCATCATCATAATCTGTATTTTTATAAGTTACCCATATAGTTCATGTGCAAAAGTTTGAGAAGTTAGGCTGTAAGCCTCTTTTATGGTCTTTAATTTTAGTATTTGCCTCATTTCTTGCAAAGTAGGTGATGAATTCCCAGGTGTCAGAAACCGTCTTTATTCGTCTTTATTCCTCCTGTAGTGCCTAAAGCGTATCTTACATATAGAGGTTTAGAAAATAATTTACAGAATACATTATTTGTTAACCTGAATCAACCCTAGGAAATGTTCTGTTTCCTAAAAACTTTTAATTCTTATAGTTAGTTTCAAATATCTGTTATTTAGGACATCATTTTGTTGATAAAATGGTAACCTTCCTAATCTACTTATAGATATTAGACCTTGGCAGAGAGGGCAAAGCTAATGGTTTAGAGAGCTCATTGTGGTTCAAAAATCTCTAATGACATTTTTATTCAATTCCTAGCACTCAGATTGTTTCCTGAGAATGCACAAATGTAGTTCCCAGCTCTTTTAGTATCCATGCTAATGGATTAGATTTAGCTATTTTCTCTGACCTTCAATTCAAAGAAAAGGATTAAGTGCATTTTGTGCATTTATCAAAGATACTTTTCTTTGTTCTCTACTGTTTCTCTATTACATTCATAAGCTAGAATGTCTGAGGAAAGCCAGCTTTCCTATATACCTCTCTTGCCCACCAGCCAGGGACCTTTTCATTTCCCTCTGATCTTGTTCTATGCCCTTTTAAAAAATAAGGTAGTAGGCAAATTAAACTAGTGAGAATTATATAGGGAATGCTATTTGCATGTTTCATTGCTGATACGTCATGAAAAAATATAAAGTTCTATGAATGATATTCAGCTGGCTTTCTAAAAACAATCTGTAAAAAGTGAAGCAAATATATAGAATTTAACAATTAGATAATTTCACTGATAGGTAATTTCATTCCACATGCTAATGTATAGTGTGTGTGTGTGTGTGTGTGTGTGTGTGTGTGTGTGTGTGTGACTTGTTAACTGTTTATTTTGGGGGGTTGCTAAAATTACCTTTTAAAAAAATGTCTATTTATATCCTGAGTCCCAGTGAGACTCTTTCATGGTCAGTTTTGCCTCAGAACACTTAGCATGCGTGATAGTTTATTAAAGTTGTTTCATAGAGTGAATCTAATACCTTAGTGTAGGCTGCTGTGTACTGTAGACTGAGTGGCTTAAACACCAGATACTTCTCACAGTTCTGGAGACTGGAAAGTCCAAGATCAAGGTGCTAGTGGAAGGTCCACTTCCTGGCTTGCAGATAGCCATCTTCCCTCCATCTTCAAGTGGTAAGGAGAGAGAAGGAGATCTTTGGTCTCTCTTCCTCTTCTTATTTAGGACACTCATCCCATTGTGGGAGCTCCACCTTCATGACCTCATTGGGCCCAACTTCCAAATACCAATGCATTAGGGACTAGGACTTGGATATTAGAATTTTGGGAGAACATCATTCAGTGCATAGATACAGTATGAAAGTAATTAGAAAAATCTAAAGCTGCTGGGGTGCCTCTGTAGCTCAATTGGTTGAGCAATCAGCTTCAGTGCAGATCATGATCTCATGGTTTGTGAGTTCAAGCCCCACATTGGGCTTGTTGCTGTCAGCTGCTATCAGTGTGGAGCCCACTTCAGATCCTCTGTCCCCATCTCTCTCTCTGTCTCTCCCCTACTCATGCTCTTTCTTTAAAAAAAAAAATTCTAAGGCTGCTGAATCTGTTGAAAATATCCCATTGGAATAAAGTCTTTTTTATTAAATACAGGTGATTGGAAGTTAAGAGACATTGGTAGGCTTGCCCTCTTGAATATGGTTCATGTTTTTATTTTATTGGTAATCAGATACCTGGAATTGTTCTTAGAATCACCACAATATGAAGTTTTTAGAATTTTGGAGCTGATGTGCAAGGGAGTTTTAGGATTATATAGTTCAGCTCTCACTATACGTGGGAATTTTCTCTACAACATTGGTTTTTAAATTTATTTTATGAACTCCAAATTATCTTTTTCTTTATAAAATAAAATCTTATAAATAAACAAGGAGCTGAATCTGCCATGGTTTTTTAAAATGTTTATTTATTTTTGAGAGAGAGGGTGTGCACACTCGTAGGGGAGGGACAGAGAGAGGGGGAAGCAGAGGATCAGGAGCAGGCTCTGTGCTGACAGCAGAGAGCCCAATGTGGGGCTCCAACCCGTGAATCATGATTTCATAACCTGAGCCAAAATTAGATGCTCAACCAACTGAGCCACCCAGGTGGCCCTGAATCTGCCATGTTTTTAAAAAAATTTTTTTTCATGTTTGTTTGTTTTGAGAGAGAGAGAGACAGAGAGCATGAGCAGGGGAGGGGCAGAGAGAGAGGAAGAAAGAGAATTCCTAACAGGCTTCACACTGTCAGCAGAGAGTCCAACGTGGGGCTCAGTCTCACAAACTGTGAGATCATGACCAGAGCTGAAATCAAGAGCCAGATGCCCAATCGACTGAGCCACCCAGGTGCCTCTGAACCTGCCATATTTAAAGAAAGGGATGAAAGACAAAACTTCTTCACCCTACATATACACACCAACGTGAAGCACCTTTAGGCAGAGGAACTGAAAATCAAGAACATCAATTTACTAAAGAGTTGGATGATAAAGCCAAACTTAGTAGAGACAAATTCCAAATGCATAATTTTAAAGACATTTGCTTCTCTGAGTAGTTACAACAAACAATGGACACCTTGAATCTGCTTACTTCCGATGATATGTGGGTTTTCATTCATAGGCCTATTTTCAGAGAAGCCCTGATTTCATGAAGAAGCCTTAGATTCTGTTATGGGTGGGGAGCCTGGTGGTGAGGAATTCTTGGGTCACTTCTATAGAAGTGACTCATTTTTATATTTTTTCATATTGGGCTTTAAGACTAGATTGTGTTTGGGAGGAAAGTAGGTGTTAAAAGTAATAGCATCATTACGTGGGTATATGATATGAAAACCCTAAGGTGAGAGTGTCTACTACCAAATACAGTATAAATATCACTGTTCATCATTGCTTCCAGATTTGGTGCTAGGCTGGTATTGTGTTACACTCACTTGGAAATTTAATTAAAAGTATAGATTCTGGGCCCTCCACCTCTAGAAATTCTGAATATGAATTAAAAGCATAACAAAATAAATAAACACACTGAAACATACCGGGTGACTCTCCCATGAACCAGGTTTGAGAACCTGTTGTCAGTAACCACTGTGGGTACCTCCCTACCTCCTAAGGCAATCCATCTTCTTTTTGATGGATTAATGGTTAAAAAGTCTTTTTTCTCATTTTAAGGTGAAATGTACATCTCTATAGTTTGACTGAATTCCCTGCTAGGAGTATAGTATGATGAGGCTGATCATACATCTCGGTTTTCCTAGTATAGTCCTAATTTATGACAGTGTCCTAGTATGATTGTTTATAGTACTTTCACTTTCAAAAGTATCCTGGTTTGGACAGTAAAATTTATGGTCACCCTAAGTATGGCCCAGGTTTTAGGACTAGACTATTTATATAAAGCTAAAGGTCGTATATTAGTTTTGTGTTGCTGCTGTAACAAATTACCACAAACATATGGCAGGAAGAAACAGAAATGTTGGGTGCTTGGCTGGGTCACTTGGTGGAGCATGTGACTCTTGATCTTGGGGTTGTGAGTTTGAATCCCATGTTGGGTGTGGAGATTGCTTAAAAATAAAAGCTAACACCCCCTCTCTCCCACAAATATATTACCTTATAGCTCTGGAGGTCAGAAGTCCTAAAATGGTTTAGTAAGACTGCCTTCCTTCTAGAGGTTCTAGGGGAGAATCTCTTTCTTTGCCCAACTTGCTTTCATTCTTTAGCTTTTGGCCTCTTATGTTCAACACCAGCAAGAACTGGTCAGATATTTTCCACATTGCCTTATTTTGACATTTTTCTGCTGAGCAAATTGCCTTCTTTATACCTCCTATTAGGACACTTTTGATTATATTGTGCCACTTTAACAATCCAGGACAACCTCAAAATCCTTAATTTAATTGAATCTGTAGTATTTTCCCATGTAAGTTTCTGGGAATTTGGACCATTATTCAGCCTATCATAGGGCAAAACCTACTTTTGTTCCCCTGTTGTCATAGTTTATGCTCATAGGCAGCAAAGTCACTAACAGAAGAAAAGTATCCAATTTTATAGTAGAAATTATAAACAGAAAGAGAAATGTGAGAACTCAGGCTAACTACCATCCTAGAAACACAGAAAATATAAAGTCCTTATTGTAACCATTGTCTTATAATTGCTTCCAAATTGAAAGTCCAGAGAATATTATACTTAGAAGGAAACCATATTTCTATTTGTTATTTTTCTTTATACTTATCAGTATTTATTTTAATTTTTAAGACAGGAGATTAAGAATATTGTCAAACATTTGATTTGGGACTCCTGAAGTAAAACATAAAGCTTAAAGAAATATAGTTGGAGATTTGTAACTTAGAAATGGGATTTCATTTTTCCCCAAAAGGGCAGATAGATTAATGGTGTCATGCATGGAGATTCTTTGAACTATTTATTACTATTATTGTAATATGCCAAATGATACCCATCTGATTATTCTGAGTTCCAAATTAGCATAAGCAATAGTTTTAATGATTATAATCTTAGAGCAAGAGAATTTAGTATAGGAAAGAGTATAAAGTATTCTTCTGTATTAGTGTTCTTTTGTTATATAACAAATTATTACATTTAGCAACTTAAAATAACGTAACACATGTTTATTCAATCTGTTTCCATGTGGATCTGTTCCACAGCTTATCTGGAGTCTCTGCTCAGGTTTCACAAGGCTGTAATGAAGGTGTTATTCAGGGCTTCAGTTCTCATCTGGGGCTCATGACTTCTTCTAAGCTCATTCAGGCTGATGCACAAATCAGTTCTCTGTGGTTGTATGACTGAGGTCCCATTTTTTTGCTATTGTTTGGGGATCTTCCTCACTTCCTAAAAGTATCCTTCTCTATAGGCAGTTCATGACATGATTACAGTAAAACCTTGGATTGAGAGTAACTTGTTCTGTGAGTGTTCCATAAGGTGAGCAAACATTTCTAATAAATTTTAACTGGATAAAGGAGTGATGTCTTGCAATATGTGATGCTGAACATCACTTGATCACAACTGAACCAATGGTTCTTGAAATTCGCTTTGATATACAAGTGCTTTGGATTACAAGCATGTTTCCAGAAAGAATTATGCTTGCAAGCCAAGGTTTTACTGTGTTTGCTTTCTTCCTGCATTCCAGCAGGAACCTATGTCTTTGATGTTTCACCTTCTTCTTTTTATTTAGTAAAATTTTTTAAATGTTTTATTTATTCTTGAGAGAGTGAGAGCGAGAGAGCGAGAGAGAGAGAGTGAGCAGAGGGGGGTCAGAGAGATAGACACACCCAGAATCCAAAGACAGGCTCCAGGCTCTGAGGTCGTTGTTAGCACAGAGCCCGACACAGGGCTCAAACCCACCTGAGCCGAAGCCAGACACTCAACCAACTGAGCCACCCAGGTGCCCTGGTTCTACCTTTTTTTAAAGGCTCACCTGCCTGATTAGATCAGACTCACCTAGGATAATTTCTCTTTGATTAACTGCATATCAACTGTCAGTAACTGATTGGAAGTGATATCTCTTCATAATCACAGACTTCATCACACTTAAGAGGCAGGAATTATATATGAGTGTAATTATTGGGGATCATATTAAAATTATACCTACCATACTTTGCTTACTAAAATATGTGTGTTCTTTGCCTTGCCTTTGACCTGTCACTTTGGATTTATTGGGAGATAACAGAATTATGGTTTATTTTAGTGCTAGTGATAGAAAGAATTATTTTCTTATGGCAAAAATTGGTATCAACAACTTCTATTCATTAGTTTAGAGTCAGAATCTTTTTTTTAAAGTAATCTCTGTGCCCAATGTGGGGCTTGAACTCATGACCCTGAGATCAAGAGTCACATGATCTACCCATGAAGCTAGCCAGGCAACTGTAGAACCAGAATCTTAATTTGCACAATATTATTCACACCTATATTACTTCTATTTCTTTTTTTAAAGTTTATTTATTTTTTGAGAGAGAGAGAGAGAGAGAGAGAGAGAGAGAGAGAGAGAGAAAGAGAGAGAGAGAAAGACCGAGAGTGCAAGTGGGGGAGGCACAGAGAGGGATGGGGAGAGAGGATCCAAAGTGGGCTTTGCAGTCACGGCAGAGATCCTGATGTGGGGCTTGAGCCCACAAACCATGAGATCATGACCAGAGCCAAAGTCAGATGCTTAACTGACTGAGTCATACAGGTGTTCCATTATTTCTATTTCTATAAAGCAGAGATGAAGTAACAAGTCTTTTCCCCTTCCACAGAAGGACTGTAAACACAAATAATATACACCTTGGATTATAGTCATAATACCAGTTTTTCTCACGATGAAATAGTTTTATAAACAGACAGAATAATCAAGTTGGGATCCTCCCTCTTCCCCAGAAACACATGTGGTTTCATTTAGAAAGAACTTTCTAGAAAGATTTTTTTAAAACTCCCTATATAATTGGGATATAATTGAGATAAATAGAAATTTACCAATTTACGAATGAGAGTTGGAATATTATCTGGTTATCACAATTCTGATTCTGAGATTGCTTTTTCTCTCCATTCTTGAGTCATCTTCCACCTTTTCTTCAAGTTTTAAAAACAATTAAATACTGACTCTTTTAAGTTGTAAGAATTAAAAAAACCTAATTCTATATGCCAAAAAAGATAATGCGTTTTAAACTTTCTGTTATTATTTATTACATATTTAACAGTAAAATCCATTACATATATCTCGAACCCCAGTTCTTTCTAGGAAACAGAATGGGTCAGTGACTTGCTTGTAAAGGGCTGCAGAATCATAGGGACCTTGGCAGCTCTGTATTCTAGGTCAGTATTGGTATTTGAATTCAAAGGGATGCTTTCACAGTGGTGGTATTAAAAAAGGGTTGTTGCCATTTGCATAGACTAAATCTGATTTGGTCAGGATCTTGGCAGGAGTCAGATGATCCATTCAGACCAAATGACTGGGAGAATGCAGTAGAGGATGGGTTGCACTGAGGAAACTCTTAAGGGATAAGGCAGTACTCTGATGTGAGCAGCGCCGACTGCTGTAGATGTCCTGATAGGAGTTGTGGCCTTCGGTAAAGGGACATGACCCACCAACAGGACTTCTAGGGAAGGAACCAGGTGAATCAATACCTTGACCTCATTTCTACTGTACAATGTCCTACTGGCACCGCCCACTGCTAAGCCACGCTGGAAGCCTAAGGGAAGGGAGCCCATTGTTGTAACTCATGAAATTCAGTCTCCTAGGGCACCGGGAATGGTGAAGATGGATGAATAACTGATCTGGAGAAGAAAACTAAAAGTCATTTGGCAGAGATCCGATGTGGCTTTTGTGTGCCTTTTGGTAGCATCTTTCATCTTGTAGAGACTAGGATGTTCATTTTAGAAGATGATGTTTTAGTTGGGACCCTTACTTAGGTGGTATGATAACATTCATAAAACTTTCCTAAACTCTAGCGGCTTTTATTATCCTGGCGCTTCTCCCCAAAGAACTATGTTATAGTGGCAACAAATGCACTTCCTGTATCTTTGTCTTTGCTTTGCCTGAACTGACCTTTTCTTTCTTCTCAGCCTGGAAAATTCTAATCACCTCTTAAAATCTAGGTCAAATATAATTTCTGCTGAAGCTTTTCCTGTAACTATAGTATTCTCTTCTGACTAATCTTTATTCCATTTCTCCTTTGTATACCATATGCCATTGAGCACATACTTAATTTTCTTCCAGCTCTTTGTCTTTTTCCTCTCTCTCATAGCTACCTTTCTTTCTCGGGATTTTTTTTCTTGTTTTTAAAGTCCTTGCTTTATACACTTTTTGACATTGATTAGGGATTTGTTGACTCAAAGAAGTTTTCTGATGGTCTTGGATTATAGACAAACTACCACATACAGCCACCAGCAACAACAGAAATTTGATGAGCATTTTGAACAGTAGGTGGGTTGTTGGTCATGTCATCATGTCCTTTTTCCTTACTTCCTTAGTTTTTTGGAGTAGAAGCTCTTCTATTTTGGGGAGAGGCTAAAGAAGAAAGCCCACATTTTCTAAAAATATTAATTACAGTGAGGTAGAAGATTGGACTGTTCTCTAAATCCAGAATTTGGCTGCTTTCTTCTTTGTCAGCCTGTGAGCACTATTTCAATGTAGTTCTCTGAACATCTGGCTGGTACTTAACAGAGAAAGTGGCACATGATGCTTCTCCCTATGAAAGTACTAGTTTCCTCACTTAAGAGCATATTTCTTTCAGTGTGCTGTATCCTTAGTGAAATCATAGGGATGAAAAGGTATGAGATATGGGAGTGGAAGTAAGGAGGTGAGTGTCCAGTCTTTCTTTTCCCCCCACTTTCTTTCCCTAATTAGCCAGTGGGGAACTGTATTTGAGGGAAATAAATCTTTGTTTTCTAAGTGGCATTGCAAGCCAGAGATTGAGTAGGTTAGTCTAGGAATCACAGCCCCAAACATTAATGCATATCCATTGGTGTTCCTGAGTGAGAATAAAGAGTCAGGTGGACCACACAGAGATAAAGCCGTAGGACACATAGCTAATTATACAGATTAGGATAGGATTTCTGAGTAATTTTTAAAAGTGATTCATCATTAATGGATTAAAAAGTGAGCTTCTCTCCATCTCTTCCATTCATAGAAGTGTATACTTCCTGGTCCCAGGTACAAACTGCTGTGCTTTATTGTTCTTAATCTTTTTACAGAATAAATCTCTTTAATGGAATTACTGAGGTGTTTTTCTTTCTTGAATGTCTTGGAGAAATACCTTTCTTTCCATCAATTATCACTATAATTAAAGATTTATTTCAGGAAGGGGAATTTCTTTCCGTGGACCTATGTTACTTATTATTTATGCCATGCCTGATCTCTTTTTTTTTAATTTTTAAAAATTTATTTATTTATTTATTTATTTTTTCCATAATATTTTATTGTCAAATTGTTTTTCATGATCTCTTAAGAAGACAATTCAGCACAGCCACAAATGGTGTACAGGTTCCTATGATGTGTCAGAAACTCTCTTCTAGAACAAAAGGTAGAGGGTTAAAGTAGAGTAGACCTTTCCTTAATGTTGTGTGTGTACCAAATGAAATGAACTAGGAGGAGATCAAAAAAGCGACCAGATACCCCACTGGCTCAGCTGTCCTAATTTTTAAGAAATGGAAGGGAGGAAATTAGTAAGATAGAGTTAACAGTAAGATGTCAAATTGAACACTAGTATGTGCATTCAATATAATCATCCATAACACTGACAAATGAGAAAAGAAAGGGGGCAAAGGATCTGAACAGGGGACAGATTTATTGGTGTCATGTAAGAAGAACAAAGGTGTTAACAAGGTGCCAAGTGGGCTAGTTACAGATAGCTGTGAGTAAAAGAGCTACACAAAGTGGGAATCAGGTCAGATCATTGAGTAAACTGGAGAACTACCACAATCGCATGGGGGATGAGATCAGAATAACTCAAGCAAAAAAAAAAAAAAAAGAAAAAGGACAGTTTACAAAGACATTTTAGGTAATGGAAAAACTTGTCACGTTTTTGAAACTGGAGGTTAAGGACAACAGTGTATTCTGACAGAATAAGAGACTAACAATGGGCAAATGCAAAAAGGATGACATTTGTGTGTTATTTCCCTTCTGTTTATGGGGAAAAGTCAAAATATCTTGACCAATTTGGAAAAGAAAGGCTTATTTGTTGTGATGCCTTTAATAAATCAGGACAGAGGGATAGAAGATGTGAAGGTATAAGAAAAAGCCTGGAAGGTACTACACAACTACATGCGTTTAAAAACAAAGATTTGTGGTTTATGGTGGCTCAGTCAGTTAAGCATCTGACACTTGGTTTCGGCTCAGGTCATGATCTCACGGTTTATGAGTTTGAACCCCACGTGGGTCTCTATGCTGGCTGCTTAGAGCATCCTTCTCTCTTCCTTTCTCCCTGCCCCTGCCTCACTCACACTCTTGTGCTCTCTCTCAAAATAAGTAAATAACTTAAAAATAAATTTTAAAGATGTATAGGTTTGATTGCCAGCATGTTTGGATTTAGGTTAATGAGTGATGTTAGTTAGAAAAAAGATTACACAAGTCCTAGGGGGTATAAATATAAATTATAATGGCATGCATTTATTTACGTAAATCAGCATCCCTTAAGTAACTATAAATCATTGATTAGTTATTTGTCAGCATTCTAATTACTATCATTTAATCAAATTTAACTCAGAATAAGAAGAAAGTGTATTATAATAATTTATAAAAAATTTAAAAATATTTTTTAAAATATTAAGATTGGGCTTTAGATTTTTTAAAAATGTTTGTTTATTTTTGAGAGAGAGAGAAAGAGAGAGCATGAGCAGGGAAGGGGCAGAGAGAGAGGGAGACACAGAATCCAAATCAGGCTCCAGTCTGAGCTGTCAGTACAGCCATGAGATCATGACCTGAGCCAAAGGTGAACGCTTAACTGACTGAGCCTCCTCTGTGCCCCAATTTATTTCCCCCTTTTAAAAGA
>NC_043709.1:72957171-72959646 GCF_006229205.1 Suricata suricatta
AAATCAGTTATTGATTTTATGAAGGAAAGAACAGAAAACAGCCCAATTTGAGGAAAACTTACTGGTCCCAGTCTCAGAATCTCCTCTCATCTTTACTAGCTACTGCCACTGCAAGGAGCTGTGTTTATATTTTTATGAATCAAGTTCCTTGTTCCTATGGCACAGGTACGTTTGCTATAAAAGTTGAGGGGAATGATAGGAACCGTAAAGAAATAAGGAACAAATGGTGTAACTAATGGTGGATATGGGAAAAAAAGGTTGTTTATTGATACTTCTTTTTTTAATTTTTTAATGTTTTTTATTTATTTTTGAGAGACAGAGAAACAGCTTGAGCAGGGGAAGGTCATAGAAAGAGGGAGATACAGACTCCGAAGCAAGCTCCAGGCTCTGAGCTGTCAGCACAGAGCCTGACACGGGGCTCAAACCCACGAACCGTGAGATCATGGCCTGAGCCAAAGCCATACGCTTAACCGATTGAGCCACCCAGGTGCCCCTATTGATACTTCTTTTAAGTCTGGGTTTTGCTTTCTTTTAAAGTTTATTTATTTTTGAGAGAGAGAGGGAAGCAGAGAGAGAGAATCTCAAGTGGTTCCACACCATCAGCATGGAGCTTCACACAGGGCTTGAACTCACAAACTGCAAGATATTGACCTGAGCTGAAATCAAGAGTCAGATGCTGAACTGAGCCACCCAGGTGCCCTAGGATTTTGCTTTCTTAAAGGAATAATTAAAATCGAATTTTAAGTTAAAAAGGACCTTAGGAATATAAAATCTAGGCTCCCCATCATATAGATTAGAAAATTGAGACATAGGATGGTCGAATAATTGTTCAAGATCAGGTTTCTAGTAACAGAGTAAAGTGATGGAGCAACATTTTTGTGATAATCACATGCCCAGTATTGAAGTGTCCCCTTAACTAGAGCAGTGTATAGGATTCAGTTAGTAAATGTTGAATTGCTTTGTTTTTTATAATTGAATAAGATCTATTATCTGTCCTCAAAGAATTGATTTTTCTAGTACAACAATAAGAATTCATTTTGACACCTACTATTCTAAAATAACATACCAGTTGTAGGGAATAATTCAAGCTTGGGGTGGTCAGGGAAAGCCTTATAAAGGTACAGATGTTTGAGCTAAGTCTTGAAAAATTACAAAGAGGCTTCTGTGCAGAGAGATGGAGGTTTGGCATTCCAAGCAAAGCAAAAACCGCATGCATTGGAATGGTGAATAAAAGTATATAAATTGACCAAGAAATGATCAGTGGCTGGATGTAGCTGGATGTAACTAGAATTGAAAATGGAATGATAGGTATAATATAGATTAGGAAAATATTAGATACCATGCTAAATAATTAGTGCATTTTGAGAAGGAAGCACTGACATTATAAGGGAAGTTGGCATATTAGGTACAAAAGAAAAGGATTGGTCCAGAAATCAGCATGAGTAAGAAAAGAAAGAGATGTCATAAAAGCCAACTGCTGATAAAGATTTGAGAAATATGATATATGAAGAGTAGCAGAATATGCCACCCCAAAGTATGTCACTTTGACATAAGGATTATTTGTGTGGAAGGCAATTAAAAAAAAAAGATACAAGGAAGGATCTCTGCTCTCCTCCTATCTGTCTAAAAGCAGGACATAAATTTGTAAAGGTGTTCCCCCTCCCTTCTGGACAGGAAGGACAGAAGTTAGTCACTAGAAATGGTAGCAGAGGAGCCTACATAACAAACTTAACTAGTTAACCCTTATCTTCCATTAGTTTCTCCACACCTTCCCACTGTTTGCTGTCCTAGAAACTCAGTCCTTTTTCTTTTTGTTAATATGCTATATAAGTCTGAGTTCTAACTACCCTTTGAGTTATTCATCACTGAGTATTCCCATGTTTATGCATAATATACATATAAATAAACTTCTGTTTGTTTTTTTTCTTTGGTAGTTTGTCTTTTGTGAGTCTAATTTACAGGGCTGCAGCCAGTAGAACCTAAGAAAATAGAGGGGAAAAATGTTTTCCTCCCCCACAAGTTGTAAATAGGGTCAAATGCCGAAGAGAGGTCCAGTAGGATGAAGACTAAAAAGGGTCCACTTTATTTGGAAATGAAAAGTACCTCTTTCTGAGCTGTTTCAGTAGTGTATGAGAGCAGAAGCTAAAAGGCAACTATATGTCACGGAAAGATTTAGAGGTGAGAAAATGGAGACATTTGTTCATGTATTTTTATCTTAAAACTGAATAATGAACATTTGTATCATTCTGTTTCTAGCCTTGATTTTTACAAACTAGATACAATAAATTACTTTCCTATTTTCTGTATGGCTCCTCATGGGTTTTCCCTTTTAGACCCACTTATTGGTCATTGGTCCACAGAGGATAAAGGGTCTATACCTCATGCTAAGAAAAAAGCACATTCTCTAGCAAAACTGTCACTATTTTCCATAACCGCCTCACTCTGCCTACATTCATTTCCAATGTAACAGTTTAA
>NC_043709.1:72959746-73062484 GCF_006229205.1 Suricata suricatta
AAAAACATTAAAAAGATTTGGGTAGGAATTTTTAAGTCTTTTTTTCCAGTTTTCTCCCCTTTCATTTTAATTTATTTTTTTCCTTATTATTTCTCACAGAATAAGACCACAGCTTGCCAAAGAGAAGATTGAAGGATGCCATATTTGTACATCTGTCACACCAGGAGAACCTCAGGTCTTCCTAGGGAAAGATAAAGCTTTTACTTTTGATTATGTGTTTGACATTGACTCTCAGCAAGAGCAGATCTATACTCAATGTATAGAAAAACTAATTGAAGGTTGTTTTGAAGGATACAATGCTACAGTTTTTGCTTATGGACAGGTAAGTGCGAAATTATTTTCATAGAAGCTATAACTTCTCAGAAGTGTCAATTCAGCTGCACTTTTGGTTTTGTTTTTTTAAGTTACATTATTACACTAAGCCTCCATTTTTCTTTGTTCTGTTCTTTTATTCAGACTGGAGCTGGAAAAACATATACGATGGGAACGGGATTCGATGTTAATATCATGGAGGAAGAACAGGGTATTATTTCTCGTGCTGTTAAGCACCTTTTCAAGAGTATTGAAGAAAAAAAACATACTGCAATTAAAAACGAGCTTCCTCCTCCAGATTTTAAAGTGAATGCCCAGTTCTTAGAGGTAATAGTCTAATTGTATTAGTTTCCTTTACATTTTATCCTTTAGACCATAGCTCTTATGATTTAATACTCCCACTTTCTAGTATAGCATTTGGCACTTAGTGCTCAATAAATAACATTTAAGTAAATTGATAGGTAGTAGTAATAGGCAGTAGTAGCAGTAGATAATAAGCAATAAATATTCTTGTTAGGATTAAGAATTATAAACATTTGACCAGGGTCCACACAATAAAACAATATTGTTTATTTCAGACTCTATCTTATAATTACTGTTATAATGTAGGTAGGCTCACAAAGCTCTGGGAACTCAACGACTAAGAAGGAGGGAAGGTGTGTGGAATAATAGAATTGAGGCTGTAGTACTGACTGGGCTGCAAAAGCTAGTATTCCTGCTAATATGTCCAAAGGTTGGGGCAGATTTCGATTAATTTAGGGCAGTCTAGTGTGGTGGGAGGGACATGGCTGAGAGAGGACATCTAGGATCTGAGCACTATTGTAGTTAGGGGGATGGCAACATTATAATTGTAGGTGCTCAGTCCAAAGAGGGTTCTAGTGTAGTTCTAGTCTAGATAACCTGAGCTAATCATTTTGATCATTAATGAAATTGTTCACCATTATATAGCACAAAATAGAAAACATGATTCAAAATAACATCAGTTATCTTCCTGCTGGTTTTAATGGATACCCCAATTTAGTAAAAACTAAGAATAATGTAACTATGTATTTATGCCAAAAGAAAGGTAATTAATGGTGGAAAACAAAAAGACGTAGTATTCTTGTGTCTTCCTTTCACCCTCCAAAATGTTGTTAGGCATTGTGACTTTAAGCATATCGATAGAAAAATAGGTGTATGCATCCTCTTCTAAGGTGGTGGTTCAATCTTCTTAGCCACTGTTGATACAGCAACACTAATATTGCTGAGCTTGGAAAAATACTAAGTATTAATTTTTAGATACATTAAAAAATGTGGTAGGGTAACAGGAAATATTTTTAGCTAACATAGTAAAAATTGTTAAAAATTTCCCTAAGCTTAGGATTTGTCTGCATTTGGTATTTCCAAGTTTACTTATATTTATAAATATTTGTTTTTTCTTTTGCAAATGATTAATAGATCATTTTAGCTAGTTTTCAACTCATTAGTCATGACTAAGTCATTTGCTATTCTTACTCTTGTAAGTAATAATGTAATTTTTTATTTGTATTGTTTTTATTTTATTTATTTATTTGTAGTACTTTTATGTGTCATTTTGGAGAAATGTTATGAAGATATTTTAAGATATGTTTGAAAGATAATATTATACACTATGTATTAATAGTCATGAGGCAATTTCTGCTGAAATTAAGCTTATAATATTTCTTTTTTATAGCTATATAATGAAGAGGTCCTTGACTTATTTGATACCACTCGTGATATTGATGCAAAAAGTAAAAAATCAAATATAAGAATTCATGAAGATTCAACTGGAGGAATTTATACTGTGGGAGTCACAACACGTACTGTGAATACAGAATCAGAGGTGACATTTATGTTTAAGTTAAAAGAGAGCATATTTAGTTTAATATCAGCTTTAGTGCTAGTTTGCCTAAGATCAGGATATGAAATTTGTATCCTTATATGGAATATGGAGTTAAAATCTTATCTTCTTTCCCCATTTTTTTTATATCAGAATTTTATTATATAAAATGTCAGAGTTATGGTAAAGTCAGTACATTTATCATAGCATCAAAAGAATCTAAGTTGATGGATGTATAATTTCTTTCATAGATAGAGAGTTAGCTCATTGCAGGTGAAGGATAAGACCCCAATTTTTTTGTACCTTTTGTTGTTGTATAGGTAGGACTATATCATGGTTCCTAAAGGGAAACTATTAAGAAAAGTTACAGAAAAATATTTCAGGAGAAGATACAGAAGGGCCTAAAAAATTCAAGTTGTTACTCAGTTTGTTCCAAAGCGTTCTTCTGTAACAGTTTTGGAATGGAAGCTGCAAATGTCAGCAAATGACAAACAATGGAATCTCAGTGTTTTCTCCTATTAAAAAAATAATACACTATTATACTGAGAAGTTCGGCTCAAAAAGAGCCTGTAACTGAAATAATATGAAAATCTACATCTTTTATAGCCCCTCATATGATAGGTTTGGGACAGTAGCTCCAATTTCTGATTGTATGGTATTGTGTTTAAAGATTGTTCTAATAAAATCTCTCTTTCCCTTTTCCAGATGATGCAGTGTTTGAAGCTGGGGGCTCTATCCCGGACCACTGCCAGTACCCAGATGAATGTTCAGAGCTCTCGTTCTCATGCCATATTTACCATTCACTTGTGTCAGACCAGGATGTGTCCCCAGATAGATACTGTGAGCTTTTGGTTCTAATTTCGTAAACTTGCAGCCTTCAGTTTCCAAAATCAGCATAAATCCTAGGAGAGTACATTTGAACTAAATTTAGTTTGGCTAATCGGCTAATTGTTCCTATTTCTAATGAGATGTCTCTGATCCTATTTAAAGTGAAGTTGGCCAACCATGTAAGATTTTGAAATAAAAAATCAGTATGTGTCTACAGCAACCATAAAGGAAGCTGTGTCTTTATGGTGATGGATGTGGTCATTAGAGACCCTTTCCTTTTAAGGATTGTGCCTTATAGCTTTTTCTTCATCATCATAAGCAAAGCCTCAGTTCATATCAGCTGGCTTCTGATTTTCAAGTTCCTTTCTACCTTTGTCCAGGCTTCTAATTGCCAGTAGATTTTTTAAATTTATGTTTATCTGGCTATTTGCCTATTTTTGAACATTATATGTATTAGACATATATTTACTTATATTTAACTTATTTAATATGTAATATGTTTAATGAGGGCAAGGTGGGGTTGGAGGATTAGTGTCACATTAATAAAATATTTTTTATTATTTTCCTCAATTGCAGGAAAATGTGACTGACAATAAGGTGATTTCTGAATCATCACAGATGAACGAATTTGAAACCTTGACTGCAAAGTTCCATTTTGTTGATCTGGCAGGATCAGAAAGACTGAAGCGTACAGGAGCTACGGGCGAGAGGGCAAAAGAAGGCATTTCCATCAACTGTGGGCTTGTAAGACTAAGACTACAGCTTTGTGCTGAGAATATGTCAGAGCTTCTCTATTGTCCTCTCTCCTTTTGTAATGTACATAATACCCAAGTGGAAATCCTTCATTCACTGAGCTGAGAAATGAAAGTTACAGTAAACTTACAAACTTAGGAATAATGTACTGAATTTTGATCTCAGATCATAAGCTTTTTTTTTTCTTCAAAACGTTGCTAATTTTCATGTGTGAAAATTTGGTTGGATTAAATTTTATGCTACATATGCAGAAAATAATATATATAGTAAAAATGATTTTTAAAACTCTTCCCACCTTTAGGGGTGCCTGGATGGGTCAGTCGGTTGAGTGTCCAACTTCGGCTTAGGTCATGATCTCACATTTGATGGGTTCAAGCCCCATGTCAGGCTCTGTGCTGACAACTTAATTGTCAAAATTAATATTTTAATACTCAGTATTAAAGTTTTTGCTAACATTTATGAGAATCACTTTATTTTGGGAATTATAATCAATTTTAGAGTGATGAATGTTTTAAAATATGAACTTTCTTAGATTCTATAGGAATTAATTTTAATACCATGCCACCTAGTGGTGTTTTTGATTTCAAAGCACTATGTGTTTGCTAGCATAATGCTTTTATTCTATGGAAGAAAGGTTGTAAGGGTAAATTTTTGGATAATAAATCTTTTCCTATTGACTTCATTATAAAATTGGACATTTGTTCCTGCATAAAAGTAATGGCATCCCTAAATTTCTGTGATGTAGACAGCGTCGGGGTCTGTGTTTCCTGCTTTGTTTCTTTCTCTCCCTTCCTAGAGCTGGGGTACTCCAGTCAAATGGTCCTATTTTGCCATTGTCAAATAAAATTTGCTCCTACTGATCACAACCCTTTGGTGTGGAAATCAACAACCAAGGCTGAGTAAAGAGAGCCAGACCCCTCAACTCCAACAGCCAGCTTCATGCTTCCACCATATGGTTAAATGTGTGAAAGGGAGTCACCTGGATCCTGGACTTTGCCTATTGATCTGAATTTCTTAGGAGAAAAACATGGTGAAATTGCCTTTTGTGCTCTCATGTAAAGGCAAAAGCCATTGAGCTCTTTTCCTGTTTAGGCCACTGAAGCATGTTCAGATACATCCAGTAGAGTTTCAATGTGGCCAGTGGTTAAAACTGAAGCTTCTCTGGAAAAGGGTGTCTAATACTCCGTGTGATGCTGATGTTGGTCTCTGTAGGACTCACTGGTCCTACAAAGGCATGGTTATATTTGTTTGCTCACTGAAGGCCAATGTGACCAAGGTGGAGGATAGTGCTTATGCTGTAGGTGCTAGTTTAGTGCAGTATGTAAAACAGTAGGAGGGACTAGGCAGTTCAAGAATTTAAATCTACGTGCCTAACACGTAGATTCATTGTATCTCTTAAGACAACTACACTTGTGTTAGAAACACCTTGTTCTGAGAAATCATACTGATATTTTTATTATAGTTAAAGAAGATTTTGCTTTACCGTAAGAAAGCTATATTGCAATAAGAAAATTTCATGAATCTGTTAAACTAACTAAGCATTTTATTTCTTCATTGAGTTGAGAAGAATTTGAAACATGAATTGACAATTTTCTGGGGATACAACCTGATGCTTTCATAATTCTAGAGATGGTTATTTGTCCCCAATTTTATAGCATTTCTATTTTTAAAGAAAATCACTGAGTAGAAGGTTAAGTACTTGTGAGTGATAGGTATATTATAGTGCTAAATTTGGAGTGGTATCAGCTTTTAGTAGTTAATATAGAAACTGTGAAGTATACTTCATATTTCAAAATATAAATGTGAAACAAAATCAAACACGGATGTTCTCCATTCTGTCTCCACATTATTCTCTATAAGCTTTTTTATTTAAAGGTGTTATAGTTACTAAACTTTTATCACTTTCCTCTCTCTGTTTTAGTTGGCACTTGGCAATGTTATAAGTGCACTGGGGGATAAGAGCAAGAGGGCCACCCATGTCCCCTACAGAGACTCGAAGCTGACAAGGCTGCTGCAGGACTCCCTCGGGGGCAATAGGTATGCATAAGTGATCATCCTCCAGATTCCTGGATTTCAATTACTCATAAGCTTAAAGTAAATTTAAAGTGATTTATGAGAATTGTCTTTATTATAAAGCAAATTAATAGAATGAGGAACTAATAATTTGTAAGTACCTAAAATGTATGAGTCCTTTTGTATGTGGTTATTTTATAGGCTCCTTAATAACATTCCCTGAGGTAGTGCTATTGTTCCTATTTTGCAGAAAAGGAAATTGAAATCCAGAGAAGTTAAGTAATTTATTCAAAGTCACTTAGCTTACAAACCTAATAAAATTTCGTTGAAAAGAAAGTAGTGTCTTTTAAGTACTTAAAGAGTAAATAAATATTGATACTTTTTACAAAGTCTTCTAAAATTTGGTATTTCTTTACATGTGGAAAAACTTTTTTAATGATAGTTGAATGAAATACAGGATGTTTGCTGTTTATTAATTTTGCCGATATCATGGATAGTCCTCTTTTTTCATACTTTGCGTCATTCTGATACGTTTCATCAGCTAAACTCATTCTTTTGATAATTCATTCCTTTTTATAAACATGTTTGCTTTACAAGTGGATGCATTTTTGGTGTTCAAATTTAATCATAGTGTAATTCAACAAGTGACCGACAACCACAGTGAAGCTTCAATGTTTTCAATGGCCTGACACATTTATTGGAAAGATCATTAGATGCTGTAAAATAACCTGGTTATCAGACTTGCAAACTTCCTTTTTTAACAACTGTTATTCAAAGAAATTTGATGATGTGAAATCTTAGATTTAGGAGTAAAGTTTTGTTTTATAGACTTCAACAGTATTATTTTTTATGTCTTCCCTTTATATAGTGTTTGCATTGTCTCATCAGTCTCCAAGCATATTCTGTGTATGGGTACAATATTGCTTCCGTTGTTTCATTTTTTGTTTCCTCTATATTCTTAGGCTGACCTTCAGTATCATTCTGAGCCTTATTATAATAATATACCAGTTTTTGTTTCCTTAAGCCAAGTAGAAGTTTTTCAAATTTGCTATATTGTAGTTTTTTCTTACATTTATTTCTTAACTATAAAACAAAGCAGAGATGATAAATGCCCTCACCTGATAATTTTCAGTACTTTCAAGTACTTCAGTACTTCAGTTTGCTTGCCCTGTAAGCAGTCTAAGATAATTGCACTGTGGTTCTTAGATTCTCCTAGAGTTTCATATTGGCTGCAGCTAAATACAGATTGGCTACAGTCTCCAATATCCCCCACCCCTTTCTGTATTGAGTGCTAACTCTTCAGCAGAAAAGACCCCTTCTAACTTCATTCTTAGTGGGCCTCAATTCCTGCTTAAAATTTTGAGGTTGAACTTCTAGTAAAAGCATTTATTTTCTATAAGGCTTAGTGAACAGAATACCTTTGTTTTGTAAGGTCTTGTTAAAAATATTTATTATTTATTTATTTTGAGAGAGAGAGTGCATGCAGAAGCAGGGAAGGGGCAGAGAGAGAGGGAGAGAGAGAATTCCAAGCAGGCTCTGCACTGTCAGCCCAGAGCCCGATGTGGGGCTGATCCCATAAACAGTGAAATCATGACCTGAGCAGAAATCAAGAGTTGGATACTCAATCAACTGAACCACCCAGGCATCCCTGTACAAATTACTTGTAAAGAAAAATTAGATCAAAGGTATTTTGAGAATAAGCTGCATCTATTTATTTTATAATTTAGTGACTTTTATGTTTTTTTAACCAAAGCTGGCTTTCATAAGTATATAATGTTAATATAACATTGCCACAAGTTTATAGGAAAAATTTTGAAAAATACAGAAAAATATAAAGCGCAAATAAAAAATTATATTTCTCTTACCTACAAGCAACTACTGTTAACAGTGAGGTATTTCCTCTCTAGTATATGATATAATATATGATATAACATAAAATAATATATAGGATATAAAAAATAATCTATTTAAGTGATATGGTTTCCTTTAAAACAGAGTTATGGTTTCATATAAACTTTAAAAATAAATAGGTTAATGTTTTCTTTGAATTTTTCATAAATGCAACCATTCTTGAAATTTGTGTTTTGGGTATTTTATTTAATATGATCTTTTCCTTCTATAATAGATCTTAGACCCTCTCAGTACTGGCTTCCACCATGCTTCTTAAGCATTTGATCCTAGTGCTTCTTAAAATATTTGTGAAGGAGAAATTCTTCTATACCACTCCTTAATTTGTGGTGGGTTAGCACAGTGCATGATTATACTCAGCTTGCCCATTTATGACTTACCATGTAAGTTTAAAGACACTTGAACATTCAATATATGGTCATTGATTACAGCAAGTTCAAATGTTGTGAAATCTAAAATGTCTACTTTCAATTTCTTTATGTATTGTGAACATGTAACAAGTGATTTTCACATTGGCACTGAACTGGAGACTGCACTTTGAGTAGTCCTATTCTCTAATCAGTGTCTGCAACTGTCACTCTCACTTGACTACCTTATTTTCTTGACCAAAAGAAAGAGTTAGAGATGCATGAATTGTTTTGACTTTTTGACCCCCAATAAGTAAATATTATGTAAACGTGACACACACCACAATTATCAATGACTTACTAGGTTCCAAATATTGTGTTACACAATGTATACTGATGAACAAAACTTGATGACCCTTCTCTAGCAGTTTAGGGTCTAAGAATTGGGGTCTATCAAATTTAAATAAAATAATAATAATAAAATCAACAAAAAAGAGATACACAAAGGATGTGAAGAAAAGAGAGGGTAGGCAAACTGAGGATTGAATTCTTGGACTAGATGATACTGGGTTCAATCTTGAATAATAGTAAGAGTAAATAAAGATGAGCAAGCATTGATAAAGGGAAAGAGATGGGTGGAATGAAGCCCCTTTTAAGAGGGTTACAGTGAGTGCTGTGTTGAGATTACTAGGGGAAGGTGGGAGTGGAAGCAGACTAGGAAGATACGGTTTAGAATTGATAGGCATGCATCTCCTACCTGGGTAGGTAAAGCAGCTCCTTAACTGCAGTTCCTGTACATTTCCCAGTTAAGTGTTGATTACAGTCATCATGTCTGTTTCATTGACAGACATAATAGCTGGGGCATACCAAACATTTCACCATCCTATTATTTAGTCAGCAAAGTAATTCATCATGACCATAAAGTATACTTTTCAATTTTTTTTTCTGTGTAATCTAGCTGAAAACTCAAGGAACTTTTTACTACTCAGTCACCAATGAGATTTTATATATAAAACATGTGGATATACTAAATACTCTTCTTGTTCAGATGATAGGATTTCATGTAAATTTCTTCACTAACATAAAAATCAGTATACAAGGGATTAAATAAAAAGAATAAAAATGGAGGCATCCCAGTTAAGCATCCAAGTCTTGATTTTGCCTCGGGTCATGATCTCATGGTTCATAAATTCGAGCCCCACATAGGGCTCTGTGCTGACAATGTGGAGCCTGCTTGGGATTCATTCTCTCTCTCTCTCTCTCTCTCTCTCTCTCTCTCTCTCTCCCTCTCTCCCTCCCTCCCTCTCTTTCTTTCTGCTCCTTCTCCACTTGTGCTCTCTCTCCTCCTCTCTCTTTCAAAATAAATAAATAACCATTACAAAACCACTACAAGTAAAAAAAAGAATAAAAATATAAAATCCTGAAATATGAAGTAGGTAATGAAAGAAATGATATTTGAATGTAACTTGTCATATTATGGGTAGATTGACTTTTAGAACTATTTCTTTGTATTGCTTCAGAATTGTAAAGAGGTACAAAATATGTGCACTGTACTTTCTCTAAGTATTTTGGGTAAAACAATGATAATATAACCTAATTTTTCCCAATTTTACCTAAGAAAAAATCTTTTTCCTTAAAATAGTCTTAAAGCACGGGAACTTTTAAATTTGCTTTCATTTCTAAGGTAGTAGTATTAATTTTTTGATATCCAGAAGAGAAGATACTAATTCAAATGGCAGATATTAAAAAATGTTTATTTCAGCATTTAATTTTTATCTGTAAACCTAATTATTCTTTTTAACTTTCAGCCAAACAATCATGATAGCCTGTGTTAGCCCTTCAGACAGAGATTTTATGGAAACTTTAAATACCCTGAAATATGCCAATCGGGCTAGAAATATCAAGAACAAGGTGATGGTCAATCAGGACAGAGCTAGTCAGCAAATCAATGCACTTCGTAGTGAGATCACACGCCTTCAGATGGAACTCATGGAGTACAAAACAGTGAGTGAATGGGGTTGACTTTGCATTTTGTGGCACATCTTGCAAATGCAGTGATGTCTTTTTGTGATGGCTTATACATATATGTCTCTGGAGTCCCTTGTCTGTCAACATAGTGACTTCCTTCCTTTTGGAGATCAAATTTTCTAGTTTTCCTTGTGAGTGACCTTTATTATCATTCAGCGTATCAACTTGACCAACCTCTTGTTTCAAAAGGCTTCTTATTCCATCACTTTCTATAGTGACAAATGCACCACAGAGGGATGTAGTAGAGGGGAAAAGAGCTCTTTTGCCTGGAGGCTGCTAAAACAAAAGGGCTCTTGGTTGTAAAAGTGTAGTATCCTTAAACAAAACTCTCGTATATGTAAGGCCCCTCAGCAAACAGGAAAATGTCTTCCTTTTCTAGGGTAAAAGAATAATTGACGAGGAAGGTGTGGAAAGCATCAATGACATGTTTCATGAGAATGCTATGCTGCAAACTGAAAATAATAACCTGCGTGTAAGAATTAAAGCCATGCAAGAGACAGTTGATGCATTGAGGGCCAGAATCACGCAGCTTGTTAGTGATCAGGCCAATCAGGTTCTTGCCAGAGCAGGTATGTGTATAAGATGGGATGAATGAGGGATTAACTCTTGGAGGGCAGGGAATATTCTTTGTGGTCATTAATTACTTGGAATATTTAAAGTAGAAATATCAATCTGTGTGTATATAGTCTGTGATTTATAAATAATACAAATACAAATTGTTTCTTGAAGAAACAAAATGTGCCCTTTGCCTTAATAATATTATTTTATTGTCTGCTTATGTCATTAAGAGTAGGAAATCTGCTGTATGAATTGTATTTTAAAGCATTATTGTTTTGTTTCCATAACTATTTTTTCTCCTATTCTGTTTTGTTGAAGTCTTACTTTAAAGAAAACTCTAAAGTTCATATTTTATCTTGCAGGTGAAGGGAATGAGGAGATTAGTAATATGATTCACAGTTATATCAAAGAAATTGAAGATCTCAGGTGCAGTTCATATTCTTTAATACGTAATATACATGTTTGGGTTTTGCAGTGTAGTGATATTGCTGTGTGTTAAGCATATTGTTTAGTAACTGTTCACAGTGATATTTCAGCCCTTTGATGAGGTTAACTTTAGGGGAATAGGTACTTACCTTTTGGAATGTCACATTCCGAACTACTTTTCTCCTTTCTCTTCCCATATTATCTTTGTATATTATCCTCTTCTCATTGAGAGCCTGTCCAACCTGACATACAGGACAGGCATAGTTCTTATCTGTGAGGTTACCTTTGGTGGTTCCCTCTCTATGCCTCTTTCCCTGCCGTTTGGGAATGGCCAACATATATCAGTCACTTCTAATTTTTTAAATCACTTGTCACTCCTGTTCTTTTCTCTTTCCAGCTGTTCTTTATGTGTGACTCATTGAATCCTGACCAATTTTCCTGCCTCTCTGATACATACAGAGGTTCCTCTAACACTCAGTTCATACAACATAGTACAAATGCTCACTGTATGTGAGGCACCATGCCATGGACTGACACTAACTGTGACATAAACAAGGAGTTCACAGTCTAGGTGGGGTGACATACATAAATAGTAAATGGAATTACAGAAATTAGTCAAAAGAACACCCATGCCTGGTGTGGGAATGTGGAAAAGACCACTGAACTCAGACTGGGGTAATACATGTCAGAAAGCAGGTCAGGGACACAATTGATTTCTATAATATTTTTGGGTTCCATGGTCTGCTGTGATGGCTGAGCTACTTTCTCTTGAAGTAGAACTACAGGTCCATGGGGAGCATCTAAGGCGCTCAGACCTCATTTCTGCTGCCCACTTGCAGAAAATAACCAAGTGACCGAGTGGATATCATCTTTCTCAGCCACCCAAAGCTGCCCCGTCTTGTATTTGTGTGCTCTTTCTCTCTTTTGAGCTGCTTTAGAGATTCTCAGACAGAGACAAGTACTGTTTGCATTGTTTCTGCCTACACAAAGCATGCTGGATCCCTTAAATGTTTTAAAAGAAGTGAAATTAGGGGTTCCTGTGTGATTCAGGTGGCTGAGCATCTGACTCCTGATTTCAGCTTAGGTCATGATTCTGGGGTTGTAGGATTGAGCCCCAAGTCAGGCTCTGCACTGAGCATGGAGCCTGCTTAAGATTCTCTCTCTCTCTCTCTCTCTCTCTCTCTCTCTCTCTCTCTCTCTATCTCTCTATCTCACCCCCTTTGACCCTGTCCCCTGCTTGTGGTCTCTCTCAAAAAAAAAAAAAAAAGTGAAAACAAATAAGATATCTGATGTGGTTGTAAAGTTACTCAAATAACTGTTACTATTATTTGGTGTATATGTACCTTTAGGCTTTATCTTTTTGGTGGAGACTTTGAGGGCATTGGGTCCTGAGTCTAGTCAGTAGCCAATCTGGACATATTGTTTCAGTCCTGTGTAGGCAGTGCTCTTTCTTGCCTATTTCCCAAAACTTATTCTCTGATCTCACTCTGTAGACCCCGTCTTTACCATTCCTGAGATGTAACTGACATCTCTGTCTTTGAATTCTCGAAGATTCTCTTCCTCCTCCCAGGTTGCTTCTCTTTATCTCTTTCAGTTCTTTGGCACTGGTCAACTATTAAGGCTAATTCTAAGCTCTGGTTCTTGTCTTCTGTTTCTTTTCCTCCTCCTTCTCCTCTTTCTTCTTTTTTTTGAAAGTTTTGGTTTTTTTGAGAGGGAGAGAGAGAATCTCAAGCAGACTCCATGATGCCAGCACAGAGCCTGATGAGGGGCTCAAACCCACTAAGCTGTGAGATCATGACCTAAGCTGAATTCAAGAGTCAGACACTTAATCAACTGAGCCACCTAGGCACTCCTGTTTCTTCTCTTCTAAGGACATATCTAAGCTTGATTTCATTATAAGACAAATGGCTTGACTAGTGTCATTATTTCCTACAAAACAGAATCATTTCTACTCCATCTAGTAGCTAAACGCAACCTCTAATGTCTTCCTTTTTGAGACTGTTCTTTAAGCCACTTAGAAAACAGAGATGATTCTTAGACTCTGAGTTCAGTGATTGAATCTTTCTTGGTGTAAATTATTAGTTTGTTGTGTTTATCCAAAATTTCTTTGATGGCTCTTTAATTAGGTATATCCTACTCTAGAGGGTAGTCTTCTAGAATTGCAAGACTGTATTTACAAGATAAAAATAATGTATGTGTGGAATAAGCATAAATGAGTTTTGAATTTAAATCAGATTACCTGGATTGATATTTAAGCTTCTCTTTATTAATAAGTGTGTGATTTGGGACAAGTTACTTAATGTCTCTGATGTTAGTTTGTTCATCTGTAAGAATGAGGTAATATTTGCTGTCTCAAGGAGTTATTATAGGTCTCAAATGAAAGAACAGGATTTCACAGTCTAACATGGTATTATTTAGGTCCAAGTTCTCATATTGTGTTTTTCTACTAAACCCAACTCCAATCCATATTTCCATCGAAACCTTTTCTTCAGAAGGCAGTTATTCACAGCTCCTTTAACATAATGAACATTTATGTTGATGCTTTGCACTTGGGAATGTTTATATTTTAAATTTTATTCTAACTATAAAAGAGTACTAATTAGCTTTTAATAAATTTACATGTCCCATTAGTTCTTGTGAAATAATAATGGGTACTAATTAATTCTTAGTTTTGGGAGGTTTATAATTTTTTGTAGAAATTTTTGAAAGGATAAGAAAGAAAGTATAAAAAAATCTAGTCATTTGTATTGGTACCATTACTAGATTTGATGTTAACATTTTAATGTATCTTCAATATTTTTTCAATGCTTTCTTTAGCAAAATTGACATCAGGGTATATATATTCCTTTACTGTCTTTTCTTTGAAATGTGACAAGATATTATGAGCATTTTTAAATGCTGTTAACTACTTTTATAACATGATTTTTTCATGATTCCATGTGGTACTATTTTGTCACTGTAATTGATTTATTTAAGTAACCCCTACTGTTAGATAATTATATCATTTCAACTTTTTAATAAGAATAGTTATTATTTATTAAATACATTATCAGTCTGATGAGTTTTAAATTTAGTATATCACTGATCCTCATAACAGTCATAGGAAAATGTATTGTTTTCATTCCCATTTTACTAAGAAAAGAGAAAAGACTTTTAAAGACTAGTAGCCCACAGTCAAGTGAGTGACAGAGCTGAGATGCAAGGCCTCAATCTGCTCCTTCCTGAGGAGGTCTGTGTACTTCCCCTCATGACTGACTGCTTGGTCTGCTAGTAAATGAAACGCAGACAGCAGGGTGGGTTGGTGAGTGGGAAGAGAAAGAGAAGAAAAGAAAGAGTTGTTATCAAAAAGCCCCCAAAAGAACTTCTACTAATGTGTCTTGGGCTCTCTGTGGAGTTGATCCCTAAAGATTTCAGCTTTTATCAGTACCAGCATTGAAGAAGCATTGAATATACACCTAAATGCAAACCTAAATTATTACAAAAAAGAATTTGTCCTCTTACTATAAGAGTGAACCAGTATAAGATAGGGCATTGTTGATAGCTAATTTATTATATTTTCAATTATTCTACAATTTATTATTATATACCTGGGATATATTAAAAATACAGAAAATAAAAATTTTGACTTGAGGTTTTATAGTTAAGCTGACAACTTATAGTTAGGTTATGCTCTTGATTAAAAACATGACACCATCATATTCAGAATTTTCTTTAAAATAACTTTGAAATCACTTAATTGGAACGTTGTACACAGATACTTAACCATTTTCAAATATTGTATTGTTATTCTGCTCACATATGATACCAGACATAATAACAAAACAATTTCATTAAAGAATGTAGAGGACACTGATTTGAAGTACATATTCACTGACTTATGTACACTCTGTTTATAGCTGAATTCAGCAGTGTCATGAATAATTTTGGTAGACAGTGAAAAAGCACAGAGCTGATGATGTCTTCCTGAGCTTATCATTGCAAATTAACCTAGCATGTTTCTCTGAAATAGGAGGACATATGACAAAAGTGTATATAATTTTGACACAGATATAGTAATAGTACTTTCTCCTTATAGCCCCGTGTCAATCACCCTTGTGCTAAACTGACCTTGGAAATCTATTATATTGAAGTAGATAATTGTATTCTTGATCGTTTAAATCAAATGGAAATAAAAGATTGGCCTAGTGGACTCTGATTCTTTATTTGTTTCAAGAGTCCAGCTCTTTTAGAATCTCATCATTCTATGTTTTTTGCATATTACTGACAGTACATACATTACTCTCCTGTCATTGTTAGAGCTGCTTGAGCAAACAAAAGAATGTTTTCAATTATCAAACTCCAGTTTCCTTGGAGATACCATCTTTTCCCACGCCAAGTTTAGGAGCCAGATGTCTTTCTGCCAGTTAGGGGCAAGTTTGACTAACTATTCCTTACAAAGATTTGGAAATGCTATTATAGCATGATGAATGAGGAACTGAAAGAAAGGGAACCATGCTGCTTGTAGATTTTAAGATTAAATAATGGGTTTACAAAAAAATCTCTAGCACCTACTGGCCAGAATGCAACTAATCTAATTAGCATTGGCACTTTTGAGCACTAAGAATGTTATTTTAAATTTATAATTATTTATTCAGGGAAGTAAAAAAAATCCTAAACATTAATGTTTGTGAGTGCATTTATTTTAGAAAACCCTACCTTGTAGCAATTCTGAAGTATATTTTGGAAAACTTTTTGGCATAGAAAACAACATATTTTAAATGTTCCCCATTTGTTCCTAGAGTAGTCAAATTTGTAGAGACAGAAAGTATAATGGTGGTTGTGAGGGACTGGGAGGAGAGAGAAATGAGTTAATGCTTAATGGGTAGTTGAAGAAGATGAAAAGGTTCTGGAGATGGATGGTGGCCACGGTGGCGCAGAGCTATGCCCTTAGAAACGATGTGGGTGGTGAATTTTATGCTATGAATTTTTTATGATAATAAAAAAGGTTTCCTGCTTAAATATATTTTTATTCACTAGGGCGAAATTATTAGAAAGTGAAGCAGTGAATGAGAACCTCCGAAAAAACTTGACAAGAGCTACAGCAAGATCACCGTATTTCAGCGGATCATCGGCTTTCTCTCCTACTGTACTATCCTCAGACAAAGAGACCATTGAAATTATAGATCTAGCTAAGAAAGATTTAGAGAAGCTGAAAAGGAAAGAAAAGAGGAAGAAGAAAAGGTAGTGTTATAAAATCACTGCTATATGAATCCCTGTTTTTCTTTTTTTCAGAATATCTTAATTTGCAATTACAGTGAGTATACATAGTCTCATATTAATGAAGGAAATGGTATTTAAATTAGCTGACAATTGCATTGATGTACTTTTAATTGTTTACTTGTATGTAAGTAAAATAAGTTTAATTATAATAATATGGTAGCAAGATTTTTAGACTATGACAAGGTAAAATTTCTATTAGAAATTATTTTATTGTTTTTGAAATAGCTGCTTTTGCATTCCATTCATCTTTTCTGCAAAGCTTGCTCTACCATTACAACTCACTGTTTTCATTTTTTTCCCATTTTCTAATGCAATTAAGTAGTCTCCTGGATATAATCTGATTCCTGTCTAGATTAGTTTAACTAAAGGCTAACCTAATCCATCAGACTGTCATTTAATGTCATTTGGTCTCTTCACTATTTTCTGCAGGGCTTCTAATTTGATTATGTCAAAGTCATTTATGTTATTTTAGGCTTTTTGAAAATTTCAGCAAGAGTTACTCAGCTTTTCACCACCATTCTCGAATTTTCCTTGCATCCTGATAATATCTTCCTCTGAAATCAACTGGGTGCAGAGAAGAGGAAAATAAAAATTTGACCACTTGTAATATGTGAGTGGTTAGTCAGAAATTCCTTACATGTCTACATACTGATTCTGTGATGCAGTCATATTACCTACTAAACATATTTTGGACGTGCCAGTCAAATTAATTTTAAGCATTTTGGGCTAGATATTCAAAAGGGAGCACAGCTATCAAATGGTTTGTTACAAGAGGCTTACTTTGCAGAATTATTATTCACATTTAAACTGCTTTGTTCAGTTTATTTAGAAATTTATTTAGGCAACCAGGCATTTCTTCCTTGAACAGTCAGTTGACTAAAATAATTGGAGTCTTAAATTTTTCAGATATATTCTGCTATGTGTCCTTGAGTTAAAAAGGAATGATTTGAATAATTAACACACGGAGTTACACATTTATGGTTAGGAGGCATTGCAACTGGAATTGCATTCTTAAGATACTAATGTCTTAATGGATGTTTTTCATGGATGACTGATTATGGCAACACTAAGATACATAATGGTTAGCTTTCATGCAGGGTAGTTAAAACCAAAACAATGATCACAGAATTCTGTGATCCAACACACTGCTTGAATGAAAATGGGGCTTTTGCACATGACTTATTATTTCCTTGTATAATTCAATTCTGTAGTTGGTCAAAATATAAATGATTTGACTTGTTTTTAAAGGTTGGTGGTTTGTGTTCATGAATGGTAGGAATAAGCAAGGGTATATTTGTTAAGGTCATGAGCTGATTCTGCTTTTTTGTTTTGAGGTAAATTTAGTGGTGTTACCATAATCGCTCATTTGGTATGAATAATGAAAATTAGGGATCCCAATAGAAACCTAGGCTGTTTTTGACATTTTTATAATGATTATAGGTACCCTAAAATAATACCCCTGATGGAGGTTATTTTTGTGACAATGCAGGGCGGTAAACATTTTGAAAATAGTACTAGAAGAAAAACATTTTATATTAAGATTTGCTCCTGTTGCTTTTAAAGTAAAAACAAATTAAACAGCTGTTATTTCAAAGTAAAAAATTACTTCAGTGATTATGGTAGATTTAATAATTATTATGATAAAATAATAGCAGATATTAATGCGAAGAAGACCTCATGGAACAAATGTATTTAAATGTAAGAACCCAAATGAAACAGTAAGTTATTTTTTTTTAACAAAAAGTGATATGAGATTAAAAAAATTTGATGAGGAAAAAAACCAAACTGGATAAAGTAAATTTAGAGATAATGTCTTAATCACCTGTGAAAAAAATGAATGGTAGCTTAGAATGAGAAAAACAAATTAATAACACAATATAATACTTTAAAAAGTGCTTTATAAAGCATTTTAATATATGTGCTATAATGTGTCTTTGTAGAACTAAAACCTACATAGTGTAGTGTGAACCCAGAAAAGAAAAATTTTCTTACATACCATAAACTGTATGAAAGCCTTTAGAACCAATTTATGACTTTAAATTACTCCATATATAAATTTGTAGAAATTAATAGTTTTTCTTACCACTCTCTATTCAAACCTTGTTGTGGATTTAAACATAAAAACAAATATTGTTTTACTCAGCTTGCTTAAAGCATTTTGTTCATCATTGTTAACTTTTTGCTGTAGATTCTAATAACTTCTAGGCTGTATATAATGTAAATTCCTATTTTTAAAATGTAGGTAAGCTGCTATTTTAGCTAGTGTTTGCTACAGGTAGAAACAAACAAATAATAAACAAAGAGTTCCAGAAGTATTTAGAATGGCTGCAGCTCTACTGAAGTTAGTGTCTAGTCTTCCACACGAATTTTTGGAGGCAATAGTTCCTGTGTAGGTGTATTGATTCTGGCTAAGTTGTTTTATACCCCTCACATTTATTTATTTTATTCATCAGAGAGAACATTGTAAAATTTGGGTTCTGCCTCAACCTTACATATAGAATAAGTTCATTTAAAAAATTCTTCAGAATTTGGAACTAATTTTTCTCTAGAAAATGTTATGAATATGTAGTGTCCAGGTTTCCCCGCTGACTCACATAATGTGATTTTTACCCATTTTGTGTGGTAAGAGCAATTTAGAAGGGAAGAGGAGAAGGAAAAAATGGAAAATAAACTTTCTTTCCTTTCATGGACGTAGCCAGCCTTTGGAGGAAAAGTGTGAATTTCTGCCTTAGCCTCCTTTTTATTCCATGTGCGGACCCCCTGTGTCATTTTGCCGTCTGCCTTGCTCCAGTTGGCTCTCATGTAATTCTACCTCACTTAGAACTATTTCCAGTTCCAAAACATCTACTTCCTTTTCTCCTGTCCTTAAATTCAAATTTGGTAGAAAAGCCATCTGACTAAAGGCATCCACGCCAGTGGAGTAACTTATAACCAACAAGCTTTTTTTTTCTAAGGATGTTTGTAATTTTGAAAGAGGAAGCACTAAATCAAATACTGAGATTTTGGACAGCAACCTCATGAGGGGAAAAAGATCAAGTTAAATAGGGAAGAGTTTTACCCCCTTTTAGCTGAGAGTTTCCAAGATCTATCTGGGGATTCACTTATTGGTTCAGATTTCCTACACTGTCCTCATTTTCATAGCTGCTTTCTTTCATCCCCACTAAAGCCACAAACTATTTAGAAGCTCCATTTCATTTTACTTACTTTGTTTTATATTTGTCAGTTTTTGGTTGTAGTGGTTACGGAGACTCTGACAAAAGTAAGTGTTGATAGGAAGAGTTAGCAGCTGGGTCATTTTTATGTCAGAAATTACATTTATATTCAAGGAGGATGTCTTAAGTGCTATTTTACATGAAAGTTTAACTTTCTTCTGCATCATAGTCTTTGTCAAAGCTACAATTAGCTAATATCTGGAAGTGTAAGGTTTATTCCTCTACCTGTTTGCATATTTTCTATTGAGCTGTAAAATCATCCATATGTATAGATAAGGGAGTGTAACAAAATAAGGTTAATAATTGAAGAGACTGTATTACCTATTTTTCAGTAACATAAAAGTTAAAATTGTTGGCAAGGTTTGTCATTCTCTCTCTCTTCTTTTTTAAGTGTTTACTTATTTTTGAGAGAGAGAGAGAGACAGAACATGAGCAGCAGAGGGGCAGAAAGAGAGAGGGAGACAAAGAATCTGAAGCAGGTTCCAGGCTCTGAGTTGTCAGCACAGAGCCTGACATAGGGTTCCAACTCATGAATCGTGAGATCATGACCTGAGCTGAAGTTGGATGCTTAACTGACTGAGGCACCCAGGCACCCCCTCTCTCCTCTTTATGGAAGAAACACTCCTTCTCCATGTGATGGAATGAAATGAAGTAAAAATGGAACTCCTTTAAATTATGGAGACGTATCAGATTATTATTTTTCTGCCCCTTCACTGTCTTTTGAATGATTTGTTGCAGTGTTCTTTAAAGTAACAATTGAAAAGGCACCCAAAGTTTATCTACTTATTAGCTCATGTCATCCATACATTTTAATACAGCCCTCTTGTGTAAGGTAAACAAAAATTCTGCATATTAAACATGGGAAATTTAGGCTCTTTGCCAGGAAACCATATTCTTTGAGCCACGGTGGCTCATTTTCAGCAGTATAAGACTAAATTGGGCATTAATCCTCATGTTTTTGGATATCTAGCTTTAAATGACTTGAATTATAAAAAAAAACTTTATTAATTCATCAGACTGCATTATATTTGTGTTTAGTGGTGTCAGGTTGAAACTCTAGAAACACACAGATTTCTTAGGTGATGGCTTTATTTTCCTTTTTCTAGCCATTATCCTGGACCTTTTGATCCCTGGTGAATATCACTCTAGAATTTTTTTCCCAGAAAGATTGCTAGTCTCTTCTTATAATAGCAATTATTGTGAAAGTTGATTGTGAAAAACAATCACAGGCACAAGCACAGGAAAATAACTGGCTTGATAGAATAACATACTTCAGACTCAGTCTTTTCATTGAGAAATATTGATGATTCTGAAAAATATATTTGGAATTTTGGTCAGAAGTGTGCTATATCAAGATTGCTATGTGCTTAATCAGAGCCAAGCACATCTATCTTTTTGTTTATATGACAAGTATTCAGTACATTCCATTGAGTAATGATCCCCAAGTCTGTGTATTGAGTGTTGTTTAATTATATTTCAAAGTCTTTAAGTACATAGGTATAGTTTTTTCTTATACTTTTCTGATTGAGAAACAATCTTACTAATGGAAAGTACTACAATTCCCATTTTATTGCCACTTTTGCCTTAGTCATTTTGAAATTTTCTAATTATTAGTACAGTGATTAAATTTTATTTTCATTTAATAAAATTAAAGTTTTCACTGACATCATAACAACCATATTTATTTGACTGTAACACCATTTCATATATAATTTTGAAATAGAAATTTTTTTTTAGATTTAGTGATGTTCACATGTAGTATGTTAAAAATAGAAAACAAGTTTTAAAAGTAGTATTCTAGTATGCAGTATTAATGGTATTTTCATATTATGGTATAAAGGCATTACTTTTTGACGTTCTTTTAATGATGCCGTATAAAAGTCTTCTGTGAAGATTGAAAAGGAAGCGGATATCATTGAAAGTAGGCTTTTTTGGGGAAGCTGAGAAAATTGATCCATTTCAGATTTAAAAAACAATGGCTTCCAAACACTCTTACTATGTATTATATAAACTGAGACTCTGCATTTAACTGCTGAATAATTACAACTGATAGTCTATATTCTCTTCTTAGATATAATGCTGCTTGTTTTTCTACTTACTTTTTATTCATTCAAAATGTATTGCCTTTTTACTGTGTATTGTCCTTTGATGATATCTTTTTAAAATTTATTTTAAAGTCTTCAAGCTCATGTATCATTTTTACCTTCTTACCACTTTCGCTTTTTACTGTCTGGTTTGTCCTTCATTGGCTTGGCCTTCCAATACTGTGCCTCGTGATTTTGAAGGCTACAGAAACTTGAGGAAAGCAATCGAGAAGAAAGAAGGTTGGAATATTTCCCAGGTTTTTTATTAAAATGTCATTTAAATACTTAGTTGCCATTCACAAAGAAATGTGTTATAGAATTATAGATTGTTTCAGACTAGATTAGTTTGGTGCTCCTAAAATTAATGATGATTTTATAATATTGGCAAATACACCAAATATATTTTTAAAAACTACTTTTTAAGAATAAAACCCTCACTAGTTACATGGATTAAAACTCAGGCAATTTCAGTTGACTTTGGTGTAAACTATTCTAATTATGATGGCACTGATGACTTACCTTTTTTAGGCTAAAAGTGATCCCCCCAAAACCCACCATTGATTTCAGAATGTATTTTCCAGAAACTTGTGAGCAGACTGGGAACTTTTAATTGGGTGGGAATTGAGATTTTGTTGCAGCCCATGCTAAGTCACAGGAGGGTTTTTCTCTCCCTCTTCTTTATTTGGTATAATATTTGTATATACAATTGTATTTGTATGCAAATATAGATGTATTTGTATATACAAATATTTGTAATATTTGTTGTTGGAAAACAGCATTAAATGGCAACAAAGCAAAAGGAAACTATGGTCTTACTATGGATAAGATATCCAAGACATTTTTAAGTTGAATTAGAAAAACAGGTGTTGCTTTTAAAATGTATTTGATTTTTTTTATAGTATTTGAGGCGAAAGTCAAAAATGGGATATATGCTTTTTTTAATTTAAGTTTGAACAGAATTTACAAGCACATTTTTGAGCTCTTTATATAATAAAAATTAGCATTTTAGTCATTCAGAATTATAGTTATTTAAACCAGCATCAAATAGTATTTTACTTCTTATCAGAACTTCTCTTCATAGATTTTTTTAAATAAACCTCGAGATTATATAATCAAAATGATTAAGAATATAATATTTAAATATTTTAGAAGCACCAGTTTAGAAATTTCATCTCTTACTTAAAATAAGCCTTTTGAGAACTTTAGCTATGTAATTATTAGTTATAGTAATATCTTATTTTAAATATGAAAGCTTAAAAATTATATATTTTTAAAATTATTTAATAGTTTACATTCCACAATTTTATTGCACATAATATGTAGTATTCAACAATATCTATAATTTTATTCTATAATTCTATAACTTATTTAAAGCATTTAACTCTAATTAAGACTTTATCTAAGACTATAACTCTAATTATAAATTACACTAGAACTCAACTAATTAGTATATATTTAGAACATTATATTTATCATTAGAATTAAATTACAGCATTAAAAATGTGAGATTTCTTCTTTTTCAAGTCAAAATAAAATATATAGTTAAAGTAGTATATGGAAGCACTCTTCCACATTAAAATATTCAAGTCCTTTAAGTGTCTTTAGTGAGTAAAGTTTGCTTCCAGTTTTTATATCATCCCTAAAGAATAGCAAAAGGAGAGCAGTATAGGGCTTTTTGAACATGAATAAACATACAAATCACTTGACTGGTTTGATAAAATGAAGATTCTGATTCAATTAAAACTGAAGTAGAGCCTGAATTTTGCTTATTTAACAAGCTTTTCAGTGATGCTGATACCTCTCTGAACTTGAAGCGTAAGATTTGAGAATATTGACCTAGGAATCATGATACTGATTTTAGTCCCATTGAGTGGATTAACTTCCCCACAGTACAGCTTCTTTTTAGGTTGTCAACAAAAATGTTGACATTGGTTGTCAAATGTCAAAGGGGTGAAACCACATGATCACTAGTGTTCCTTCCAACTCCAAGATTCTGATTCTATGTAACATGCGAACTTAAATGTCTTTCATTGCTGCTTAGATAGTTATTTTAGATATCAATTTGTCTCACTTTATTCAGGAAAACTTGAATATTTGTGGTATAATAATTATAAAGTATTAACTTATATTTTAAAAGCTTAAGCCTTAAGTGGTATAATAGGTAAATTAATAATATAAAGTTACAACTGCTGATCTTTCTGCATCAGAATTGGCATTAACAGCTTATATGAATTAACTTTGTATGTAAGTGAAAAGTAACATTTGATGGACACTGGTGACTTGAAGAAAATAGGAGGGTTAGAATAAAGTGGTTATGAATTTGGGTTGGAGCTTACGTAGTGAAGCAGCCAACACTAACAAAAATTGTGTGCTGCAATACTTACAGGTAAGGAAAGAAGGGTGGCTAGGGGAAAGACTGGGGAATGCTTATGAGAAGGATCCTTCCAAACACATTCTTCTGTCCTGGCCTTAAACTTAACCTCAATTATAGTCTGTTTGAGTACATGCCACTGTCTTTTGAATGGGATGATGGGTGAAGGGGAGTTTCCTTCTAAATTTTCAGCTGGGATTGCATGATGGAAAATCAACAGTCCTAGTATGATACAAGTGATGTAAGAGAAGCATTCAATATCATCAGCATTTTTCTCTAGCAAAATGATTTAACAACATTCATGGAACTCTGTTATAGTTGATTTCTTTCCAGCTAAGATTGTTTTATTGATATTGCTACTGGCAGTTTCTTCTCACTCTAGTGACATGCTGTCTTCTGGGCATCTTTATGCATCCTTCAGTTTTTGCCATCAGATTCCAACATAAATAGTGCATAATATACACAGAAGTGACAGGTTCTCGTGTACAGTCATAGAGATTAATATTAACAAACACTTACTACACATTTATTATGTGCATCCCCTGGGTAAGGGAGACATAATGCTGAGTCAAACAGACATCATCCCTGCCCTCACAAGGCCTCCAGTTTTGTGGAGAAGGCAGAAATTAAAGAGATAATCATATTAAAAAAACATAAATTAAGAACTCTGAAAAGTGCTTACAAAGGAAAAGTATTTGTCTTGTTCTGAATACAAAAGTATCTGTGAGAATTGAGACCTAGGGTTGAACATCAGAGTTTAATAATAATGTAGCTTAAATAAGATTAAATTTTTAGCCTAGAAGCTAAAAACAAGTCCAGGAATTAGGGCAGTTTTTAATGTAGCAGAATAACTGAATGAAATTATAGCTGTTACAAAGTTATTTTGGTAAACTTTTTAAACTGTTTCAAGGGGAATTTTATTTGGAGAATATTGTGTTTTAAGCCTTTTTTTTTTACTCTTGATTTCAAAATGTTACAATAGCATAAGAAGAGATCTTTCACATATAGATTTATTTAAAGTTTACTTTCTTAGTATTATTTAGTTTGATTAAATGTATGAGCCATAATTGATCATGGTTGCTAGGCCCCTAAAAGAGAGTGAGTTAAATGTGAAAACCTTTGCCCACTGTAGTGTGTGCTGTCTTCTCAGGGAATGAGGGCTGAGTTACTTTAACTCACCTAACATCACCTAACATCAGTAGGTAGTTAGAGCTGTTTACTACCAGAGGACTAAAGGAGGAGGCTTCCATTTGTAGGGCCAATCTTGTGGCAGACCTTGGAATTTCCTGTTCAGTCAAAGGTCAGGCTGAACTTTTGACGGTTTTGATATGCAAAAACCCATTTCAGTGAGAACATTTTAGGAAGAGTCCTGTGCTGTAGGTATGCCCTACGAAAAAAGAGCCTGTGCCATTACTAGAGGATGCAGCCAGTGTAGACAAACTTCAGTGCATGGATCTATTCTGGATCTCTAACTTTATTCTTAAATGTATTAGGACACCAATAAAAATGTAGTTTCTGTATCTTTGTATTTAGATGGGAAAAGTCATATTTAGATGAGAAAAGCAAAATACTTGTTTTGATTTCCTTTGAATTTAAATCATCTACATTCTAGTTAATTGACTGTTACTGTGACTGGTTTGTAGCTGTCTTATCAGATCTCATACTCTAGTGGATAATCTATTGCTCAATGTTTCTAGAAAATAATTTTTTTCCCCAATGATATGTCACTATTGCTGGAATGGCAATTTCTACTTTCCTCTGAAGCATCAGACATAACCTTGCTCATTCAAATGATAAACTCTTAGTTTATTTCCATAAGTAATTGATGGTTTTTTAAAATCTGGGAGCAAAAGTGACCACTTTTCCTTTTTACTTAAATACTGTACCTTTTTGTTCCTTTTTTTAAAAGTGTGGCGGGTAAAGAGGATAATGCAGATACTGACCAAGAGAAGAAAGAAGAAAAGGGTATTACAGAAAGAGAAAACAATGAATTAGAAGTGGTAAGTATGAAAGAATAAACTTGTAAATTTCAGTCCTTGAATTTAGCTTGTTTATGGTTGCTAATGGCTACTAACATATGTGGAAAAGGAATAGAGTTATTATGCATTTTAAACTTTTTACTTGAGGATTTATTTTCTTCAGAATTGTGAGGTATAACATACTGGCAACTCTCAAGTTTTGTGCAATGTGAAAGCATTGTGTGTGGGTGGATAGAATACTGTGAGAGAAAACACTTCTATTTAAGACACATTATGCAATAACTTTACAAGTGTGGAATGATTTTTGAACTGAAAGGTGAAGTTTGGGTATTTCTGTATTTTTTACTCTCTCAATGAGGTAATTAGTTTGTTTTGCTGATATTGGGCTATTAATAGTTACAAATCACATTTTAGGAAGAAAGTCAAGAAGTGAGTGATCATGAGGAAGAGGAGGAGGAGGAGGAAGAGGAAGAAGAAGATGACATTGAAGGGGGTGAAAGCTCTGATGAATCAGATTCTGAATCAGATGAAAAAGGTACTTGCTGTTTAGTACAAGGACAAAGATTCATTTGGGGAATATGTTTAATATATGGGGAGAAAACATTCTCCATTTCATTCTCGAGGAAGGTAGCTTTTATAACTGCCAACCTGCGTGTCCCCTCCCAGCCTCATATTTGCGGCCCTTACTGGATTTAGTCACTATGCGATTTCCATTCTTATTTAGCACCAAGAATATCTGTTGTCACTGCTCAGTGTGAACACTGTTTATCTTATCACCTTTTTTTTTTTTTTAGTTTTGGGGTTACCCAGGACATTTTTTTTCTAGCTGCTGAGTGAATGCCTGGATTTATATGCTGGTTTTCATGCTCTTGCTCGAAAGCTAGAATTATGATATTGTGGCCTATTACAGTATGTTTATTTTCTTCCTTTATAAATAGCCAATTATCAAGCAGACTTAGCAAACATTACTTGTGAAATTGCAATCAAGCAAAAACTGATTGACGAACTAGAAAACAGCCAGAAAAGACTGCAGACTCTGAAAAGACAGTATGAAGAAAAGCTAATGATGCTGCAGCATAAAATTCGGGACACTCAGCTGGAGAGAGACCAGGTGCTCCAGAATTTAGGTAAGAATTACATTTAATTCTAATTGAAATTCCAACTAAATTGCCAAAATAAGTTTTTATCATTGTTTCCCTTAGAAGAAAAGAATTACATTAGCAACCACATTAAATATGAGTTTGTCTCACATTAAATATTGCTTTTTTTTCATTTTGATACCTATTCAGGCTATTTGCTTATTTTGTCCAGAGTTGTGGCTAATTGTTTTACTGTCTTAATTAATGCTGGAAACATTTTTTAATTAAAAAGATAATTGTTAAACAAGTTGAGAGTAGGTAATAAGAGAGAGTAATTAAAAGATACCTTAGTCTCTTGAGGTTTGTGTTTGGGGAGGTAGTTTTTTCTGTAAGGTCATAAGCTGTAAATCTGTGATGTGAAAAGTCTATGTCTCACAGAAACAAATACAAATATCCTTTGATTATTTAGGCTCAGTGGAGTCTTATTCAGAAGAAAAGGCAAAAAAAGTTAGGTCTGAATATGAGAAGAAACTCCAAGCCATGAATAAAGAACTGCAAAGACTTCAGACAGCTCAAAAAGAGCATGCAAGATTGCTTAAAAACCAGTCTCAGTATGAAAAGCAATTGAAGAAATTGCAGCAGGATGTGATGGAAATGAAAAAAACAAAGGTACTGATTAGATTTTGCATTAAGGTCTGATGTTGAGGATATTTGTTTCATTTAGGACAAAAAGATTATTGTGGTTCTTTCCATATTCAATAAAAGGTAACCCAGTCCTACAAATGATGCACTTCCTTTTGGCAGTTAGAAGTTGCTTCCTGCACTCATTTGTTGTCAAAACCTTTCTTCAGAGTAGCTGAAATCACATGGTTGAAAATAGGGCTCCTTTGAATCTTATGGATATCTCTGCTTCTTAAACACATAAAATATTTCAAACATAAAAAAATGATTAAAAATTACCTAATGACTACTATATCCACTATCTTAAACATTACAGTTATATACAAAACCTACTATGTATTCCTTTTTGATCATATTCTCCTTTCCTGAAGAGATAACAACTGTCTTGAACTTAGTGTTCATCATTCCCAGGCATAAAAAGAATACAAATTGTCTTCTCTTGACAAAAGAGAGTATGTGAATACTGTTATGTGTTTTTGTTGTGGGATTAATTTTTCTTATTAACATTTTGCATGAAAATTAGCAACGTGAAAATGATTTAGGAAGTCTTAGATTCTTATGTTGTGTCTTTGCTGAAGTTAACAATAGCTAAAATTAGGTGCTTACTGTATGTCAGGAATTATTATAAATACTCTTCAGGTATTACTCATTAAATTCTCTTAATAGACTAAGGCCATAAAAATGTTATCTCCCTTTTATATATGAAAAAATGAAAAGCTTAGAGAGGTAAAGTAAGAGGTAATTTGTTCAAGGTGACATGCCACTGGTAATAAGTACCAAAAATTCATTCAAGTTATAGAACAATTGAATGTTGAATATAAGAAGCATAGAGCACTAAGTAATTTGATAGAAACATATTAGAAAAATATTGTAAAAAGAAACATACCAGTCTCACAAAAATAAGAATGGACCATTTAAAATCTGCAGTAAAACTCCACTTGTTTCCATGTTAAGTATTCAGAATTCTAACTGCTTACTTCCATAGGTGTGATTAATTTAATGAATATTGTGATAAGGTAACTCCAATAGATGTGTTTACTTAATTTTTTAGGTTCGACTAATGAAACAAATGAAAGAGGAACAAGAAAAAGCCAGATTGACAGAGTCTAGGAGAAACAGAGAGATTGCTCAATTGAAAAAAGATCAACGTAAAAGAGATGTGAGTGGAGTTTAACTTTCAGTTATATACAAATCTTGTAAATTGAAAAAGCTTGTTTAGTAAATGAAGGAAAATTTTCTGATAACTCTAAAAATTAAATTCAAGTTAAAGACAATAGATAAGCATTAATTTAGTAATATGGCATTTATTATATGGATTATAGCAATTCAATATACAAGCTTATGAAAAACACTATAATGTTATTATAGATTTTATTAGAGTCTTATTTCCTAGGTGATGAGATGGGAGAAAATGACGAAGATGTAATTGGTTTTCTCTAGGGAAATCAGGGAACTACTTACAGTGTTGTATAAGAGAGTGATTTTGGGATAGTTCCAAAGATAATTTCACCTAGAGGTCCTAGAAATTTGCTGGAATAATAACCGAGTTTCACTAGAGTTGGCTTTACAGCGAGCTCTAAAAGTTGTCATATTCTTTGCATGCTTGCTTTAATGAGGGAAAATATTTAAGGATATATACCAGCATGCTAACTGTAGTTGTGTCAGGTTTTAGGTTACAGTTGATGTGTGTTTTCTTCTTTCTAAATTTTTGGCAATATGGTTATTTCTTTTTTTTTAATGTTTATTTATTTAGGGAGAGAGCATGAGCACAGGTGGGGGAAGAGCAGAGAGAGAGAGAGAGAGAGAGAGAGAGAGAGAGAGAAAATCCCAAGCAGGCTCCACTCTCTCAGCACAGAGCCCAACATGGGCCTCAATCTCACAAACCATGAGATCATGACTTGAGCCAAAATCAAGAGTCCGAGGCAACCCAACAATTTGGTTATTTCATTTATGATTTTTTTTTTCCTTAGAAGAAGAGTCCATCACAGTCTTTTCTCCATTATTTGTTAGGTTGCAGCTTCTGTTCCTTTTTTCTTGCTCAACTTTTTCTAAATCCTCCCTGGAGAAAATGTGAGCATACAGCGTATTTTAGAAAATAGAAATCTACTTTGGGAAATAAAAAGAATTTTTAAGGAGATAGTAGAGAGTCATGACAGAGAAAAGTAGATATTTTCACAAGATAACTTCTGTATTAGGCCTGTATTTCTTTTTTTTTCTATTAAAAAAGTGGCATATATTCATGAGCCATAAAATTTGCTCTTTTAAACTATACAATTCAAGGTTTTAGTATATTCACAGAATTGTGCAATAATCATCACTGTCTTATTCCAGAATATTTTTTTATCAATCCAAAAAGAAACTCCATATCCATTAGCAGTCATTCCCTATTCTTCCATCTTTCTGGCCCCTGGCAGCCATTCTAAGTATACATTCTGTCTCCATGGGTTTGCCCATTGTAAATGGAATATATGATATATAGCTTTTGTGTGTGGCTTCTTTCATTTAGCATGATGTTTTCAAGGTTAATCCATGTTATTGCATGTATTGGTAGTTCATTCCTTTTTATGGCTTATATGGATAGAACACATTTTGTTTATGAATTCCTTAATTGATAGATATTTGGGTTATTTCCACTTTTTGGCTCTTTATTTATTCTTAAAATTTTTATTCAAATCCTGGTTAGTTAACGTACAGTGTAATATTAGTTTCAGGTATACAGTCTAGTGATTCAATACTTTCATATGATACCCAGTGCTCATCAAGTACATTACTTAATCCCTATCGCCTCTTTCAGCCCCTCCTCCAGCTCTCCTCTGGCAACTATCAGTTTATTCTCTACAGTTAAGAGTCTGTTTCTAGGGGGTGCCTGGGTGGCTCAGTCAGTTAAGCATCTGACTTTGGCTCAGGTTATGATGTCACGTTTTGTGGGGTTGAGCCCCATATCGGGCTCTGTGCTGGCAGCTAGCTCAGAGCCTGACGCCTGTCTTTGGATTCTGTATCTCCCTTGCTCTCTGACCCTCCCCTGCTCATGTTGTCTGTCTGTCTGTCTGTCTCTCTCAAAAATAAATAAAACATTTAAAAAAAGTACGTTTCTTAGTTTGCCTCTCTTTCTTTTGCTCATTTTTGTTTCTTAAATTCCACATATTACTCAGCCATAGAAAAAATGAAGTCTTGCCATTTGTAATGACATGGATGAAGTTAGAAGAGTATAATGCTAAGTGAAATAAGTCAGGGAAAAACAAACACCATATTTATTTTGTTTTTAATGACTGGCTAGTCATATACAAAGCTAACATTCAGGCTCATTCACCCTTCCACTTTTTGCTTTGTGTGCATATTGACTCCCTTTCTAAATTGTTTCTTGTCATATTCATCTTCAAACCCTTTATACCAAAAATATGAATGAGCTTGAGATTTGAGTTTGAATAAGGAAAAACCTAAAGTAGTAACAAGTTTCAAACTCTATGTTAATTTTAATTTTTAGAGTTTATTTATTTAAAAACATTTATTAGCTTTGTCTTTATGTCAATCATTGTTGTAGGCAATGAAGATATGGCACTGATAAGGTAGTGTCAGTTTCTCAAAGAATTCTCATCTGATGACATAGGACTATACATAAACATGAGATGAATGATCTGTTTGAATTAGGGATACAAAACATGAAGGTTATTTGGTATATCACAGAATTTAAGTCCTAGAAAGGATGTTTGTGATTAAGTCCAATTCCTAAGCTTTGCCCAAGATCACAGAGTTGAATAAATGACAGAACCAGAATTAGGGTCTCTGTTCTTTTCCAGTCTAAAATTGTTTCCTAAATAATAACCTTACAAAATGACTTAAAAGTTATTTATAATTGATTATTTTCATCATACCGAGTACCTAAAAGCAAATTTGTAGCCAGTACTGACATGTTTTATTCTTCATTTACTTTACCCTACATAATAATATTTCTGAAATTATTATACAGTGCTAATACAATTAATATATGTTTTCCCTGTATTTAAAGTGGAGTTAATAATTAATGATATATTTTAAGGTACCTTTATTGAAAACATTCTAAGCTGTGTTTTTTCCTATTCATGTCTCAGCTAGCAAAATAAAATGTCTAGAAAAATGAAATGATACAATATTAATACAGCATTTAGAAAAGTACTTGTATATAGTAATCACTATGAGTGTTTCTTAAATAAAAGTATGGCACAAAGATAACTTCATTTTTTAGAAAGAGATGGCTGTATCAGTATGTATTTTTGTTTATTGGAGCAAAATATTCTTATCTACATTGTTAGTTCAGGTTCTGCTAAGAACTATTATGGTTCCCAGTGGGATGGGTCAGATGTTAATGCAGGAGTAGGAAGCATTGTATCTTTCAGTTTATTATTTTAACTTCTTCAATATTATTTTATAGCATCAACTTAGACTTTTGGAAGCCCAAAAAAGAAACCAAGAAGTGGTTCTTCGTCGCAAAACTGAAGAGGCAAGTTGCTCATTTGGAAGAAACATCTGGCTTTGAGATAGATGATGTATTTCTGTGGACTAAAGGAATGAGTCCGTCTCTGTTGCCCTTTCAGGTTACAGCTCTTCGTAGGCAAGTGAGGCCCATGTCAGATAGGGTAGCTGGGAAAGTCACTCGGAAGCTGAGCTCATCTGACACCCCTGTTCAGGAAACGGGTTCCAGCACAGCTGCCGTGGAAGCAGATGTTTCAAGGGCAGGACCCCAGCAGAAAATGAGAATCCCTGTGGCAAGAGTCCAGGCCCTACCAACACCCACAACAAATGGAACCAGGTCAGTACAAGTCTTTTGTTCCTTCTGATTAATCTTTGCGGCATTATTACTGAATGGTGGACTTAAATGAAGGACAGCTTGTGCTTTGGCAGGATACAGTCAAATAAGCACGTAAGTGATAATTATGTTTATCTGTTTTTATATAATTATAGAAAGAAGTATCAGAGGAAAACATTGACTGGCCGAGTGTTTACTTCCAAGACAGCTCGCATGAAGTGGCAGCTTCTTGAGCGCAGGGTCACAGACATCATCATGCAGAAAATGACTATTTCCAATATGGAGGCGGATATGAATAGACTCCTCAAGGTGTGGAAAGCAGAACATAGATATGTTCTTCCTTAGCTGACTATTAATTTTAGGTTTCTAAATTTGACCCCTTGGTAAATTAACACAGCAATTTTTCTTTCTTCATTTTTGTGGGTTTTGATCACATTATGTGTGAATAGATGAACAGCATTTCTTTTTTGTTTTGTTTTGTTTTAATTGTGGTAAGAACAGACAGCATGAGATTTGCCCTCTTAACCCATTTTTAAGTGTACAGCACAGCATTGTTAACTATAAGCACAATGTTGTACAGCAGATGTCTAGAACTTATTTATCTTGAGTAACTGAAACTTCATAGCACCCTCCCCCCAATTTCTGCCCCCCTCTTTATTCCCGGCCCCTGGAAACCATCATTTTACTTACTGCATCTATGAGTTTGACTATTTTAGATACCTTATATAATAGAATCTTACTGTATTTGTCCTGTGACTCACTTATTTCATTTAGCATAATATTCTTAAGGTCCTGGATGCATATCCTTTCTTAAAATCCAATCTGTTTTTTTCAATAGCAACGGGAAGAACTCACAAAAAGACGAGAGAAACTTTCAAAAAGACGGGAAAAGATAGTCAAGGAGAGTGGAGAGGGAGATAAAAATGTGGTTAACATGAATGAGGAGATGGAGTCATTAACTGCTAATATAGATTACATCAATGACAGTATTTCTGACTGTCAAGCCAACATCATGCAAATGGAAGAAGCAAAGGTTTGTAATTGTAAAAAAAAAATGGTTAATGGCTTAAGGAAGATGTTTTTGTGTTTTTAATTATTAAAAGCACTTTGAATTTTTATAACAAGGAATTTTCTATTTATTGGTTTAATATGACTCTTAATATGATTTTGTGTAAATATCACTCCCTGCTTGCTCTCCAGACTTCTTTGACGATTTTATGATGTTATTTATTGTTTGTAAAATAAAAATTGTAAAAATGTATATCATTTATTAATTCACCTTGAATTCCTAACTACTCAGATGTGTCTTTTCTTTTCAACTAGCCCGTATGTTTCTTGGAGTAGGGATCATATTTCACATTTTTCTGAGGATTCTTATTAACTAACTAATACTATCAAATAAATAAGTGAGATAATAGGGTTTTGCCTCTGTCTGAATATATTCAGCTGAAAATAATGTTCATCATATGCTGATTTGATGTAGGAAGAAGGAGAAACACTGGATATAACTGCGGTCATTAATGCTTGCACGCTTACAGAAGCCCGATACCTGCTAGATCACTTCTTGTCAATGGGTATCAATAAGGTATGATCAAACTACACACACCATTATTGAAAATAATGATTAATTCATTTTGTTTACCTTTTACCAGTGACCCTTTCCTTTATAATAGGTAAGAAGGGTGTTTTTTTCTTCTTTATTGAAAAGTATTTTTTAATAATAGTTTATTGTCTAATTGGTTTCCATATAACACCCAGTGCTTCTCCCCACAAGTGCCCCCCACTCCATGACCATCACCCCCTTCCCCCCTTTCCCTCCTTCTTCAGCTCCCAGTTTGTTTTCAATATTCAGTAGTCTCTCATTATTTGTGTCCCTCTCTCTCCCCAATTCTCTTTCCCCCTTCCCCTCCCTATGGTCCTCTGTTAGGTTTCTCCTGTTAGACCTATGAGTGCAAACATATGGTATCTGTCCTTCTCTGCCTGACTTATTTTGCTTAGCATGACACCCTCGAGGTCCATCCACTTTGCTACAAATGGCCAGATTTCACTTTTTTCTCATTGCCATGTAGTACTCCACTGTGTATATATACCACATCTTCTTGATCCATTCATTAGGTGATGGACATTTAGGCTCTTTCCATGACTTGGCTATTGTTGAAAGTGCTGCTATGAACATCAGGGTACATGTGTCCCTGTGCATCAGCACTTCTGTATCCCTTGGGTAAATCCCTAGCAGTGCTATTGCTGGGTCATAAGGGAGTTCTATTGATAGTTTTTTGAGGGACCTCCATACTGTTTTCCAGAGCGGCTGCACCAGTTTACATTCCCACCAACAGTGGAGGAGGGTACCTGTTTTTCCACACCCTCGCCAGCATCTATAGTCTCTTGATTTGTTCATTTCAGCCACTCTGACCGGTGTGAGGTGGTATCTCAGTGTGGTTTTGATTTGTGTTTCCCTGATGATGAGTGATGTTGAGCATAGTTTCCTGTGCCTGTTGGCCATCTGGGAAGTTAAGAAAAGTCAGGACTATTTAGATCAATTCCATTAGCTTGTCATTCATTGTGCTTGTGTATTAGAAGAGATAAACAACTTAAACAAGAAATAATTCATCCTTTGCTTTAGCAAAAGAAATATTAAAAGAAAAATCTCTTGTTGTGCAAACAAAGTAGGTACCATAACTTTGGTTTAGTAACTTTATAGCTCAAAAAGAAATCAGAAAGTAAATAATACAGTAGCACTTCCCTCCTCTTTGAATGTAAATGCATTAACCTATCACCTGTAAGAATCCTAAATGTTGAGGATAATAATGATTTCTGACTCACTTTTTTTTTTTTGCCCCTTTGGGATTGTGCTAGACCCTTTATTTTATGTTCTCCCTCTTAATCTTCACAGTATGCTAGGAAGTAGGTATTATTCATATCATTTTGCATATGAGGAAATTGAGGCAGGAAGATAAGGTTATTATAAGGTAATTTGCTCAAGGTCACCAGGCTAGTAAGTCGAGGAGCAACCATGAATCAAGGTCTATATGATGTCAAAGTCCATATATCATAAGCATTTGCTATTTGGTACACATCTTTGTGTGGAAGATTCTGTTATGTATGACCTGAGATAATTGTTGTTGTTGTTGTTGTTATTATTATTATTATGTTTTGGTGTTGTTACAGGGTCTTCAGGCTGCCCAGAAAGAGGCTCAAATTAAAGTACTTGAAGGTCGGCTTAAACAAACTGAAATAACCAGTGCTACACAAAACCAGCTCTTATTCCATATGTTGAAAGAGAAAGCAGAATTAAATCCTGAGCTAGATGCTTTACTAGGCCATGCTTTACAAGGTAATTTGGACTAAATTTCAGTTAAACAAGTTGCATGGTAGTTCTGTTCTTTGAGAGTGCTATACTATACCTCCTTCCCCTATTGCTTGACTGAATAGATGCTATATTTACTTATGCTTTTAATAATTATTCCTTCTTTAATTTGCATGCATAAATTTGGGGGGAAGTAATTATTTTCATTCCAAGAAATGGTTACCACTTTAAAAGGCTTATTTAACCTTTGTAAGCACTTAGTTTTTATGAATAAAGAGGATCAACCAAGTTTCTGAATTGGTTATTTAAAATATTAACCACGTTTCATTACTCTGCATATCTAATTGCCTTGAAAAATAATAAATGTTTTCTATGGCATCTATTCTTATATCTTATAAATGGTGCATAATCTTGTTTTATGTGGGAGTTCTTAACATTGGATCTGTTTTGATTGGAGTATTGCTTTTTGTTTCCTTTTTGCTGTTATTTACACAGATCTAGATAGCGTACCTTTAGGTAAGTATGTTTAGCTTTCTGTGTACCCTACAGCTGCATGAATTACTAATTGTTCATGTACACTAATTGCGGTACATCTTATGTTTAAAATTTTTATTGGCAGCCAACTGGTTTTTGCATGATCTTTTTTGAAATGTATCCGTGACCACAAACATGCTAAGTCTTTTGTCTTTCCTATACATTCCTGATTTAAAACCTATTAGAGTTTTAAAGAAGTATGCTTTAGTTAATTTTCTCTTTAGTTTTTGACCTCCAGCTGTGGCTCCAGTTTCGTAAGCTCTTATTTGTTTCTTGTAGGAAAAAATGGAGTATACATTTCCTTTTAATTTTTAAATACATCTGTTAACTTGTATCTGTTGTCTTAACCTTATAACTTTCCTTAGCATATGTCTCTGGTAGATATTTGTCTTTAGTATATATTTGCTAAATTCTCAGCTATCCTTAATTTTTGTAAAATTAAATACATATATTTTAACATTGTAAATTGAATAAAATTATTCTAAGTATTTTATATGAACAGATTGAAACAATATTTATGATTATAATATTTTCAGATTAGAAGTGGCTTTAGAGATGACCAAATATAGAGCTTTTCAAACCTTTCCCCTTGCCACTACAACATGCACATGAACTACACCCACCCACTGATAATCTCTGCTCCTCTTAGTGCTGATACTCAATGAAGGGACAGGAGTATCGGGGCAGTTTTATTACTTCCAATTACTTACCTGTATGTGTTAGTAGAATAAACATAATCTATACATTCTGATTTGTTCTAAATAAGATGTTACACAAATAAAATACATGAGCTATTTGATTTTTTTAGTTGTTTATACCACATGTTAATCTCAAAGTACTCTTTCCTTGAGATCAGCTGCACAATATAGGTATGGAAAGGCTGAAACTTTTAAGCTGCTCAAGCTATAACAAGTACAGGTAGAAAAAGTAGGATTGGTTATATCCTGACCAAGACTGCCAGAGTTCCTGGATTATAACTAGAATTTTTGCCATTCCATGTGTTATCCAGCACATTTCTTCTCTTTCTGCTTTTCTTCTTCCCTTTCCTCCTCCTCTTTGTTCTTCTTTGTGGCCCAACCTATGGTAAAAAGTAAATTCTCTTTTTTGTTTAAACTTTATTTATTTACTTATTTTGAGAGGGAAAGAGACATATGAGGAGAGAGAGGGGAAGGGCATTGAGAGAAGGAGAGAGAGAGAATCTCAAGCAGGCCCTGCACCAGTAGCACAGAGCCCAGTACGGGGCTCAAACCCACACCATGAGATCATGACCTGAGATGAAGTCAGACACTTAACCAACTGGGCCACCCAGGTGCCCCTAGTAATAAGTAAATTGTTATTTAAGTCCAGTGTCTCTTTTAACTTGGAAGGAAAAGGCAGGTGTCATTCTGATATCCTTTACTGCAGTAGATATTGAACTACTAATTTGATGAGCAGCATTATTTTTTTTTCATAACTTTCAAACAACTTTCATTTGTCTATGGCTGGAAAAGGGTCTAAAACAGAGAATGGAAACCCATTCAGCTGATGGAACCTGTATCTCATGGCTGAAATCTGTGCTAGGGATGGGAGCCATAGTCTAGCCCAGAAGTGCTTGGAGGAAAAACACAGGAGGAGGAAAAAATGGAAGTTAAATCCACAGAAGCTAGAGAGTCCTATATACATTGATTTAAAAAGCATTTGCTTAGCTCCAGTTTTACCTCAAGCATTGGGCTGAGTGTTGGGATCCAAAGATGAATAAGACACAAAATCTTTCCCTCATCAACTTGATGCCTTACTGAGGGTGACCGACTGATACATTCAGTGAGGGCAGTGATTGAGCTATGTATAAAAAATTATAAGAAGACACAGTGGGTTCACCCAATAAGAATGGAGGAGGTGATAAAGGCTTTTTGGAGGAAGTGACATTTGAGCTGAAACATAAAGGAAGAAAAAGAGTTAGCTAGGCAAAAGACAAGGTGTAAGGGGGACAGAGAAGAGTCACTCTGGGCAATGACTAAAACATGGGGATTTAGCCACAGTATTGTGTGTCGGAGGCTTTCAATAAGGTTGGTACCCTGAACAACAAGTACATAGCATAGAAGGATAGAACATAAGTCTAGAGGGTGATAACGTTGTACTTGTAGCCTTTGAAGAACATCTTTATAAGCCTTTTCTTTTTTCCCAACCTGTGTTAGGATCCCTAAGATCACCTCTATCTTTAAGACTTGCTGTGAAGACCCATGGGGCTTAGCATGTGGTTGTATTCATGGCAAAGATTCATGAGAGCAGTGTAGGAAGGATACACAGCTGGATCATAAGGCAAAAAACCCACAGATGTAGTCTGGAGGAATCCATGTCCAGTTTTCCTTATGACCTTTCTCTTCTATGGTACATAATACAGAATATTCATTTCCCTTTGGAATGAAAATGTAGCAGCAGGTAAACAATGTTTATGTACAGGGAAGTCCATTGTACATTTAATACCTGAAGTGTTTCCTGGTGACTGGTCACATAGGAGCCATCTGCCGAGAAGGTACAAGGATTCAAGACTCCCAGAAGGAAAGCAGGAGTTTAGCATAAGCCATATTGTTTGCACAAATAATATAGGTACAGTAAGTACCTTCAGTAGTTAACTAGTGACTGGGGACACTCTGAGAGTTAAGTTTCCAGATGCCAGACAAAGTCCAACTTTGTAAGCAGGCCATTCTAAGGATAGTGGTGCTTGGGCTGCTATGTTCACTCTTTTCTATACACTATTTTTTAGAAATTTTAATAATTGAAAAAAAAAAGACTTAAAAATACTTAACTTCCAGTGAAGTGAGATTGCACAACTTTACACTGTTAAGAGATGAACTTCAAGGCCTTCGTGAGTTTCAAGTCCCTGCCTTTCGCTTTAATTGTGGTGTTGCGAAAAGACGCTAATAGTGGGCTGGATGTGTATTCTCAGAGTCAGGAATACAACACTGAGGTGATGGTGTGTCCTATTGCCCAGATGACCTTAGTGCTCAGACGGGCTCAATCCTGCAGAGGAGTCTGATCTGGTGACTTTCCTGGTGGGGGCCTCTATTCTCTGGCCAGGTTGGTTATGTCAGACCGTAATTATCTCTCAATAAGGCATACATGTATAAGCAGGAACTAAGCTTTTACTAAGTACTCATGTGATGTTTAACGTACTAACTGGTTTCATACTAACTGATTTCTACAAGAAAAACACTAGCCAATCTTGGCCTGCCTTTTTACATGGTAAAATAAAGACTAGGTTTGTCCTTTCTTTATAACCTCATGTTCTATATTATCAACTAATGCAGTCACCTTAGCACTGTAAAGCAAGTCCTTGAGACTCCCTCTAGTGGAAGGCTTTGAAATACACATTGCCTTCAAGACCACTGTTCTCTTCACTTTAGAAATCAGTTTCTTTTGTACAGGTCCTAGATGGACTCCATTTTAGATAATACTATCATGTGTCAAGTATTACTGAATTTCTATCAAAGTATCTGCTAAACAGTGAGGAGGAAAGGGAACATCAGAGAAAGGAATTAGTTGTCCACAGTCCACATGTACAAAGTTAAAAGGGGATGAATCACATATATTTTTGATCAGTATGTGTTTTAATAACATGTTTGCTTTTGGAGAATGATTTTATAATAAAATGTGTATATTTTAAAAACCTGCACCTATGTTAGGGGCTCACTGACATTTAAATAGTTTACTTTCAGTGGCTTTTTGTTTTATTGACTTCCTACTAGTTTTGTTTGCTTTTTCTCCTCTTTTTTACTAGTCTGTTACAGTTCTAAAATAGTGGTGATTTACTTGTATTTATTTATAAAAACTGTTGCATGCAATCCTATTGTTTTTGTCTTTTATGTACATATGAGTAAGCTGCATGCTGATGTGTAATTTCTGAATATCTTCACACACACGTGCACGCACATCACACACACACACACACACACACACACACACACTCCTCTTTCCACTTGAAAACAAAAATAAAAATAAAGGAAAATATTTAAGTAAATTGGCATACTGATTAATATATGTTTACACATATAGTTTTTGAAGTTGGCTTAGCACATTAAAGGGGGCTTGTGCAACATTTACTTTCATCTTGTATTTTACTCAATGGATTCTCATATGTTTGGATGGCATGGGTTAAATACATACTCTGAAAAATATATACATACTCTGATAAATATATGATCTCATTTCCATCCTGTGAATGTTGTCCTTCTATGTTTTATGATTCAAGCTTCTGGTTCTCCTATATTGAACACTTTTTTTCTCATTTTAGGACACATAAAGGGGTTTCTAGAAATAATTTTCTATATTTCTATTTGGACTCAGTTTCAAAAACCAAAGTGCCCATATTTAGAAGTTGATGTTTATTATGGTGTGGGGATTGCAGTCACTTTTGTGACATGTGGATAATACTTAGATTTTGGACTTTTTTTTTTTTAGAAAATGTAGAGGATAGTACTGATGAGGATGCACCTTTAAACAGCCCAGGATCAGAAGGAAGGTAAGAGAGCCTTTAGAAACTTAATAGATTTTATTTGTTTCTATAATATTTAAAGTACTTTTATCTTGTTGCTTCAATTACCATAAAACAAATAATAATGAATTTTATGGCTAAGTAAACCAAACTAAGTCATACTTAACCACCACAAATTTTAAAATAAAAAATACCAGGATATTTAAGGAAAGAAAATGAGTTATTTTTTAATTCATTTTGATTTTAAATATTGTCTTTTCCCTCCAAAGACCTGTAAAATGTTTTCTATAGTTATAAACATAGAAGACATAGAGTTTTCTATAATAAGTCCTCTTTTAATCTGTGGTTAATTATTTATTTTTATCTAGCACTCTATCTTCAGACCTTATGAAACTTTGTGGTGAAGTGAAACCTAAAAGCAAGGTAAGAGGAATTGAAAATAACAGGTAAGCATCCTTCCCCTTTCTGTTATTACTAATAAACACACAGGCCTCAGACCCTTAGTAGATTAGCAAGTTGGTACGCTTTTACCAGAACTCCCAGGTGTAAGAACTTTAGTTCTATAATTACCATATTCTCCTCTGGAGAAAAAAATTATATCAAAAACATTTCTCCTTTGTGGAACTTGTCCTTTACCATATTATTGCACTTTTTCCCCTGGAGAAGATATGATTATGGAGACCAATTCTTTTTTTCTTCTAGGTTTCTCATTACCTAAAAATTTCATTACCCATTAAGGAAGCTATGTGGTAATTTATTAAGGTCACCTCAGTTTCTTAATAATTATATAGGAGATTATAGACCCTGTAGTGGCATACAGCATAAACTTGCAAAATTTGTAAAGTGGCAGGAGATTTTTGAAATTTTAACATTCTAGTATGTTCTTATTTGTATCATATGTATTTTGTTAAACTGGTATCCTGAGGTGGCTTGAATAATAAGCCAACTCTTAATCATCATGTTGTATTAAACACTAATGAGGCTATAATGCATATCTGTAAAATTAAAAAAAATCAATGCCACATGCTGTTAAATGTGTAAGATATATTTGATATGTTTCATACTGAGTGTTGGTAGCATTTGATACTAGATGAATTAACTAACAATCTTAAGATGTTTAAAAACAAAGAATTCTTGTAGTCCTTGGTAAATATTTGTTAATGAAAAGAAGCAGGACCTGAAAGAATAACACTGTGCAAATGGGTAAGACAGATTTAAGGCCCATAGTGAATAGTCAGGTAATGCAAATGAGTAATTTGGCTGGATATAAAATATTAAGTAGGGGTAGTGGTGATTGCCTAAAGAGGACATGCCTTATCTAAGCAAGTAACCACCACATAACTCTTGTTCATTTTTGCCCTGAGGACTATAGGCCTAAGACTACTTCTTCTATTGTTTTCTAAAGAAGCCTTAAATATAGATTTTTATGTAAAATTTCCTGATTTTTAACACACTGGTCAAGCCAGTCAAAAAAAAAAAAACAAAACAAAACATCTCCAGGCTGTACATATGATCCTTGAGCTTGGTAACATATGGTTTTGTTTTATTACTCTAAGTGACTAAGCAGACATTACCCACACTCAAAGCAAACATTCCAGTATGGTTTGGATCCAGTCTTAAGTAGAGGTGAGAATCTCTTAAGGTCCTGAATGTCTTTCAGGCCCTTTGAAAGCGTAGATGTTCATGCCCTTTTGGGACACCAGAGAGAGGTATAAAGTGGTGCCCTAAACGTTTCCATGGAAGGAACCACTATGGTTAGGAATTCCTAAGAAAAGGGTTCTCTCCCTACCTTGGGCTGTTGGCAGTAAAGAGAACTGACAGTGTAAAAAACTGGCCGGAGAGCTTTCTTTTTCCAAAAATTTTCTGAGGTGCTACCTACAACTCCTTTTCAACTTCATTCAAAGATGTCCAAAAAGATCTCATACCATTTCTTTTTCCTTTTTTAAAGTTTATTTATTGAGAGAGAGAGAGAGAGAGAGAGCGAGAGAGAGCGAGAGAGGGAGGATCCCAAGCAGGCTCCATGCTGTCAGTTTGGGACCAGACACAGGGCTCAAACTCATGAACTGTGAGAATGTAACCTGAGCCAAAATCAAGAGTCAGTCACTTAACTGACTGATCCACCCAGGTGCCTCTCATTTATTTTTCATCATTGAAAAAGTAAAGTTAACTGTATACATTATATACAACTATGCTAAGTACAGGGGATATAAAGATGAATAAAACAGAGTGTTTGCTCTTTAGAGGCTTATAATCTGGTAAACACCTTGATTATCCATTAATACTTTAGTGATATTAGCAACTGAGCAACAGCAGGGTATTCAGTTCATTTTCAAGAGTAAGGAAAGGCATTTGTTATAGTGAGTTTAGATTCTTAGAAAATCACCTTCACCTGCCTCACCATGCTACTAAAGCTCGTGCAGGCTGGTGCTGAATTATCCAGCAGACAGGTTAAAAACACAGCTGATGCATCAGGAGAACAAGGTCACAAAAACTGAGAAGCAGATTTAAAAATTGATATTAAAACAAAATTTAAAACTGAAAGTGATATTACATAAAGCATCTAAGCATGGGAAAAATCATAATTTAGTTGAGCTTCCCTGCAGTTAACTTTGGTTTAATTTCTTCTTTCTTTTTAAAAAAAATTCTTTGTTGAGGGACCTGGCCAGGAGTGGCAGGATAGCACACTTATATTGGTGACAAGTTGTTTGTTTTTGAATCTGGCTTTGCCACGAACTAGTTGTGTGACTTTGGGTAAATTACTTAGCATCTCTGTACCTTAGTCTCTTCATTGTTGAATTGGGGTAATGATAGTACATGCTAATATAATTAAGTGTTTTGAACATTGCCTGGCATCCAATAAGTGCAATATGAATGTTGGCTATTATTTTGGCCTCTGAAGGTCTTACTGGGCTATACAGCTCTGGCTTGTCACTATCTTACATGCTATGTTTGACACACTTGCTAGGAAATGACATGCTAAATGTTTTTTACCTATTTCAAACTAATATTAAATCTCTATTCCCTAATCATCTCTGCAAAAGTTTGCTTCTGATTGCTTTTCCTTCCATTCTCTGACTAGGCCCGAAGGAGAACCACCACTCAAATGGAATTGCTGTATGCAGATAGCAGTGAACTAGCCTCAGACACTAGTACAGGAGATGCCTCCTTGCCTGGTGCTCTTACCCCTGTTGCAGAAGGGCAAGAGCTTGGAATGAATACAGAGACAAGTGGTACCTCTGCTAGGGAAAAGGAGCTCCCTCCCCCATCTGGCTTCCCTTCTAAGATAGGCAGCATGTAAGTCTGGCCCAGCTACACTAACTTCCTTTCCTTTGGCTTTTCTTTTTCTTTCTTTTTTAAAAATATTTTATATGCATGTTGCTAATTTCTTCTATTTTTTAAAATTCTGTGAACAAGATCTCTGGATTTCAAAGCAATTTATGTTAGGTGTTATCTGCCCTCATTTTTTGGACATTTGAAATCATTTAAGATGAGATGCTCTTTGTTCAGTTATATTGCTTGTTTCTAAGTTTTAGGGTCATTCTTCAGGATTATAATTTTCATAAAGGTTGAGTTATGAATTATAGACAAAATTTATTTAGAAACACCTAAATCAGGTAGTTATATCTATAAAGTCATCATATAAAACAGACTTTAAAGCCTCTTAAATTTGCTTTAAATGAATGTATGTTTTAGTTCTAAGAGTCTGGTTTGGATAGCAAACATTTGCTAATTATAAGACACAGGAAGTATCAATCACAAACTTAATCATTTTAACCCTTCCTAATGTTTTGCCTCGAAGTACTTGCCATTGCATGTCTGGGATGCATGTATGCACAAAATATGTTTATTGATATTATTAAAGCTTTAAAGGAGGTAATATTCTCTTCCCATTTATGTAATATGAACAAAAAACATTCTATTCAAAATAAAACTTACTTAGAATGTTCACGATTGTCTTGAGGATGAAAATTTCCCTACTCAGGCTAGTATATGTGTATATACTATGTATACATGTGTGTTTGGGCAGTTATAGTAAAATCAGATCAGTTATTCACTGGTTAAGATTTTTTTAATGTTTATTTATTTATTTTGAGAGAGAGAGCATGAGCAGGGGAGGGACAGAGAGAGAAGAACAGAGAGAATCCCAATGTAGGGCTCAAAGTCATGAACCATGATATCATGACCTGAGCCGAAAACAAGAGTCAGATGCTTAACTGACTGAGCCACCCAAGCACCCCTAGTAAAGATTTTTAATGACTTTTTTTGGCATAACTCTCAAATATGATCTAGCAAATGATTTGTGGAATGAACACATTACTGCATTGAAGAATATTGCCCCCAAAATAGCACATACTGTGTGACTCTGCAAATAATAAAATATAACAAACTTTCGCCCTTTGAATATCTGTTTCCCATAATTCCCTTTTTTATTTTACCCTTTTTTAACTTCCTTCATTTTATGAAGATATTTCTGCCATTAAATAAGCCCGTCTGCTACCTTTAGGTCCAAATGTAATTTGCATGTGCTTGATGTGGCCTATGTAATTAACTATTAGATTTGCTCATAGAGATTGCTAACCAGTATAGCTATGGCTTCAGTGCTCTTTTGAGAAGATGACTGTTAAAGAAATGCTTTTGGTGAAGGTAATGATATAAACAGAACAAAATTTAGCAATAGATTTGAGTAGAGAGTTTTGGAACTTCAAGACTAAATCTATGGCCTGGAATCCAGATTCAGGTAATACCTTCTTTTTGAGATCCCTTACCCCCCCTTTTTTTCATTTTTAAAATGTATCCTTTATGACAGATTGTAGAATATATGTTTTGGACTCTTTCTCTTCATATAATTTCTTCTCAAGTTTTCATAAATTCAGATGCTTGTGTAAATCTTTTCAAATTTAAGACATGCTTGGTGTGGTAACTCTTAATAAGTCATTACTACATGACTTTTCATTGCATCATGTAAAATAATTTACTCAAGTGGCCCTTATGACTTAACTTATGATGATGGAGGATATTTGAAATGTGATTTCTTTTGGTCGGCAAGGTCAGGGACATGAAATTTAAATATTTAGTTTTGCCATTCTTGTAATCCAACATTCCAAATTCCTTACTGTTTTCTTCTTATTAATATAACTAGCCAGCAATAACAAAAATTTATTTTTTAATCAGAATTTAATATCACATACACAAAAATAATAGTCTTAAATTGTTAATTACATAGCCAGCATTCAATGTTTAAAATTTATAATAAGTTAAATGTTTTTATTTCTAAAATGTATATAGGTACTAGTTACTAAATACTAGTTATGTAAAATTATTGTGTTATTTGTGTGTGTATGATTACCGATAGTATGGTTTTTGATTATGTCTAAATATTAATTCATTAAATCTCATTGTTTCTCATATTTTGATATTCTAATATTTTGTGTTCTTGTCAGATTATAAAGAGAATTTTTCCAACTGAAAGAATTATAATCAACCTAATCATTTATGCTTAAAATAAATTCTTGATTTTGGCCATTTGGCAGTATAGCATTGATATTTACAAAGATAATAGGTATGCATATGTTTAATAAGATTGCCAATTTAAAAGTTAAATATACAGGCATTAAGCTTCCATCAACTAAAATTATTCATGTAATATATTCCTATTATAGTTTTTTTGTTCTCAAGTCATACTCTTTCTCAAGTTCCAATTATTCATGTATTAAAATTTTAGGTTGAAAATGTGCCATACAAACTTGTATGTATATATTTAAAATTTGATGATTAAAAGAGTCTTTTTCTATTTTAGTTCCAGACAGTCATCTCTATCAGAAAAAAAACTACCAGAGCCTTCCCCTATAACGAGGAGAAAAGCATATGAAAAAGAAAAATCAAAGGCTAAGGAACAAAAACAGTAAGTTACTTATTCTTTTTATTGACTAGCTGTATAAAATGTCCACTGCCCTTAGATGCTAAAGGGACAATAGTGAATTTATTTTCCACATGTAGGCTGGCTCTGTGGTTATGACTGATTTGACTAATCAAGTCAGCTGCTGGTTTGGCTAAGTGTTTCTTGGTCACACACGTATCTGTAAACATATTTAAACACTTGTCTCTAATCTTGTATTCTTATTTAGTTTTCAGTTATTTGAGCATATCATTGAAAAAGTTTACACTTGAGATTCTAGAAAAATTTGAAGTTGATGTGACTGATAAAACTGACATTGACTTTACCTCTGAAAAGTAGCTGACAGGCAACTAGTGTTTATCATAGGGTGTTAGCTGTGCCATTTTCTTGCTGTTCTTTTACATTTAATTTTTTTCTGAGATCTTTTAAAAGCTGTTTGTGTGTTTTGTGAGGGTTCATTTACTTAACAGTACATAGTATAATCTGATGATCCACTTAACTGGGCATTTATAAATTACAATGTTACAACATGAAGAAAGTTGACTGACTGGATGAGAGCCTCTGTCACCTCTCTCCCCTATGGCACGCCTACTTCTCCCTCAGGTCACCTAAGGTGCTGCATGTGACAGGTACGTCTCTGCCATGGCCTTGAGGGAGAGCTTTGGTGCCAGTCTCCATTTAAATATTAGTAAAGCTAATTTCTTTAACATGTAAGTAAACATAAAAAGTAGTTTTCATATATTTTCTGTACCCAAGTGGGCAATCTTATACCATCCCCTCCCCTGTGCCAACATGCACACTCTGCTTTGACCACTGGCTTAGCTGACTTGAATGTCATGGACATTCTCCTTCTAATCATCCTTGCTTCCTGTATTTAAATATGTAATTTTCCTATTTCTACTGGATTGAATGTCTCAGGGGTAATTGGGAGATGGGGGATGGAGCAAATTAGTAATGTAAAAATAAGAATGAGTGAATCTTTGAAAAGGCAAATCACTTTTAAACACTGGCTCTCTTTCCCCATTTGTAAAGTGAGTAACTTGGTTTTAACTCTAAAACTGTGTAATTTTAAATTTGGCTTGCTTTCTGTTGTTGTAGATTTCAGCAAACAACTTTTTCGTTAGTGCCGTCTTGTGGGCAATGTAACAAAATCCAGCGGAAAAGTTTATTTATTTATTTTTTAATTGCTCAGAGTGTATTTTATCTTACAAAAAAGGAAGAGAGGAAGGACGGAAGAAATTCTCTAATGAAAAGCTTTTTTAAAAAGCATGTTTCTTATAACATTCCTAACAAATCATAACTGATTAAAACCACCTATTTAATGTTCTTTTTTTCTTGTAGCTCAGATTCTGGAACCTCAGAGGCTAGTCTTTCACCTCCTTCTTCCCCACCAAGCCGGCCCCGTAATGAATTGAATGTTTTTAATCGTCTTACTGTTTCTCAGGGAAACACATCAGTTCAGCAGGATAAGTAAGTCTTTATGGAAAAGAGCCCCTCTATTTATCACAGTAGTCTGACCCTTTCAGTACAGTCTGCAGAACACATTTAGCCATCTCTGTGTGGGAGATGAAGTCTGACTTGTGAATTCTGTCCACATTTGATGTGTTTTTCCAGCAGGAAATGAAGCATATAGAAAAGATTAGCAAAAATCATTTTCCTGCTGAACATTTTTCCCTGTTGTAGATTTGCATTGCTACATTTTCAGCACTTGTCTTGCCTTTTCGTTTCTATGTAAATTAGAATTGAAATATCTTTGAGAGCACTCTAAGTTTAAATTTCTTGGGACACTAAACGCCTCCAGTCCAGATAGCCTGAGTTGAGTAGAGGCAGCTTATTTTACCTTCAATGCCTATAACAGTTTACCAAGTCCATTGTTAGAGGTGTAAAATGTTACCATTTGGTTGTTCGACACAAATCCACCCCAAAACATCAAGAATAAAATAAAATAAAAGACCGTTTCTATTTGGGTGGAAGGGGTTAGGATTGAGGTGGGTTGTGGAGGAAGAGAAGTTGGAGGTCTGTGAAAATGATAATTTGTGTTAAATTTCAAGTGAAAAAGTATTCCCACATTGAGCCAGAATCTCTCTTGCAAGAATTCAATACTAACTGCTGCCATAAGCTATTTAATAACTCTGACTTGTCTGCTTTGATTTTGAATAGTAACATAGTGGATGTATGTACTTCATGTCCCTTCTCCCACCCCTCTTGTTCTCAATGCTATAACCACCCTGTGTAAACCAACAATTCCTGAGATCTGTAGGATGCTGTTTAAGATCTGTCTGGCATGTTTAGATCATGCTAACTGGCTCTGTAGACTTAGAGAAGCACACATTTTGAAAGAATTTTTAATCTGCTTAGTATATGGATAATGTTTTTAAAGTTAGATTTTAATGTATTTCAATCAGTAGATAATCTATCCTTCAAAATGACCTAGATAGATAAACATTGTGTGCTATTGAAAAAAATCTCTTTAACATTGTTAAGTTATATCTCCCATTTAATGGAGAAAAGAATAGAAGAACATTAAGAATGTCTTCGGGAAGGCCATTTTCACTAGTGATATGAAGGATTACTAAATCTTGTCTGTCGTACATTCACAATCATAAAATTTTCTGTCTGTTGATAATCTTGACAATCTAGTCATAGTTTTATATTTTCTACTGAAATATTTTACAAACTACCAATAATTTGAGATCATTGTCATCTCTATAAGCTAAAACTCAGAATAAGTGACTACACTTTCAAAGACTCACCTACCTTTTGAATCACTTTCTTTTGGGCTTTTTTTTTTTTTTTTGGGGCTAGCATGTTTCACCATCTAGAAGTAGATCCTATACATTGTTTTTGGTTATATTCCATGTCAGCATTCACTCTCTCCTTTTCCCCAAGCTTAAGAAATGAACTGAATAGATTTTCTTTTTCTTTTTTAAAAAATGAGTTCATTTATTTTGAGAGAGAGAGTGAGCACAAATAGGGGAGGGATAGAGAGAGAGGGACAGAGAGAATCCCATGCAGGCTCCATGCTGTCAGCATGGATCCCAATGTGTGGCTCAATCCCACGAACCATGAGATTATGACCTGAAGCAAAATCAAGAGCTGGACACTCAATCAACTGTCTGAGCCACACAGGCACCCCTCGGTAGAATTTTATAATAACCCGACTTATTGCCAGTCTTGGAGGTTTCAGGGTAGGGCTGACAGTAGTGGCTTACCTATTTTTAAAATCCCGCTAAAGTCTCATATTACTTGGACACTCTCATCAGGAAGCTCTGTTTTTGAGATAAGTCAGAATCAAAGGTTATTGCATTCTAGGTATTTTGCTTTCCATGCAAGCATAATATGTATTTGTGGAACTTCCACATTAGAATCTAAATCCAAAGTAATTATCAAGATGGATAAAATTTATTAATGACTGTTTGAGAAAATGTTCTAGTAGTAATCAAATTAAATAGAATCATAAAGATTCTTTCTATCAAATTATATAGAAAGAATCTTCCTCTTCAGGGCCTTAATTTTAGAAGTGAGGAATGATAAGTTTTCTGTGGATCAGTAATAGAAAGTTCTCCCCTCCAAAGTCTTAGTAGAAAACATGAGAATCAAATATTTTGTCAGATGTAGCTGTACATTGCATTTGTAGATATCCAGTGCAAAGAGAAAAGCAGGCCTTCACAATAAAGGAAATGTTTGCTATATTTCTATTATTCATACTGTCAATTTTCAGTTCAGTCTCAGTGTCTTTACCTGTTGACATCTGTGTTCCTTTTCCTCATAATTCTAACTCTTTCACTGTAGGTCTGATGAAAGTGATTCCTCTCTGTCGGAGGTACACAGGTACTTTCTATCTTTCCTACATTCTGGCATTTCACTGATGTTCTATAATGCCTTCTGAGAAGCTGTAAGCCTCTCTCACCTTTGTATGCATAACCAGTTGTAAACCATATAAACATACTAATGTTTTTAAACAATCATTTTAATATATTTTTTGTCTTCCCTTTTAGACCAAGAACTGCCATACATTTTTTGTATAATAGCCCAGAAAGTTGTGATGCTTGTTTTCTGTCTATACTCTAAATCCTTTACTTGTAAGAGTTTAAGTTCTATGAGTATTGATATCATTGCTCCTCAATGATTAAATGTTTCAGTCTTTCAAAGTGTGAGAGATAAATAAGGTATTTTTGTTGTTGGTTTAACAATTAAAGTTTATGGAAGGTTTTGTGATGAAGAAAAAAAGATATGCGGGAGGGGGAGGCAAAAGATACTCTGATATCTAGAATACAAATTGAAATAGAACGTAAAGTAAATCTTCTAAAATAATAAATATATTTTTACTGAGAGATGCTGTTTTAAAAATAACAATGTTGAATTTTTTCATGTTGTGGGAGTTTTGGGGATCCTTAATTTCTCTCTTTCTATAATTTCCTCTTTCCACTTATCATTTTGTCTCCTCTCTTTTTGCACTTGTTTCCCCTGTTTATGGCCATTTTGCTGATCATCAGTAGATCTTCCAGAAGGTACGCAGAGGAAATTAATCTCATTTACAGTATTACAAGACTTTACTGATTCGCATGGAACAAAAATAAGCATTTTTCCCCTTTCACTTAACGTTGTTTTACAACTTTGCAATATATAACCTTAGCTTAAACTATTTTAAAGTTGACTTCTATACTTCAGAATGTGAACAGATTAATTTTAATATTGAAAGAAATACTATGGATGTATGTTTCTATTTTCTGTATTTTTTATTTGGGATAAGGTCATCTCTATAAAATATCAGTGCTAATATTGTGAATACTGGAGAGCATTTTTCAGTATCTAGTAAAATGCTCTATTTAATTATGAGATTATTTTTCTTCAGAAGTCTGAAAAATCAATGATATTAAAACATATAAAAATGAAAAAGAGGCTTCTTACCCTACAAAATTGTGTTATAAGTCACCGGAGGCAAATATTTACTTTTGTAATATTACAAACTTTGACCTCAGACTCTTATGCCTTAGACTGGTAACATGAATTTTTTCTTTATAATCAGTTTAAGGGAATATACATACATACATATTTTCTGTTTGAGAAGTAAGAGTAGCAGCGGGCTGCATTAGATCAAACCTTTTGAATATTTGAAGCTATGATTCTAATTTGATGGCTTCAGTTCATAGGTAGGAACTCATATCAGTAGGATTTCAAAACGGAGATTCAGACTTTTGGGGAAGTTGTGCTTCTGTTTCAGTTTTAATTTGGTTAGCTTTTTAGATTACAAACAAGTTACCAAGCATTAATTTCAAGAATTGACACATGTATGCAAATAATGCTTTGGACTTTATAATTATATATCCAATGACAACAATTCCTGGTGTCATTTCTAGTGATGATGATCAACTTCCACTTTTTGAAATCATTATAACTAGACCTTAAAAATAAAGTTTGTTTGTTTTAGCCCTGAGCTTAAATTTATCTTCTAATGTTTCTATTCATCAGCCCTCTTGAGCTCTGCCAGAATTAATCTTCTGGAATTAATTAATTGAATTAATCTATGCACATCTCTTTGTGTGTGTATATAGGACAGCTCTTTAAATATTCAGCTCCTTAACCTACTATTAAATCCTCTCTCCAAAGAATGTTTTCTTATCACTTCAGTAGGTCTAGTTTCATTATCTGCTGCTTATATGATATAGTCTACAGATCCTTCATTCTGCTTCTACTATTTTGGAAAGTGTCCCAGTTTTCCAGTGTTTAAAATCTAGCATCTAGAACTCAACCTCCTTCCAGATGCCTCAGCAAAATATAGTAACTCTATTAAGTTCTTTCTCCTGACATAATTTACTTCTGTTGAACAAGTTATTTAAAGTGCTCATAGAAGAACCATAAATTATTGATTTATTGATCTTATATTCTATTAAAAATTCTCTGTGGCTATTGTGTGTGTGTGTGTATAAATTTATTTAAACTGAAATAAACCTAGAAAATAATTCTGCCATTTCTCCTACCTCCTACCTCCCACCTTTAGCAATTATCAGTCTATTCTCTATATCTATGAGATTTGGGTTTTTTTAATGTAAATGTATAGGGGAGATAATATGGTGTTTATCTTTCTCTGTATTATTTCACTTAGCATAATGCCCTCTTTTGCTTTTTAAATCTGGGCTACTATTAGGGCTTTTCCTATGTGGAGCATTCTGTTCTATCTTCTACTTAAATTTTATTTTTAAATTTAGTATCCAATGATTATTTTAGTGTTAAGTGGGTACTTAAAGCAAATAAATTTGTTTGTCATTTTCCTAAGCAATACAATCCAGTGTCCAGCTCTTTAATATATCAGTTTAATAAATATACCAGCTCTGTTTTCCATGCTAGGGAAATATTGACTAGATATTGAAGGCTTCCTTTGAAATTGACAGGAACATTGATTCCTTAGGTATACCTCTTCAGCCACCGATGGAACTGCCTTAGTCAACCTGTTCTGTTCTTACCTACCATGTCCACAAGGATATCATTTGAAAGGCTTAATATAGTGGACATTTTTGGAGTCAACATGTATTGTGAATATATTCCTCTAATTTTCTATTAACCCTACAAAGAATTTCCCCCGTGAAATTAGTGTCACCTCTTATTGATGAACACTTATTTTTAAGTGTTTATAATGATTTGTTCAGTATTTCCCTTTGTGAGATTCAACAAGAAGTTTTACCCATCTGGAATTTCTGAAATCCACTTTTTCCCCTGCTTTTTGAAAAAATGGGTCTACATAGCTTGTCCACTTTTTTAATCTTAGTGTACCAACAATGATTTTTGCCTCAACAATGGTGGATTTTTTCAAAACCCTGTGATATAATGAATTGAACACAGAAATACTTGAATTTAGTGAATAAGTCTCTATTATCAGTTCTAACTTATCTTGGACTTACATTTCTTCTTAATCATTTCTGCCCATTGCATCTTGAAGATTGTTCTCTTTCATCGAGAAGATAGAAACAAGCAGTTTTATTTTATTCCTGTTATTCTGATATTATGCCATCTGTTTTATATAATGGACATATTTTTACATAATAATTTTTCTTCCTGCTCTGAGCAAAGATATGTCCAATTTATATATTTATTATGTTATGATTCACTCTCATCTTTAGTCTTCTCAATACAACTATTTCAATTCAGATTCTGTCTTAAACTCCTTTAGGAAGGACAGTGTTTTGATAAACTTTACATCTTCATAGTGCATAGCATAAAGCATAAACCCCAGAAATATTAAACTTATGAAAAAGCTCCCTAGACAGTCTCACTGTTCATTTAAAGTCCCATTATTTTTTAAAATCTTCTTGGAGACCGCTAGAGTTTTTCTTTAATTATTTGATATTTTTGAGCCATTCTCTCTTTAGAATTTATGAGTGTGTGATTTGTTCCTATCTTTTTTTCAAATTCATTTGAATTTTTTTCAGTATTTTAGGTGATATGTATTACTCTTTCTCCAGAATGTTCATTTTGATATATTTCAGGATGACAGAGAGTCACACTTTCCAGTTATCCATCATTTATGCTTTCTTATTTGTCAGAATTCACTATACTCAAACAGCTCCCAATATTGCTTCATTCAACTTTGAGGAGAAGAATTCATTGACAAGAAGATCAGTGTGCCATAGGCTTTGCTCTTTGCAGAGTGCTGCTTTTGGCTGATGCCTCATTGGTTGATGCACTCCATCACTAATATTACTATTTCACATTTTGTCTGTGTCCTTTTGCTTTAAAAAGAGACAAAGGAACAGTCTAAATTTTCTTATTAATTACTTAGAAAGGCTTCTTAAAGTCAGGGGAAAAATAAAATTAGTCTCATAATACAGCTACTAAAGTAAATCTTGTTTTTCCCCACCTCAGGGGTATAATCAACCCATTTCCTGCTTCAAAAGGAATCAGAGCTTCTCCTCTGCAGTGTATTCACATAGCTGAAGGGCACACAAAAGCTGTGCTCTGTGTAGATTCTACTGATGATCTCCTCTTCACTGGATCAAAAGGTACTAGTGGTGGTTCCATGTGGATATTTAACAGATGAAAAAAATATGATTACAGTTTAACAGGCTTTAAGAATAGTCAAACTGCTTAAGACCCATAAAAACCTGAGAGATATTTGGTTCAACTCCTGAATTATATAAAATAATTGCATAGTCGGGAAGAAAGTAAAACCTCTGTTGATGTTACATGAATAGAATGTTGAGAAAATACATCTCCCTTCAGTAACGGAGCACTTAATGCATGTAAGGTCCTGAGTTTAGCAATGCAGGTTATATAAAAATTGACATAAGGCCATTACAATGTACTTACACTGTGGTAAGGAGAATAATATGGGTAGGAACCATTGTTTCTTGAGTACTTAACTATATGTCAGAGATTATGCTAGATGCTATACAAATTGCATCTCATTTCATTCTCATGGTAACCCCAGCGAGATACATGTTGCATACTCATTTTACAGATGAAGAAACTGAGGATTCACGAAATGAAAAAATTTTCCCAGATAAACTTAGTAGTAAGTAGAAGAACCAGGAGTGGAAACCCAGGTCTACTCATCTCCAAACCTGTACTCTTAACCCACTTTGGTACAAGTGTAGGCAACTAGAAATGAACTACAAATGCTTTGAAGAGTTAAATACTAAGAGTTTTTTGAGGTTTCAGAAAAGGGAAAGGTTATGCCAACCTGTGAGATATAACCAGGTTTTGACATAGAGGCATTTAGGATCAACATTTAGGATGGTTTGGATATTGACAGGTTTGGATATATGACTGACAACCAAGATTATAGAACCATGCAAGCACAGACATGGAGGGAAAAGTAGGATATGTTTGGAAACTAAATCCAATTGGTTGAAAAGTAGAATACAGTTGGCCCTTGAACAACAATGGGGGTTAGGGGTGCCAGCCCCTCACACAGTCGAAAATCTGCATATAACTTTTGACTCCCCCAAAACTGAACTACTAATAGCTCTCTGTGAACCAAAGCCTTACCAATTATATAAACAGTTGATTAATAAATATTGTGCATGTTATATGTATTACATACTATATTCTTATAATGAAATAAATTAGAAAAAAAATGTTACAAAGAAAATCATAAGAGAAAATACATTTATAGTACTATACTATATTTATCAAAAATTTTGCATATAGGTAGACCCTCCAAACCCATGTTGTTCAAGTGTCAACTGTAATCATAAGCATAAGTAAAGCTAGAAATGTAGGAGGGAAGCAAGTACAAGTTTGGGGAGGCTAATAAGCAATTTTTAGCATTTAGGGATATTACAAGACTCAGTTTAATCAGCAAGCATTTATTGCTCATTGTGTATAAGGAAGTGTAACATATCTAGCTAGAACTTATGAATTGTGAATAACAGGAAGCTATTCTCCAACTAAAAAAGAATCTCCACTGTGAAAATGTACTTTTTTTAATTCAAAGTAACTTTATCTCTAGAATAATCACATATTTGACTCTCAGAAAAAAAATTAGTTTATAATTATTTTGGGGGGTCAAAAATGAAATCCATCAACAAGTGACACCTGGAAAAGAAAGGTATATGTATTTATGAGTGTAGAGTGCTGTGAGGAGGTGGGAGTAATCAAAGCAGAATACTTGAAGAGGCTGATATGGGAACACCATTTTAAATAAAGGGGAAAATTGAAGCAAGAGTCTTGTGATATGATGATTTTGAAATTTTATATAATTTTTAATACCACATAATCCATACACTAGCCATTCTTCCCTTTCATCCAATCCTTTGTATGTACTTTGCCATTGAACTTGATGCAGAGGGTCAAGGATAGAGGTGCGATGTCTGTTGCAGCTAATGGAATAATTACTGTTTTCTTATTTTATTTCATTCTTCTAGGGGAAAGATTGTTTAAATAATTTTCATTGTTAAGAGAACCTAATTTAGTTCATATTGACGGTATTTTCCTTTTCTTGTTTGTTTTAGATCGTACTTGTAAAGTATGGAATCTGGTGACGGGGCAGGAGATAATGTCATTGGGGGGTCATCCCAACAATGTTGTATCTGTAAAATATTGTAATTATACAAGTTTGGTCTTCACTGTGTCCACATCTTATATTAAGGTGTGGGACATCAGAGACTCAGCAAAGTGCATTCGAACACTGACGTAAGTAATTTAAAGACAAATAGCATAAGGGCAAATAGTTCTTATGTATAGCATATATGAAAAGATAGGAGTATGAATGCATTTTTATTTATTTATAACTGTCCAATTCTAAAAGGATGTTAGGTTAGAATGTAGACGATATAACGGGAGAAAACTATTGAGAAAATGAAATATAGGAGCCTAGTATTAAACAGGAAGGAATAAATTACATTCAATCTGTGACTAAGATTACATTTCATATTCCTCCCTCTCAAATACTAAGGTATTGCATTTTCATAGTATGTATTATGTGATGTGGTTAAGTGATTTACATTACTTGCTTCAAATGAATACCACTCCTTAGAAAATGGCTAAAATCACCATTGTAGGTAGTAAAGAAGTACTTGTAACCTTTAATTAGCAGGTATTAAATAATTGAGAGTTGTTTGTTTATTTGTTTGTTTGTGTTAGAAACTATACTGCTTTTGTGTGAGCACAAATTCCATAACTGTAGTTAGGTTGGATAATTGGAAGTTAAGTTTGTTTTCTATGTCATTTTATGGTGTCTTTAAAATATAGAGCAAATAGTGATTCTTTTTTGCTATAAGATTGATGCACTGTCTTATATAATTTAAACTGAGGTAAACCCTTGGTTTAAATAAGCAATGGGTGCATACCAAAGGGTAATTTTTATAATTTGTAGAGGAAATATTAATACAAGTGGCAATTTATATTTTGAGAACTACTAATTATTTATTGCACTACACACAAGTCTCTTGGGGGAAATTTCATAGAAAAAGGAGCATTGTATCTTAGAAATCTGACAGTTCAGTTGACTCACTAAAGTCAAATTTAAAAAGATTGATTATAGTTTGATATTTTAGAAGTTAGCTGAGAAAATGTTTCAAAATTTAAGAATATATTTATCATTTAGAATTTATCTGAGGAAATAGAAATACGTTATGTTTAAGTCTTTAGCACTTGGCAAATACTCCATGTATGATTGGGTTAGAGTAGGCAAAACTGGGAATGGTTTGAAAAATCCTCATTGTCTTTAATTCAAAAGGCACAGTTAGACATAAAGAATACCGGTAGGCCTGGCTTCCAGGGGGCTTCTGAAAGCTGCAGGAAAATGAATTACCTTTGTGGCACTGTATCATTTGTTGAGTTTTTTTGTTCTTTATATATGACATCTAATCTTTTTTTTTAAAGTTAATTTAGTTTGAGAGACAGAGAATGTGAGGCAGGGGAGGCACAGAGAGAGGAAGAGAGAGAACCCCAAGCAGAGCCTGAGGTGGGGCTTGATCTCATGAATCTTGAGATTATGACCTGAGCCAAATCCAGAGGCTTAGCTGATTGTGCCAGCTAGGGCCTCGACATCTAATATTTTTTGAACGATATTCCAGTCATCCCTAACTCAAGGCCTGGAATTCTTAGGTTTATAATACATTAATGGATTAAACATTTTAAGCCATTTAATCTTGTTTTAGTCACTTATTTATTCACTTATTCATCAAGTGTGTTTCTAAGTGCCGGCTATGTGGGAGTGAGGTTCTGTGTCAGGTACAGTTCACACAGTGACCAAAGGTCACAGAGCTTGTTTTTGCCCACAGCCAGTTTCCTAAGAATTCAAGGAACTGTGAGCTGAACTCTTACCCAGGATTGTTGTGATTTTTCCCCTTTGTTTTGTCCCTGTTAAGGTCTTCAGGTCAAGTTACTCTTGGAGATGCCTGTTCTGCAAGTACCAGCCGGACAGTAGCTATTCCTTCTGGAGAAAACCAGATAAATCAAATTGCTCTAAACCCAACTGGCACTTTCCTCTATGCAGCTTCTGGAAATGCTGTCAGAATGTGGGATCTTAAAAGGTAGAATTTTTAAGAAAATGTATTTCTTATATATGGCAAATACAACTTTCAGACATTAATAACATATTGGTGCATGTCAAATCTAATTTTTATAATCCCAGAAGTTAATATAAAATAAGAGACTCTTCCATTTGGCCCAATACCCCTAAATGTCTCTTCTGTCCTCATAAGCCAACTCATACATTTTCTTTCTTTTATTCTCCATCAATAGAAAGAAAGTATATGAAGGAAATAACCTCTCTTAATATTTGTCTACAATTTGTGTTGTTCACTAGAAAGAAAGAGATTAAGATCCTTGTTCTGTTTCAGTAGGACCTTTGAAAAATTTTTTTGTGTTTTTTTTGTTGTTTGTTTTGGTTTTTGGTTTTTGTTTTGGGGGGGGCAGATCACTTAAACATCTTACAGCTCAAAATTTTTAGTTTATAAACTTAAGTTAATAACTGTTGACATAAAACCTTATATGGTTTTTGTGAATGTGAAATATAAATAAAAGATGAAGTATTAAAATGGGTAGAAATGAAAAATTGAAATGTAAGGCATTACATCCCTGATTTGATTTTTATTTGCCATGAAACATGAGCTTTCATCCCTCAGTTGAGTATTTATTTTAGCTTTTTTTTCTTAGTTCTTAAAATGTTAGCAGCAAGGGAATATGCATTTGTTAAGTATTTTTTCACCATCAATTCTGGCAGGCACTACACCAAGACTGTGGTGGGTGCTGGGAATAAGACTGAGCAAGACAAATGTGGTGTCTACCTTCTTAGAGCTCATGTTGTAATGGAGGATAATGGCTATTAAGCAGGCATTTATAGGATACTGAGTAAAGTTGGTAATTCAGGTAATACAGTGTACCTCCCATCCAGAGGGATTTGTCAGTGGTAAATAAAAGGGATATTTTAGAAACTGAAAATAACTAGTTATAACTTGTAATGTTTTAACACATGGCTGGGAAAGAGTAATAAACCTAACTTATAGATAAATAGATGAGAGAGAGAGAAGAAATACAGTCATGAGTCTATTTTAGAAATAAAATACAGAAAATTGAACACAGTGCTTATCTGAGAAAATGAGAAGAGAGGTGGATACTTGGTTTATTCTTAAAGATGTTAAAACTTGACTCATAGTCAAAACACCATGGAGGAAGATACTCAAAGTCATGACATGAGGCAGAAAGGTAACAGCTTTTAAAAATCTTTACACTTTCTATTTTTGCTGAAAAGTTAGGTCCTTTAAAAGCTGCTCATTTCAGCAACAAGATTAAATGTAGATTTATCATAAAAAGTAACTAAGAAAATCATTTTTTTAGAAGCTGATATTCTACAAGTAAAATACATCTTGTTATGCCCAGATTGCAATATCCCCCCAAAATCAGAGACCACCAGGGAGACCGAGTCACATATGCAAAAGCAAAGGGCGTTTATTCGGGCTTAAGCTTGGGCTCCCAGACCTCACCAACACAGTGGATCCGTGCTGAGAGCCTTCAACAAAGGCTGGGTAGGGTTAGAAAAAGGGGGGTTACAGAAAATTATGACAGACATAGGTACAGTAATCCAATCATCATTGTATAACAGCCTTAGTAACAATTCTAACCATACACATTGTCCAGAGTGTTCGTTGCTTTTGGAGGGACCCAATCACGACATTTAGTGTTTCTTTGAAAATAACCAGTTACAGGGTGGGTTAAGGACCCCCATGTGGGGTGAGTAACTGGTTAGTCTAGCATTAAGCAACAGGTAACTATCTATAGTTTCCATCTCCAGGCCTGCCCTTAGGAATGTTAAGTGTGTTGCCTGGCCGCTTTTGATTGGGTATTGGGAAGGTGGTCACTTGTTGAGCAATATGTGCCCTTTTCCTGCTATTGTCTAATGATTCTGGGAAACCGAAACGTAGGCCTTTAAGCTCAGAGGGGAAACTTAAAGCCTGTCATGGAGTCAGTTTGGTTCAGACCTGTGTCCTTTCAGTCTCTATATTACAGCAGCTTGATTAAGGTAGAACTGTGAAACGAAGTTCATTGTCACTCCCTGATAATTAACATCACACATTTTTCTACCAGTCAGCTATATGTCCTGGTCATTTTCAGTCCTTATAGTAACTGATTAAATGGACCACTTAATTTCTGACATGCATATATACATATATGTGTGCATAAGTGTGTATATATATGTGTGTATATACATGTATATATGATTGGTGTACATATTTGTGTATGTGTATATGTGAGAATATATGGGCTTTATATAAAGTAGTCTTTTTCCATATTTTTATTGTGTAGTCATATAAGCAATACAGTTGTTTGAATCAAATTCCAAACAGGACCTAATAACATTGGTCATGTATTTTTAACATGTTCGGACATTTCACAGATTAGGGTTTACCTGGACTTAGGTTGCATTTAAAATTAGTCTTTTGTAAGTTTTTCTGCCTTTTTGTTTACTGTCTGAATGACATGGGTCACATTCTTTGGAATAACTTATTTAGGATTCCTCACTCTTCAGTCATAGAATAGGTTAGTTTGGCCATTTTCTGACTCTTAATTTGAAGAAAGTTGCAGAGAGGTGGGGCTAAAATATTTTTAAAAAGCATTAGTGAACAGTTTCATCAAAGAATGTAGATTATTTATGTTGAGGTATAACATCAACCCATTAAGAAATATTTTCAAACAAAATTATTTTTCTTTCTTTTTAAAGGTTTCAGTCTACAGGAAAGTTAACAGGACACCTAGGCCCTGTTATGTGCCTTACAGTAGATCAGATTTCTAATGGACAAGATCTAATCATCACTGGCTCCAAGGATCATTACATCAAAGTGTGTATGACAGAGTTGTTGAATTATATTCTCCTACTAAATGATAGATTTGAAGTATCAGATGCACCTAAGACCCTTTGCTCTTAATTAGTTTTCTTTTTTTCCAATCCTATCCTTACTTCTACTTCTTGATCTTTTTCCTCACTCAATAGTTCCAGATTTTATTGTCTTTTTATTCAATCCTGTATTCTCATTTTTCAGAGAAGATAGTATGGGAGGGATTTTAATAATCTTTGGCTCAGTCATTCAGCTAATGCTTGAGTCTTACTGCCACCATTTTTTATACTGGGTTTAGTATGGTCTTCAGATTTTATGAAATTAGCAGATAAGGGAAGATGCAGAGTTTGATTCTGGAAATATTAAGTTTGAGATACTAAGTAATAGAAGTCATCCTCCTATAGGATAGAACTCAAGATAAATTATGATTAGACATGCAGGTTTGGGAGGCATTTAAATAGAAGCAGATGTTCAAGGAATTAGAGTAGTTGATGTGACCAAAGGAGAGAGGTTTACTGGACTCAGCCTTGGGAGTTCATGTAAGAACCAAGAGGCATAAAAAGAAAATGCAGTAACAAAGAGAGATAGTAAAAGTTTAAGTACTCTTTTTAGAACCTGAGATTAAGAGATGAGAAATGGATTTGTGCCATGAAAATAGAAGACTGTATATTCGGTAGACTTGAGTATACCTGTCTGCATAGGAAGCCGGCCCCTTAGAGAGGGAAGTGAAGGGGGAAATGGTAACTGATGAAGGTGGAAGGAGTTAGATCCATATCAGTGATGTGAACCCTGGGAAGCAGGAAGCAAACATTAGCATCTAAAAAGAAGGGAAGAGTAAGAGAATGTTTGAAGATAAAAGGAAACTTTTGGAATGAAGGGAAGAGTCCAAAAAGTTTCTTTTTGATCATGCTACCCATTTCAGGAAATCATAATGTCAATAGCTAAGAGGGATGACAACAGAGTGGAGTGGAAGGTTTTGAATAGCAACTCTGGAGGAATTCGAGATGACCACCGGGATTGCAGAGCTACATTATAGTGCTTAGTAACAGTCATATCATTTTTCTGACTTTCAACTGGATTGATATGTAGTATTTTTATTATTGAACATAATATGTACACCATACATGAAAAAATTGGTTTTGTTCCTTAAAAGCCTACAGACATATAAACATGTGACATATAAGCAAAAGTAGCATGCAAATAGGGCCTGGGTTCTACCTGAGTCATTTATACAAGGTTAATTTAGTTAATTTAGATAAATATGGTAACAAGACAAATCACATCTTGTTAATATACATGTGTATGTGTTTCTACATATGAACACATAGAAGTGCTTATTTGTAAGTTAAATAGGATGCCTACTTTCTCTCTTCTTTTTTAGATGTTTGATGTAACTGAAGGGGCTCTGGGAACTGTGAGTCCCACCCACAATTTTGAGCCCCCTCATTATGATGGCATTGAAGCGCTAACCATACAAGGGGATAACCTGTTTAGTGGGTCTAGAGATAACGGAATCAAGAAATGGGACTTAGCACGAAAAGACCTTCTACAGGTAATGCAGAACTTTCATGGGATGGAGTGGGTACTTCAAAGCCACCAGTCATCTGTGTAAGACCTTGAAGAGCCTCTCAAAGGGTGTTTCATCTTCAGCTATCAGAGTTACTAATTATGAGAAGGGCAACGTTCAATATTTAACAATACCTTCTAGATAAGAGTAGATAAAAATAAAATGAACAAGTAGCATGAATGTCAATAGAACAAACTTGGCAAGAGATGTATATATTGCATTCAAAGCTTTCTGTTATTAAAACACTTTTTAATGTTTTTTTTTTTTTTTGAGAGAGAGAGAGCACGAGCATGAGTCGGGGAGGGACAGAGTGAGAGGGAGACATACAGTTCAAAGCAGGCTCCAGGCTCCACACTGTCAGCATAGAACCTGATGCAGGGCTCAAACTTACAAGCTGTGAGATCATGACCTGAGCTGAAGTCGGACACTTAAACTAGTGAGCCACCCAGGTGCCCCTCAAAAGCTTTTATAAATATACATTCATGGTTGTGACTTTCATATTATTCATATAAATATATTTATACATAAATATAGTCATATAATTTGAGCTTATACGTATTGTTTACTCATTATGAAATACATGTGAACTCTACTTTAGTTTTCTACAAAAAGCCTTAGGCCTCCATGTTTTCTACTAAAGGTTGGAGGCAGTGATTTTATGAGGCGGTCCTTATGGTCTCCATACCAGGTTGTAGTTTTCAAACTTGTTGAATTAAATACATTTCAGAGAAAAGTGATACACTTAACTCCCATGAAGAGAATGTGATGTGAAAAATTCTGTATACTTTCTGGGTCTTTTGTATTCTATAAGACTTTTAACATTATAAGCTTTATTATTGATAACACTGAAAATAATTGAGGCAGATCAGGAAGCCAATTGCAGATTTATTTCTTTAAATCACTAAGAATAATTGCATAGAAAATGAATTTTGGGGCACCTGTGTGGCTCAGTTGGTTAAGCATCTGACTTTGGCTCGGGTCATGATCTTGTGGTTCATGGGTTCAAGCTCTGCATTGGGCTCTGTGCTGACAGCTCAGAGCTGGAGCCTGCTTCAGATTCTGTGTCTCCCTCCCCTACTCACACTCTGTCTTTCTCACTCTCTCAAAAATAAATAAACATTAAAAAAAAATGCATGAAGGAAGGGGAGAGTTGTTGTGACCGCAAAAATGACTAATATATGTATATGCTTCCAGGCCATTCAGTGTTTCAAATATTGTTTTGTCAACAGAAATGTTCAAAACTTACTTTGGTGTGAAAATATCATTTTGGAAGGTTCCTCTTCAGCTTCTGATTTTCTTTCTTTCTCTCAGCAAGTTCCAAATGCACATAAGGATTGGGTCTGTGCCCTAGGAGTGGTGCCAGGGCACCCAGTTTTGCTCAGTGGCTGCAGAGGGGGCATTTTGAAGCTTTGGAACATGGATACTTTTGTGCCAGTTGGAGAAATGAAGGGTCACGATAGTCCTATCAATGCCATATGTGTTAATTCCACCCACATTTTTACTGCAGCCGAGTAAGTTTTTTTTATGTGATTTTTTTTCCTATATTGGTTGTTTGTGTTCAGATTTAATAAATATTATAAGTTGTAAATATTTGGAAATATAGAGCATATGAAGCCCTTTTATTACAGGCATCCTAATGTCTATTTAAGATCTCATATATATTTTCTGATATGCACTTTGGGCACTGCATTTATCCTCAGATTACATGAGAATAGCGTTACTTCTGCGTTAGCACTCTGCTTATATTAGGAAGTCTGCTCCTAGATCTTCCCCTCATGATTTTAATTAAAAAGAATCATTTATAGGAGATTCATTTCTAAAACTTTTTTTCCAGAAAGGCAACAAACTTACCATTCTTCTCATTTGGAATAATTCATTAAAAAAAAAATCTCTGTTCCCCTTCTACCTCTGGTTATAGTACAGTTGACCCTTGAACAAAGTCGGCTTAGGGGCCCTGACCCCTGCACAGTTGAAAATCCAGGTATAATTTTCACTCTCCTAAAACTAAACTATGAATAGCTTACTGGTGACTTGAAGTCTTACCAATAATATAACTTGTCAATTAACACATATTTTGTATGTTATATGTATTAAATACTGGATTGTTACAATAAAGGAAGCTAGAGAAAAAATGTTTTAAGAAAATCATAAGGAAGAGAAAATATATTTATAGTACTGTGTTGTGTTTACTGAAAAAATTCATGTGTTACTGGGTCCTCATAGTTCAAACCTGTGTTGTTCAAGGCTCAGCTGTATAAGTACCTAATATCTGGTTCCTCCCTCTTAGGAAGGCTGGATTCATTTGCATATTTTTTCATTCTTGATGAATCTCCAGAGTCAGGCTGTTCCAGACTCTTGGAAGGGGCTGTGAACAAAACAGATTCAACCCCCCAGTTTCATTCTAAGGAGAAGAAAAGAAATAAGTAAAATATATTACATGGTGACAGGTACTATGGAGAACAATAAAGCAGGGTTCAGAGAAGAGAGTATCGGGGGGAGAGGGTTACATAATAGGGTGGTTGGTGAAGGCCTCACTGAGTAAGTGACATTTAAGAAGATGCATGAAGGAAGGTGAGAGTTGTTGTGACCATAAAAATTACATAATATATGTATAAGTACTTTGGAAAGGAAAATATATGTACCCAATATATGAAACCAATAATGTGAGGCATTGGTTTCATTCAAATAAAATATAATGTCTCATGAATATCTATCTTGAAAATCTCCTTTGGTCATTTTCACACTTAATCAGAGTACCTTCTTGATTCATCTATCTTAAATGTATGATTACCCTGATTTTATTTTGAAACTTCTGCTCTATTTCTATGGCATCTCTTCTTATTTGTGCTATTTCCATCAAATTCCCCTTTTTATTTAGATTTACTCTCTCATATCTCCAAAGTATTTCAAAGTTGATTTATTTTGTATTTTTCTAAGGTGCTTACCTTTGGTGCTTCATTGATATTATTTCCAAGATGTATTACTTTCTCAAGACTCACCACTTTTGTTTATCCTCTTGGAAACTTGTTGTAACCTTGGTGATTTACAGGAAATAATATCTCTCAAAGCTGTGTGACACACAATATAAGACTATAAAAGTATTATATATCACTGCGGTCTGGTGGGTGAAGTATGATGTTACTGTAACACCTCTCTTCCACAATATAGTCTTATTTTTGAAGAACTGAACTTTTTGGCACTATGGCCATAGTACAGCAGTTATTTACTATATAACTTAAAAATCAGGAAAATAGCCAATAAAGTCAGAAAGCCTATTTTCAAATTACTTTCACTTATTTGTTAATTAGCACACACTTGTATAGTGCTTAGCATTTACCAGGTATTGTTCTAAGTTCTCTCCAAGCGCTAATTCATTTATCTTCATTAAAACTTAGAAAGTGAATATTATTATTGTCTCTATTTTACAAGTGGGAAAACTGAGGCTCTTTATAACCCAGTCCTTATATAATAATTCCATCATATCTGATGTTCTAGATCTTTTGCTTATTATTTATTTATGTACTTATTTACAAATCTGGATCTGTAGTATTGATTAATTTTTCTTATGTTTATGGGTCTCATTTTTCCTGCTTTTTTGTCAAGTAATATTTTACTGGATGTTGGACATTATATTGTGTTTCGAGATCTGGATTTTGTTGTATTCTTCTAAAGAGCATGGGACTTTGTCAGGCAGTTAAGTTACTTGTACTTCAGCTTCATCTTTTTGAGACTGATTTTTAATTCTTCTTGGATTTCTGCTGAATAGCACGGGTGTTTGATGATATCTCCTTACTGATCAGAACTTGAACAGCTCATAGCCCTCTGTGGGCTCTGGGAATTGTTCAACTTACAGCTCACTAGTAAATGTTTTTTGTTTGTTTATTTTTGTTTTCTGTTTTGTTTTGCTTTGTTTTTTGGGGGGTTCTTTTTGGCCTGGCCTTATAATCTTTCTCTACTCATGTTAGCTTAATGTTCAGTCAGAGACATTAGGGGCCCTTATATATAGATTGATGGAGTTCTTTTTTCCATAGCTCCATAGTTCTTTCTGCATAGCTCTCTCCTCTTCTCTACTTGATCCTGAAAGTTCCAACTACTTCCCATTCCCCAGGTTTTTATTTCTCTTTCTTCAACTCAGTGCTTCTGTCGTTTTCTGCTTGCATTCTTCCTTCCTTGCTGTAGTCCGGAAAGTGTTTGCAGGGCAACACCCAGGGCTGGTGCAGACCTCACCTCTCTCCCTTTTCTTTGGGATGATGGCCCTGCACTCTTCCTGGTCCAGTCTCTGAAAATTGTTGTTCCATATATTTTGTCAGGTTTTCACTTTGTTTGCAGTAGGAGCACTAACCTGCTTCAAATTACTTGGTTATGACCAGTAGCAGAAATTTGATCATTTCAGACTTAATATGTCCTAACCTGAAATCCCAACTTTCCCAGGAAACCTGTTCATCCTTGAGCCTTCTCACCATCAGTTTATGGCATCACTGTCTTCCCCGTTGATCAGGCCAGAAACTTTCATTCCTTCCTTTCACACCCTGTACCCAGTCCTTGAGCAAATCTGTGGGTTTGCTGCCTTGAAATTGTATTTGGAATCTGACTATTCACCATATCTTCTAATTCACTGATCTAATTACTGTCCGCTCTTGGATTACTACAAGAGCTGATTATTACTAGTAGTTCCTAAACAAGGTACCTTGTTCATATGTAGTCTACTCTCAACACAGAAGCCAGAAGAGTCCTTTATAACACAGATCTGATCATATTCCTTTTCTGCTCAAAACCTTGCAGTGGTTCCCTATTTCACCTAGAAAGCCATACTTGATGTGACCCTGTGAGCATCTGTTATTTCTCTCGCCTTTCCTTTTAGTACTTGTTCCTTCTAGACCTGCTCCTTGTTTTGCAGTCCCCAGTAACCTCTGTACTCTTCCTTGAACACACCACCCTCATTTCAGCCATAGTACATTTGCCCTGCCTGCTCTCTTTGCCCAGAATGCTTTGCCTTCAGAGACTTTCTTCCAATGTCCTTCTTTCTCACTAAGAGTAACTTTGGCATTTTATTTAAAATTGTAACCCCTGTTATCACCTAGCACACCAGTTCCCTTTTCCATGCTGTCTTTTCTTTTTCTATAACATGTGTTACTTTCTAATAAACTTCATAATTTAATTATTTATTATGATTTACTGTCTATCTCCTCTTGTTAGAATATACAAGCTACAATGGAAGAGGGTTTTGTTATTTATCTGTTTGTTTGTTTGGTTGTTTGTTTTTAAGAATTGTCCCAAACACTTAGAATAGTGTCTGGAACATAGCAAGTTCTCAATAAATATTTGTTGAGTGGATGGTTGAATAAATGACTGCGTAGATGACTAGGTGGATGAATGAATGTACTCCCTTGCAGTTTCCAATGTATATATGCTGTGTAGGTTGGTGAGAAGACTATTATTTTTTTCCAGTTTTATTGAGATATAATTGACATACAGTATTGTATAAGTTTAAGGTATACAGCATAGTGATTTGACTTACATATATTGTAAAATGATTACCACAATAAGTTTAGTTAACATCTATCATCTTATATAGGTATAAAAAAAAGAAAAAAGTTCCTTTTTTACTTGTAGTAAGAACTCTTAGGGAGAACAAAGATTATTGATTAAAAACTAAAAATCCTGGATCTGAGACTTACCTCTGCCCTTTACTATGTTACATTAGACAGGTAACTAAACTGTCTTTATCCTTGAAATGGACTGCATAATCTCTGAAGTGCCTTTTAACTGGAATTCCATGGAAACTCTTTTAGCTTTGAGCTTATTCAATAACTGGAGAAATATAGTAAGAAATATGATTGTTTAAGAACTATTCCCCAGTACCCACATGCTAGGTGAACAAAAATAAGTTTTCTCAGAAACACTTTGAATGTTCTTTGTTCCATGATGGTGGAGTACTTACTAGTCTACTTCTCAGTGGCCTCCTGCATTTTCTCTGGGCTTATGCTGATTTCATGTGACCATAATTCTTACTCTTGCCAGATTCACCAGCTCCCTGAACTCTCTGCCCCAATCTCTTCCCTTCCCAGAAGCCTTACTGTAACCTTACTCTGAGCTGTTGTGCCTGAAAATCTCTGACCAATGTTGTGTCGCATATTGTTTTTTGAAATAATGAGTACAGATCCAGTGTAGTGATTGGAGGTGAGGCCCTGGAATCAAGCTGCCTAGTTTGAAATCTTGGTTCTGTCATGTACCTTGTGATTTTGAGCAAATTACATAAACTTTCTGGACCTAAATTTGCACATCAATCTAAAGAGGATAATAGCATTAACTATACCTATGGTAGTTAACAAGGATGGAATGTATTATTTATAAAGGGCACATGCTAACAATGCCTGCCGTAGTAAGCCCTTGATAATATGAACTACTTTTCATATCATTATTATGGGTATCTGTTTGATATACTTATGGGACAATGTATTTTTTTACTTACAACTATTAAAGTCCTCTTCAGAAAATGTTTTCACAGTAGGTAATTCTAAGAGCTATTTCTTTATCTTCCTGCCTCTTTTCATGTGTTCATTTTTAATTTGTTCCATAGTGATCGAACTGTGAGAATTTGGAAGGCTCGCCATTTGCAAGATGGTCAGATCTCTGACATAGGAGATCTGGGGGAAGATATTGCCAGTAATTAAACAAGAGTGAAGATAGTCATAAACTGAATACTGTGATAATACTCTGTATATTCATCATGGAAATGTTGCCCTGTATTTATTAGGCAAAAACTTATGAATGGGAGTAACTGGAAGATATATCTGAATCCAACTGCTGAGTATAAATGGTATTCTAATTGTGTACTAGCCTGTGTGCTTAATTTTAATATCTGCCAATACATATATATCCTGTAATTGGTATACTGCTTGGTTCACACTTTTATTGTGGCTGGATTTTTGTGCCTAGCTATTATAAAACACTTAAAAATTATTTGAATTGTAAGATGTCTGCTTTTCTGACAGTAAGAAAACACCCAGAATACATACAATACAACCCATTGGTAATTCGTCATAGAGTCTCTTCAGATGATTTATATATTTAAACGTACTGGGAATGTTAGTCAAATTATGGTCCATTTGTCTGGTATTTACATCAGTCGATAGAGGGTTTCCAAATTTCAATGCTGTTTTAATGTAATGTGAAAAAATAAGATAGAAAAATATGATCGATGATTTTGTGTAAGGTGGAATTGACTGTCTTCTACTAAAAAAAAAATGTTAAAGCAGTTTGTGTTAAATGTTGATGTTTACTTGTATTGACCAAAGTTTTACAGCTGTGCTATATTCTGTGCTCAGGACTAAAATGCTGTTAAATTGTTTTATTAGTGCTGTGCGTACATTCTGCAATGGAAGACAATTTTGATGTCCTAACAGAAATATATTTTGATCTATTTTCCTATGGAATTGTTTCTATTATCACCTTTTAATTTCATTTTTATTTAATAGTAGTATTTCCTTCCCCTTTTGTCTAATTTTTTTATATGCTGCTAAATATATTTTAAATACACTATGTTTGCAAACCTTGGTAGTTATGAGGGGAGCTCTATCATTTGCAGTGGGGAAAAGCTATGTAAATAAGTAGGTTGTAAAGAATGTCTTACATTGTAACTGTATGAATTTTAAAAAGCTGTAGATTGGATTTTCAAAAGGATGTATAATTTGTCTGCTTAGAATATTAATTTGTAAATTCTGCAAGTTTAATTTTTATGTAGATAGTATAACATTTGAAAATATTGTCTTGTGATTTTTTTTCCCTCCTGAGTATTATATTTACTTGTAAATGAGAGCTTAGCTAGGGCTTCAATAAACATGTTGCTCTGAATTGTTATTCTCTTATCCTTTTTCTAATTTTATGAAAATTGTTAGTATTTATAAAACTTTGTTTTATCTGTGTGTGATATAAGGAATACATTTTTTTATCTACCATTTCATATGCAATCCTGTTTTTGCTCATTAGATATGAAATATTCTTGAATAGTTTGAATCATAATCTAAACTTGATGAACCAAGGGAATTCACTATTTAAAGAATTAAATCAGGGGCGCTTGGGTGGCTCAGCTGGTTGAGCGTTCAACTTCAGCTCAGGTCATGATCTTGCAGTTTGTGGGTTCAAGCCCAGCATTCAACTCTGCTGTCAGTATAAAGCCTGCTTCAGATTGTCTGTCCTCTAATACCTCTGCCCCTCCCCCACTCTCTCTCTAAATAAATAAATAAATTTTTTAAAAAGTAAAGAATTGAATCAAATTATATAACTATATAATTTAGGCGTGTGAACATGGTAAAACAAAACTTATTCCCACAAATACTAGGACAATAGTGACTGGTTCCTTGGAGAAGAAATAGAGACGGTGTCACTGGCAGGTGTTTCAGGAGGTGAGTGGGGAGTGTAGAGGGGTGTGTGGAGGTGTTTTGGGGTCCTGTACGCATATTTCTCTTCTTTTATGTATGTGTATTCTATTTCACAATGAAATGTATATTTCTTTTGTTTTAAAGAAGGGATTTTCCTGTAAAGAGGAACTCAGCTACTTTGTAATTTTGCCTGAAGGAAAATACTATGATAAGACCTAAGAGACATTTTTAGTACTATTTTGAATTTCAGCACCCTTGGAGTGTTTCTTTTCACAGGACTATTGCTCAACCATTCATATGACAATTTATTCAATAAATGTTTATTGAGCATGCCCTGGGCCAGGTACTAAGGAGAAAAAATAACAAAACTGAATTGATGCTTGCCCTCTGAGTGGAGAGAGAGACTAAATCTAGCACTTAACACTTAACAGCTTGGTAAGTGCTCTGACTGGAAAGATCTGTGTGTCTTCACACCTGTTAGAGGCATCTGACCTTGACTGCAAGTCCAATTAGAGGTCTGTTATATGGCCCTAAGCTCTGTGTTTGCTTGTGCAAAACACAAAGCCCAGTGTCTGTTTTACCTTCTAAAATGCTGGAGGCTCAGCTAGAGTTGATCTGATTTAAATAATTCAAATGAATATGTAAAAGAGGCAGTCTTCTCAAAGACACAGTCTTTTGAAAGATGTTGAGGGAAGTCATCTAGAGGACATGACCTCTAGTTGACCCAAGAGCTAGATCCGGGCAATCCGAGGCTCCTCACCTGCTCCCCAGTCCTTGCAATATATATTCTGCCTGCGCTCCCATGTCTGGAGCGGTTTCTGTGTTTCAAGGACATAGGTAGCCTTGAGAGAGTAAAGTGTTGTTGAGACCATCTACATGGTATTGGAGACTGAACCCAGGTGAGACCTCTCTGTAAACTTAAGATTCTGGCAGGCAGGTGTGGAGATCTACTCGTCCTGTGGCCGGCAGAGAGAAGCCTCATAAGTAAATCCCCTTCCTTGTTAAACCTGCTACCTACCAGTTTGGAGGGGCCTGCTGCTTCTGTCGCTCCTTGTATGGGGGCGTAGTTTACTAACCAGGGGGAAAAATTACCCTTGATCTCTGAAGGTCTCATCCAGAAAGGTTAACAACAGCTCTTTTTTTTTTTTTTTAAATATTTATGTATTTTTGAAAGAGAGACAGAGCACCAGCGGGGAAGGGGCAGAGTGAGAGGGAGACACCGAATCCAAAGCAGGCCCCAGGCTGTGAGTTATTAGCTGGATGTGGGGCTTTACCCCGGGAACTGCGAAATCATGACCTGAGGGAAGTCTGTGGCTGAACCCACTGAGCCACCCAGGCTCCCGTTAGCAGTAACTCTTCATATAGTTAAAATAGTGTTTCTAAAATTTAAAAGTGGAGTACTCCTCACTGTGTATGAAATATATGCCATGTCCCTCGAGAACAGTCTTCTTTTTTTAGAAGCTAACATTTATTTCTTCTTTCATATCCAATTCTTTTTATTTTAGCTGAAGAGTAATGACAATGTTTTGCATAACATGTCCACATTTATTTATTTCCCAGCGGATGTGGAATCTTTTATAAAAATTTAGAATTATCAGTATGTAATGAGTTGTTCTGTGTTGCTCTTTGTAAATTTCCCTAAGCATTGCCTGTGTCTACCTCAAAATCAGTTCAGGTTTTCTTTTTAACCTCAGAATTGGTTGTGTTACTGCTGTGTTGTTGGGGATTTGATCTGCCAGTTACTGTGCAGACACTGGTGGTTGGGAGTTTGTGTTTGCAGATCATGGATATGAAATGTACAGATTGCCTGTATGAGCATCAGGGTACAAAATAAGTTATTTATCCTGTTTTCTAGCCATAATGAGATGCTCAACTGATTTTAAAATGTCACAGCTGCCATTAATCTCCCTCTTTAAATAAGGTTAATAACTGCAAGAGCCAACATTTACTGAACATTTACTTTCCCCTTTGGTTGACCCTGGAATGGGGGTAATCTAAGATGCCCGTGAGAGTCAGAAGCATCTGATTTCAGAGATATTTAAGTGTGAAAAAACAGTGTGCCTCCTGGAATGTGGGAAGTACAGTATTGCGGAGGAATTTGCCAGGCAGACAAAAATAGTGACAAATGTGCAGCACATTATATATGGCAGATAATATGATTCCATACACCTTTTAATAAATTTTCGTGTGCATTGGATTTGGGAAAAGCAACGACCACATTTGTCAGACTTTCTTTCAGCTTGGGTGGCACGTTTAACCTGGCTTCCGAGCCTGTGAACCAGGCCAAAGTGAAGTAAGGAGGAATCAGGGCCTCTGCCATACAGCCTTAGAAACCTTTGCTTTTCCAGGGGCAGCAGTGGCAGGCCCCCAGCCTTGGCACTGGCGGTGGATCCTGAGAGGCAGGGCACAGGGCACTGCTCCAGCCGAGCTGGTTCCTGGACTCTGCACTTGGGGCAGTAGATCCCCTGTTCAGTTCTTTGTCTTCCTGATTGTAGTGGAGGTGGTAAGTGGGTGGACTTCTCCTGGGCAGGGGGTAATCTACTCACAGTTTTGTGAGCACCCTCTTCCCTCCATGAAGTCCCGTTCAGCTTAAAATAGCTACAATGGTTTCTGTAGTTGCTACTGAATACTAAAAGATACACTGTGTCATTTTCTCTGTGACCTGTGTTTTAAGGTATTTCTTCCATGACTTTTTTCTGGACACCAATTCTTTAAAATGACTCTACTTTCTTCTCATTAACCTTCTCATTAATTGTTTTTATCTTTATTTTTATTCTTTATTTTATGCAACTGTTTTTGGTTGCCTAGAGATTTTAGGTGTTAATGGAATCTTCTTGAGGGCTATTATTATTTATGAAACTCATGGTCTTCTCTAGTCTGGCAGTTTTATTTTGATGGGAGCCTCCACAAATTGTTCTCCATTGTCTTCCTTCCTCCAGTTGCTTGGTCCCCCTTAAGTGTGGTGTGCTGTTTAACTTTGCCCACTCAGGGTTCTGTCCACCCTGGGTGGTCAGGGCAGGCTAGTGGTGAGGACGGTACTCTGCTCTGGTAAGCCTGCAATCCACAGCAAATCATCTGTCCTCTCTTGGTGCCCTGGGAAACCCCTGCTCTACCAGCTTCTAGGTGTTAGCCTTCCCTCCTTGCTGTCTGCAGCCATCCCACGTTTGCCTGGCCTGGAAGATTTAGCATGCCTCCCAAGGGGACAGGCATTCAGAGGTGTCGCTCTTCCTCGGGAGAATCCACAGTTTTCCCAATGTCTTCAACAACCTAATTGGACAAACTAGCTCTTCAGGCTTTCAGACCTGTCTGCTGCTTTTCAGGAGAACCGCAGTGGAGAGTAGCAGAGAGATAGTTTCATGCATCCTCATCTACTGTAACCATTAACACCATCACTGAAAAATATCCAACAAATAAAAGTAGTCTGATGGGAAGCCTGACTGCAGTAAGGACTGGATTCACCTTCATGAATCAGGAACCTGACTAGTGTTTATTATCCTCAGATTAGGCTATTAGGTGGTCCTTATATTTAGTAGTCTCTGCTGGAGGCGGGCAACTAGGAGTGTCTTCACCAGCCTCAGGGAAGACAGTGAGTGGCAGAGGATATTATAATTTTCAGCTACTTTGGACATTCACCAAAGGATCCTGAAACACCTACCTTTTTATTTGATGAGTGCCTTTTCCCACTCTGTTCCCACCTTCTTTAACTTAGGCCTTCCTCTCTGACTTCCACCATTGCCTTTGGTTTTGTGTGTGTGTGTGTGTGTGTGTGTGAGTGAGAGAGAGAGAGACAAAGAGAGAAACAGAGAGAGACAGAAAAGGCTGTGTTGGTTGTTGACAGGAATCCCCGCAGAGGAAAAATACTCCATGGAAACTGAATAAGATGGAAGATCTTAACCTTTTGGCATCACTCAGTGCCAACTGAGGAAATCATGAGGACTCTAGGTGGTATCTGTGGCACGGACTTCTAATTGCTCCCACTACCAGTCACTCTCCAGCTTACTTTTAGTAATAAAAACCTGACAATTTCAGCTGAGCAAGTGATTGCTCAGCAAGAGGTTCCGTTTCCCACCCAACCCTGCAGTTATCCATGGCAATATGCTGTGGTTCTGGCATGTGATTTAAGGGGAAGTGGTGTACCAGTCTTACCTTTTTAAAAACTGTAAGTGCCTGGACTTCAGTTTGTCTTTCCCCTTTCCACTGACTAGGATGTGGAAGCGGTGATGATGAACCAACCTTGACTGTGCAGATGAAGATAACATCCTGGGTGAGTGATGGTTAGAACAACATGATGGAATAAACCAGTGTCCTTGATGGCTTTGTGGAATAGAGCTTCCCTTGTCTTGGAACCACCCATCAGCCTTTATGGTTGGCAAATATTTTTTGTTAAAGAGATAATATTTCAGGCTTTATGGGCTACATATTGTCCCTTTCACACATTCTTTGTTTTTGAAACAACCATTTACATTTGTAAAAAATCTTTCCTAACTTGAGGACCAATGCAAAAACAGGTTAGACACTGAATTTGGCCAAAGACTGTAATTTGCCAACCCTTGCTTAAGATTGTTATGTAGGAGATAGACAACTTTTTTTTTGAGCCTACTGAATTTTAAGATCTTTTGTTAAAGTGTTAAAGAAGTCTATATGTATGGCATATATATCTATGTAGTTAATGATTTAAGAAAATATACTCTAGAATAGATTTGCTACAGAGAGGGGTGGCTACCAGGGCTGTCATGTGTGGTTGTGCACACTGTGCACTGAGCAACACAAAAAGATAACATTCACTTTTAGACATTATAAATGTACATATTTCTTACAACAAACTTAGGGTAGATGGCAGTAAATTATTTTCTTTTAAGGATATAAGAATATAATGATAATTTTTAGCACATGAAAGTAAAAACTGTATTTAGGAAGACTTTTTTTCTAATTTGAACAAGGTTGTCTGTGGCCTAGTAATAGCCCTACAGCTTAATTATTTAACCTCTGTTGCCTAAGGTTAACACGTTTCTTATTAAGTAAGGTCAATTTAAAAATAATGAATTTCTTCTTTAAAAACATTCATTGCTCTGGAAACTCTGGCTTCATGTCAGTTTTCATTAAAAATTACAAATTAGGTTCCACAATGTTTTCTGTCACATATACCTTTCTAAAAATAAATAAATGTGATAAACAATAGTCAACTATTTAAATGGAAGGATTTGGCCAAGATTCCATTTAAACCTTTTCTTTAGGACTAATAACCCATTAATCTGTGAATAATTGAAATTTCTGTTAAGTTTGTGCTATTATAGAGGTTTTCTTATGTTGCCCTGGTCTGGTGAAGTAGCATGGCAGCATTGGGCACACTGTCATGGCACGTGCTTACTATCTTCCATCCACAAAGGTGGTAAGTCTACAAGTGTGGCCTTGGACAGTGTGTGATTGCTATACTTGTTTGCCTGCTTCACCCACACCTGATGGCAAAATGTAAAATGAAAGCTGAGTGTAAACATATAAAGGATCCTAAGTCTGGACATTTGCCATTCTTTTGGATTTCTTTACATCTTTGAACAGTTTTCTCTGTTGGGGTGTTTCTACCTTATGAATTCCTTCTCCCTCTAGATACCAGTTACTCATTTCCCCTACCTCCCTTTGTGGGCCAGGGTGGTGTGTGAGTTAGACTTGGCTCATTAGAGCCACTGGCAACAGACTTTGGATGCTGGTGACCCACAGCAGTTGGCACCTGACGGAATTGCTGTCATGGAGGTAACAGGAGCTAATGCCATTTTCCATGGAAGTAGTGGAAGAGGTTGTCAGTATTGATGATACCATCCATTGGGGGTTGTGCCTACTGGAGAAAGAGGCAGCCATGTGTGAGGTTTGATTCTGGACATTGTTCTGGTTGCATGTCCTCCAAGCCTCTGACTCCTCTGGAAATTGTACACATGACCTCAAAAACTCCAGTATACTCCTTTTCTATTTCAATGAGCAGAGTTGGTTGCTATGATTTGCAGCTAACAACCCCTACTTATAAACTAGGTCATATCCCAAAACAAATGATGATCTCTTGGAAACGGAGTTTCTACTTACTGGAATTGACACAGATGTCAGCAACAGAGAACAAATAACTATAGACCATTTTTCCTTTCCCTGAAAAATTCACTTAAAACATCTCCCAGGATTAAAGTAGACTTACCTGTTTCACATTCTAATGAGAGACTCACAGAAAAGCCTCCAGAAAGGGTCTGAGATTCTGGGACCTTCAGTAATAAATTGATTATTAATATGTTTTGACTGTCTAAGTAAAGTGTGTCAAGATCACTGTGTCCTTTCCTAGACGACTGGCTGTTGAACTGGGAGTGAATGCATGTACAATCTCTTGCCTAAGTGCCTTTTTTTTTTTAGTACGGTTGTTTGTTTGCAGTAGATACTCAGTTTTCTGTAAATAGGTCAGGAAAATCTTGTCCTTTTGTATTCCAAGTAAGCCAAAACTTGTAACTGGATTTTTCCTTGAGCACATCATTTCTGCCTTACAGAAAATATATCATAGGCTGAGATACTCTGTTTCCTGAAACAAGTCCTCGTAGTCCACGTGGGGTGAGAAATAGCCAACTGCTCCCATCACCGTGTGAGCAAAAACTTCATGACAGCTTATTTGAATAATTAAAGCTTCCTACCTTCAAAGGTGAAAAAAAAAGGTGTAATATCTAGAAATTGTTGTGCATTGTATTTGATAAGGAATAATGGGCACTTGAAAACTATTTGGCTAGTCTTTATCTCTTGGTGTCCTGGAAAGTTTGTCTTACTAAATTAAAACAAATTTTAAGTACAACTTAGAAAGGAGAGGTAGTCTGAAACTGGGCAGATGCTAAGACATACACATGTTATATTTTTCTCAAACTCTAACTCAGGAGTTCGGTTTACCCTGCATAGTCCATGTGATTCAGGGAAACCTGTGTCTTTTTATGATCAGTCTAAGCCAATGCTTCTGCTTTAGCATTTGCCAGTCAGAATCACCTAGAGGGCTTGTTAAGGCACAGATTGCCTGGTCACACCCCCAGAGTTTCAGATGCAAAAGAGTTCACTTTTCTAACAAGTTCACAGAAGATACCGATGCTGGTGTAGGGCCCACACTTTGAGAAGCACTGGTCTAAGTTGCATCTACTCTTTGTAGTGGTTCAGGAACCTGGGTTAGACCCACCAAAACCTGGCATTCTCCTGGCAATGTGAAGACTACCAATTTAGTTCCTGGGTCTGTTGAGGGGAAAGATTAATATGCTGTGACTGGAAAAACTCAGCACACACTCCTGCTGGAGTGATTTTAGTAAGCCTGTAACTTTACCTGCAAAGAGAAGCCATCAATGGCTCTGAGGGAATCCAGCTTTGGAATGACTACAGTGCTAGGAATGTCAGAGCAGGCTGACCTCAGAGCAGGTTGAATGTCAGAGCAGGCCAAAACTTGGAACTCCCCATTATGTGAAATGATAAATACTCTTATTGATAAGCATGTCTGAGCAGAGGTTTCTTTCTCAGCACTTGAAAACACCCTAATTGAAAGAATGTTACCCAGGGCACCCTGGGTGTCTCCAATTGAGCGTCAAACTTCTGCTCAAGTCATGATCTCGTGTTCTATGAGTTTGAGCTCCACATCAGGCTCAGTGCTAACAGCTTAGAGCCTGGAGGCTGATTTCTGTGTCTTCCTCTCTCTCTCTCTCTCTGCCCCTCCCCCATTCATGTTCTGTCTCTCTCTCTCTCTCTCTCTATCACAAATAAACAAAAAAAATTTTTTTAAGTGTTATCCAGGAGAAATGTCTCTGTACATGCGGTTAATTTTGAGACCATTTGAAGGAATTTGAGGAGTGGATCAAGTAGAAACTTCCATGAATGTACTTTGGCTGAACGCCTTGGATCGGCTTTTATCTACCTTTGCCTCAAGTAAATAGAAAACTGATGATTGTTCTCTTTCTCTGAGAGGTAATGCTTGAATTTCAGTTTAGAGAGGTGGGAGTGAGGAATAAAAATAGGAAGGAGAAGGAGAAAGAGAAGTCCAGACAGAGTAATGAGTGATAAACCAGGGGCAGGTTATAATAAACCTTGCATGTCGAGTTAAGGAAGTTGAACTTTGGTCTTCCATGATGAAACTAACAAAGGCTTCTAAATATGGTAATGACAAATCACTCTGGTGGTGCTGTGGAATGGATTGAAAGGGATAGATATTGCAGACAGGGAAACTCCGAGAGGCTGAGGGATTAATCCAGGTGAGATATTTTGAGGCCATGAGGTAGGCAGCAGCTTTGAAAATGAAGAGAAACTCATAGATATGAGAGATAAAGGTCTCTGTAAAGAAACAGTGGGATGTGGGCATGGGAGAGGAAGGGAAAAGAAGAGTCCCACAGATCTGCTGTGGGTTAGTTGGATGGATGTAGGGCCAGGATAGGACAGAGAGAAAAGTAAAAGCATAAAAGTCACCCCTGACACCCTGCTTCCCCATGTGGCATGTCTGCTCTTGCATCCAATCTCCATTCCTCAGCTTTTCTCCATCTCTGCTGCTGCTACCCATCAACTCTCTGATGTAGGCTTCTGTTATAGCCCCCACATTTGTTTCTTCTCCTCCACTATGATCACAATCCAAATTGTTCTCCAGAGTGATAGTCTTCAAATAAAATGTCACCTCAGTCATGTTCTGCTTGAAACAATTCAAAGGGTTTCTATGATTCTCTGGACAAAGACCAAGGGCTTTGGGGCTCTCTATGACCAGGCATCCAAGCACATTGACCGTTGTTCAACTATTCACCAAATCTTTGCACATGGTGTGTCCTCCATTTGCTTGATTAATTCCAATCCATACATCAGATCTTATTACAAGCTTGAGTTCCTTAGGAAGTCATGGTGCCTGACTGCAGAACAACTTCCTTTACAACAAAGGGCTGTGCCCCTTTCTTCATATGACGTATGTGAGTTTGTAATTACTTACTGTGCTTATTTGATTTGTGTGCCTTCCCCTCTTGACTTCCAACATCTTGAGAGAAAGATCTGTCTGATCTTGTTCACCTTGTGTCTTCCACATTTAACACAGGGCCTGTCACATAATTGGAGCTCAATAAATATTTGTTGGATAAAAGGATGATTTATTTGTGAGCAAGAGTGTGAGTTTTCTTTCAGATATCAGAGACTGCAGTGCTTGCAGGAAACTGAAAATCGTGCCTAGCAGCTAGTTTTACAAGAGGGCAGGTTTAAAATATCAAAAGTGAAGTTGATGATAATATTCAATTGAATATTGGAAATTGGGCTTCATGGCTTTGCTCACAATGACCAGTTAGTGATGTTAGCCTAATTGGCCAGTGAGATTTTTTTTTTTACTGAAGTAATGAAAACAAGATTAATTGAATATTTTATAAAGAAACATGCTACTAAAGTCTGATATTTCATATGTTTAAATGTAAAGGGGAAGTTTAAACACTGTACTTTTGTCATTGAAATGTTTAGAAATATAAGAAGGAAAAAGTCATATTTCCAAAGAATTGCATAAATGATTTAAAAATGTAAAAGCCTAACAGTAAAAAAGAAAAAAATAACCTTATCCTCCATATTAGAAATTATTAGTGCAATGATGGGGAGAACTTCAAATGAGTTAAGACCTTCTATTCCATTAAGTTTAGTGTGGTTTTGAGAAGTATCAAGATGACAAGGATGCCAAAAATCAGGAGAATGACTGCCAGAGGATAAAAGCATCATAAAAAGGACACTTTCCTGTTTGCTCATGTTATATTCATAAGAAATTAATGGGGCGCCTGGGTGGCTCAGTCAGTTGAGCATCTGACTTCAGCTCGGGTCATGATCTTGTAGTCTGAGAGTTTGAGCCCCATGTCAGTCTCTGTGCTGGCAGCTCAGAGCCTGGAGCTGGCTTTGGATTCTGTGTCTTCCTCTCTCTGCTCCTCCCTTGTGGAAGACACAAGGTGAATAAGATCAGATAGATTTTTCTCTCAAGAAGTTGGAAGTCAAGAGGGGAAGGCACACAAATCAAATCTCTATCTCAAAAATAAATAAAGATTTAAAAATTTAAAAAAAGAAAAAGAGAGAAATTTTAACATTACTGACAATGGATATAAAAAGAGTCATCAACATTTGAAATCTTTAAAAGTTATATTATGAAAAAAATATGTTGGTTTTTTTTTTTTTTGGTCAAACTCATTTTTTTGGTCATACTCACCCAAGGAGCACTAAGAAAAGTTCGCAATGGATGAGGGCATATTCGAGTAAATTAAGAAAAATAGTGCTGATGCATTGTCAACAGTTACTCATCAAGGATTTTAGTGAAATTTCCACAATTAGTGAATATCATTTTAATATGCACTTTGCAAGTGAAGAAGAAATAATATTTCACAGATGAGGTGTGTGCTACTAATTAGTATCAAAATAGTTTCCTGTGTTATAAAGTGGAATAACTAATGATGAAATAGTACAAAAAACATAACTACTATATGAATGTCCCATCACATGCTAAAGTGTATATTCAGTCAAATTCTTTAATTTTTTTAAATGTTTTTATTTATTTTGAGAGAGAGAGAGAGAGAGAGAGACAGCATGAGCAGGGAAGGGTCAGAGAGAGAGGAAGACACAAAATCTGAAGATAAGCTCCAGGCTCTGAGCTAGCTGTTAGCTGTTAGCTCACAGCCTGATGCAAGGCTCAAACCTATGAACCATGAGAACATGATCTGAACTGAAGTTGGACGCTTACCCAACTGAGCCACCCAGCTGCCCCATCAGTCAAATTCTTAAAAATTTTTGAGATCATATCCTTTGCTAAACAATGGAGAAAAGAAGATGGATTGGGGAAAAAAAGACAATGTAGAGAAGTTATGTGGTAGATATCTAAGGACTAAAAGATTAAAACTTAAAAAGTAACTAAAATTAAAAAAAATCAATATGTAATTTTAACAACATAGATTTATTTCATTCTGCCTTAAAAATGTACATACTTACAAGATGTCAATCCTATATAATATTTTTATTGGAGTATAGTTGACTTAAAATATTATACTAGTTTCGGGTGTACAACATAGTAATTTGACATTTGTGTATATTATGAAATGGTCACCAAATAAGTCTATTACCATCTGTCACCATATATAGTTATTACTATATTATTGACTTTATTCCTATGCTGCACATTATATCCTCATGACATTTATTTTATAACTGGGAATTTGTATTTCTTGATCCCCTTCACCTATTTCACCCATTCCTCTACTTCCTTCCTCTCTGGCAACCACCAGTTGTTTTCTCTCTATTTATGAGTCTGTTTCTGTTTTGCTTGTTTGTTTTGTTTTTTTACATTCTACCTAAAAGTGAAATCATTTGGTATTTGTCTTTCTTTATCTGATTTCTTTCATTTAGCATAATACCTTCTAGGTCCATCCATGTTGTCACAAATGGCAAGATTTCATTCTTGTTAATAGCCAAGTAATATCCTGCTCTGTGCGTGTGTGTGTGTGTGTGTGTGTGCACGCGTGCATGCACATGCGTGCCTATGTATCCCATATCTTCTTTATCCATTTATCTGTCAATGGACTCTTAGGTTGCTTCCATATCTTGGCTACTGTAAATAATACTGCAATGAAAAGAGGAGTACATGTATCTTTTCAGATTTGCGTTTTTGTTTTCTTTGGTTCATTCTTTTCACCCAGAACTGGAATTTTCTGATCATAGGGTAGGACCGTTTTGAATATTTTGAGGAACTTCCATACTAATTTTCATAGTGGCTGTATCATTTTATGTCCTTACCAACAGTGCATGAGCATTCCCTTTTCTCCATATCCTTGGCTTTTGTTTTTTCCTTTAGTGGCCATGGCACATGTATTTTTTGAAGTCCTACAAAATGCACCATGGAAATAATAGGGTTTGAGTGGGAAATAGACCACTCTCAACCTATGGGACTTTGTAATGAAAACCATAACTAAAGCAATTATAATCCTAGAGCCAACAGAAGCCCAAAGACTCTTTTTTAGCATTGGCCCCAGAATCCCCCTTAATCAAACATTTGCAACATTATACTCTGGTGCCCTTGACTTCTCTTTTGAGGGATGTGAACTTTACGGCTTTTGCTTGTATTAGAGAATTTCATCAAAACTAAAAAACTGATTCACAATATAGATTTCTCATTGTTTTTAAGATAGCATGGAAAATATCTTTGTAACATATTTTATGTCTGTAGCTTCACCAGGTAGCCAGTGAAATGGGTTCTGATCCTTGAAGCCAGTAAATCAGCCACTATTTACACCAAAGGAAAGCCCTGCTGTGGAGTTTGCAGTTTTTATCTTAAATCTTCATATATTGCTAAGCTTGATCATTTTTTAAAAAATTTACTTTTATTTATTTTAAGAGAGAGAGACACCACGTGTGAGCAGGAGAAGAGCAGAGAAAGAGGGAGGGAGAATCTCAAGCAGGGTCCTTGTCAGCACAGAGCGCGATGTGGGGCTCCAATTCACGAACCTGTGAAATCATGACCTGAGCCAAAATCAAAAGTTGGATGCTTAACGACTGAGCCACCAAGGAGCTCTGTGCTAAAGTTTATATTTAATGTGGGAAATTAATTGTAAAACACATGTGTGCACCAGCACCACTTCTTTGTCATACTGTCACCATTCTCCGTGGCCCACCTGATAAGGGATAATGCACATTAAGGAAGACAAGTTGAAGCAGAACAGGTTGCAGTTGGTATTTTCAATTGGTTTTATTACTTTTCTCATAATTGCACTGCTTTACTGCAGGTCTTTGCAACTATAGTATGTGGTTATTAATGCTGTAAAAAGTAATTCCGTTTCTTTCCAAGCTAGTGATTATAAAGTCTACATTCTACATTGGATATTATGCTTTTGAGGTTTTTTTTTTACCTTTTTTATTAAGTTTTTTATTTTAATTCCAGTATGGTTCACTACAGTGTTGTATTCAATTCAGGTGTACAATATATGATTCAACAGTTCTAGACATCACTCAGTGCTCACCATGACTGTGAACTCTTTAATCTCCATCACTTATTTCACCCACCTCCCCTCTGGTAACCATCCATTTGTTCTTTATAGATAAGAGTCTGTTTCTGGATTCCTCTCCCTTTTTTCTCTTTTTTTCCCTTAAATTCCACATATGAGTGAAATCACGGTATTTGTCTTTCTCTATTTCACTTACATTATATTGTAGATCTTCAAATCTAATCACCTTATTTCATTTAATCCAAATGAGAGTGATAGATTACTAAAATAATAGTTTTTAATCCAAGTTTAGCTAAATACTGCAAAGAAGAACCCTAAAATTCCTTAGTGAGCACTTTCAAAATAAATTGCATAGGTTTGTGGCCTTTCCTTTTCAACCTTTAATATGATTTGTGTCATCTTTTTGCAGTTTAGGAAATAACGTATTTAAATTTTCAAATATATATGAAATATATATCCTATCAGATTATAATGTAAGTTTTCATTTTTAATTGATTGAAAAGATTAATAATAGTGCCAAATAGTGAACAAGGTATTTTTAAACAGTATTCTTTGGAGAGCTATCTTACTCCTTTATTCAAAAATTCCCTTGGCTATTATAGCCAAGAGGTAGGTCAGCAAACTAGAGCCATGTTTTTCAAACTGTGGGTTCCAACACTTAGGGGTTCTGGAGTCATTTCAGTGGCTTGAAACAATTTATTTTTTTAACGAAACTGGATAATATGAATAGCATAGAAAACATCAGAGAGCATCTTTCGTAGAGTAATTAAAAATAAGTATTATATATATGTGTCTGGATAGAGGTAATATATAAAAGATACTTCTTACAGTGGGTCATGGTCAGAAATTTTGTTGAACTCTGAGCTAGAGATACTGTGTATAGAACCAAGGATAGAAATCGATTACCTGGGAGAAGAGGAGACCTAATCAGGGAACTCACTGATGATATATCTGGTGAAATGAGGATTCTCAGTTGTCTGGCTTAGAGACTTAGCCATTCAAGGTCCAGGTCATGACCTCTATATCTGTGGGAGCTGAGCTGAGACCACCTTCTTTAAAAATTTTCCACTATAATTTGCACCAATGAGGATATTAATGCAAAGTCATATGATACCTATGCTGCAGGGCAGTAATGAAAATATTCTCACTAAACCACAATTTAAAAATGGTTTGTTGGGACACCTGGGTCACTCAGTCAGTTAAATGTCTGACTCTTGATTTCAACTCAGGTCATGATCTCATGACTCATGAGTTCAAGCCCCACATTGGGGCTCTACACCCACCACATGAATCTGCTTGGTATTCTCTGTCTCCCTCTCTCTCTGCCCCTCTCCTGCTTACACTCTCTGTCTCAAAAATAAATAAACATTAAAATCAATCAATCAATAAAAATTGTTTGTTAATTTACAGTCTTATCTAACAAGGAGCCTATTCAGTATCCTTGATTTATTAAGTCATCAAAATATTAAAATGTCAACATGCAAGGAAATCACCAGTGACATAATTTGATTAACATTTTCCAGAAAATGTACTTGACATTCACCTCTGAAATTTGATACCTTTGAGAGTTATCTAGCACAGAAATATATATTCTTATCAATTTTTTTATCAAAATCAAATAGTCCCTTGGGAAAATCTACCAGTTATATCTATTTTGTAGTTTTTTCTGTTTTTAAAGACAGCAAAAGACAGCTTATTGCTGAATAAAGGTTATTACGCCAGATTATTAGAGTAATAAAATGGCATCTCCATATGTAGGACAAACTTGATTATTAATTTGGGGTTTGCATATTGCTTATTTATATTAAAATTTGAGAATGCCAAGTATTTATCTATTACGTCTTGCCACTAAGATGATTTGTTGTATCTGTAGGGAACTATGGCAAGAGATCCTTCATTGGAGCTTATTACTTTACTTGAGGCATCTGCCTCTTTTCTCTCTCATAGCCCTGCTACTTATATTACACAATGACCTTAACTGTACGTGTAAACATGCCTCAGGAGAACTCTGGGATGCCAATGGGAAAGAGACCAGTTACCTGGATCTGATCTTGGTAAGGAAAGTTCTGCTGGGATGGGGTCAGGTGGGGAAGTAGGTGAAATATGAGAGAGGTCTGGTTTCACTCCTGCATCTTCTGGAGATTTTTCTTTTCTTTATATATTTTCTTAAATAAAAAATGTTTGTTTAGTTTTGAGAGAGAGAGACAGAGAGTGATCAGGGAAGGGACAGAGAGAAAAGGAGATACAGAATCCAAAGCAGACTCCAGGCTCCAAGCTGTCAGCACAGAGCCCAACAGCAGGGCTCGAATCATTGGATTTTGTTCTGAACCAAAGTTGGATGCTCAACTGACTGAGCCACCCAGGCTCCCCATTTTTGTACTGTTTTAAAAATTTGGCAAATATTTATACCAACAGCACATCTCAATTCAGATTTAAAATTTTCATTAGAAGTATTTTATCTGCATTTTTACTTCATGAAGCTTCCAGTTGAAAAAGTAAAGTCACTGGTTGCCTGGTTGGCTCAGTTGAAAGAGCTTGTGATTCTTGATCTCAGGGTTATACGTTTAAATCCCAAGCTAGGTGTAGAAATTACTTAGATAAATAAAACTTAAAAAAAAAGAAAAACTAAATTCAGGTATCTAAGTTGTTCTAAACATACTTAAAAGTTTTCCAATGAATTCAGTATCAGTTTTTCAGTTTAAATTTAAATTAACTAAAATTAAAAATTCAGTTCCTCATTTGCACTAGCCAGATTTCAATGCTTAATACCACACGTGGCTAATGGCTACTGTATTGAGACAGCACAATTATAAGCAGTGGGGACCTTGAATTAACTCTTCCAGGAATGGATTCCTCTGTTATAAATTCAGAAATGGAAATTTACATTTTATGAATTTTTCTTTCAGAAACTAACCTAAAAAGTTGAGGGATGGGGCTTCCTACTCTTTTTGACATGAGGAGGGCAGTGAAATTAGAATTAGGTCTGACCTGTGTCACTGGAGCAATTAATCAACTGGTCTACACCACTGTGACGGAGACCATAAGGGTCCCTACCTCTCAGGTGGTTGAGCGGACTGACAAAGGATGAACTCAAAACACAGTTTTGTTGTTTTGTTTTTTAATTAAATGGATGGCTTTGTACTCAATTAATTGGGCATATAAATGTTCTTCCTTCTTCACTATTTCCATGTTTTTCTTTATAACCAAAATAAGATCTAGTTGTATCATAGAAATTAGAAATTATTTGATTTACTGCAATATTTTTAGGAGAGAGAGATTAGAGAACTATTCCAGTTGTGGATGAAGAGAAACAGCTGCATTTTCTTCCTGCCTATATTGATCATTTTGTTTTTATTCCTTCTCTCCCTTTCTTTTTTTGCCAAGGGAGACAAGGCTCTTAGACTTTTCTTGATCTGCTTTTCTATTAATTGGAATATATCTCACTGCCAAAGACAGATCACCTAAAGGATGAAAACCCCGATTTATCTATTTCATAATGGGCAGATATGTGTGCAGTTGTATGTCAATATAAATGCATTATGTTCCTGTGTATTTAGGAACCTGAGAGAGCAGAGTGGTTTATTATTATTATTATTATCATCATTATTATTATAACTATTTGATGTTGAATGCTCAAAAATATTTATTTTTATTCTTTTTTAAATGTTTATCTATTTTTGAGAGAGAGAGAGAGAGAGGCCGAGTTGGGGAGGGCAGAGGGAGGAGGACAGAGGATCCAAAGTGGACTCCATGCTGACAGTAGAGAGCCTGATGCAGAGCGCAGACTCATGAACTGTGAGATCATGACCTGAGCCAAAGTTGGAGGCTTAAATGACTGAGCCACCCAGGTGCCCACCCCTTTTCTTTTAAAGATTTTTAAAGTTTATTTATTTACTTAGAGAGAGAGAGAGAGAGAGAGAGAGAGCGCACCTGAAAGGGGCAGAGAGATACTGAGAGAGAGAATCCCAAGCAGGCTTTGCACTGTCAGTACAGAGCCCTATGTGGGGCTTGATCCCACAAACTGTGAGATTATGACCTGAGCTGTAAACCAAGAGTCAGATGCTCAGCTGAGCCACCCAGGCACCCCTTTATTTCAATTCTTCACAGTTCTTTATTAGAGTAGTATAGGTTTATAAATAAAATTAATTTACCCATCAGAGGGTCATGTGATAGTTATAATTAAACAGCAAAATGTAAGTATAATTGTGATACAATTAAATGATATGCCAATGATTTATTAATCAATGATTAAATATACTCAAAGCTGGAACTGAATCAAGCTCTTACAGAACCTGAGGGCATGGGGAGGAGGGCATTCTTACAGAATCTGAGGAGCAGTGGCCTCTCTCAAGGTCTAGCTGCTTCTGTTTGGGCTGATTCCTCTCAGCTGTGTGTGAGGCCACATTATGACCTAGTAAGTGAAGGGACTGCGTTTACCTTCCACCTAAGGAAGAGCTCTTGGATTCTGATTCTCTCCTCAGGTTTGTTTATCATGTGACTTTACACAGGGCTTTTTCCCATCTGCTTGTCAGTGGAGAAATGATTCATTAGGCATCTCTGTTCATCTATTCATTCAACAAGGATATAGAAAATGACTCACACAATCCTCTCATTCTCACTGAAGTTCTAGCTTTTCAGAGGGAGAAGAACCAAAGAAATATAGTAAAGCATTGTACCAATAGCCCATTCTACCTGGGCAGAAGTGGGGTGTCAAAGAAATGATTCAAAAAAAGGGGATCGATCTTGAGAGTCTTGAAACATTATAAATGTTAGTCCTGCAGAGAGGGGTAGGGGTTGGGAGCAGAGCCTGAGGCCAAAGCCAAGAGACCTGAAACCATGGGGCGCTCCAAAGAGCTGTAAGTCGTTGGTCGTGGCTGAAGCATAGCTTTTGCACATCATGCCGGGAAACAAGCATTTTATTATGTCCAGTGAAAGATTCCACAAAAGGGGAGTAGTAGGATCTACCTGATGTCTAGAAATATCACTCTGAGAGCGGAGGAGAAGATGGATGGAAGTAAATCTGTTCTCATAAGACACTATACCCATTGCAATAGCCCAGGCACAAGAGGATGGAGACGTAGGAGTGAAAGTCATAGCAATTAGGAAGCAGAAAAGGGAGTTAAGTTTCATGGCATCACTTGTGTACGAAATACCAAAGAAATACTGTTCTCAAAACTTTAAGGTTTACTTAGAGACTTCACTCACTCATAAAAAGTTTGATTCTCCATCTCTGAAATCCTGATTCAGTAAGTATGGGTGGTGTCTGGGAATCTGTATTAAGCAATAGCAACAACAAACTCTCCAGATGATTCTTGTAAACAGTGAGGATTGATATCCACAGGCCTAAAAAAATAATTCTTCAAGTTTAAAGGAGTCATGTCAGAGTCATTGGAGCAGGCTCCTTCTGTGAAAGTGGTTCTTCTACATTTTTTTTTTTTTATGATGTCCATTTAGCAGCAAGGAAAAAGGGCCGTGGGGCTCTCAGGAAGGAACTATCAGGTGTTTTGCAAATTGACTGAATCTGTGCAGAAGCCAGCTTTTTGTAGATTCATGAATTAGAGCTCCCCATAAAATTTTAGTAGTGTGTTATTTCTGGCTTATGAATACAAACTTTGGCCTTGTCCTAAAGTGACCACTGGTGTTTTGTCTGAGCCCATATTACTGAGAAATTTCAGTCTTTCAGGGTTGCTATCCCTAAGACATCTGATGAAGAATTCCAGGTGCCTGAGGCTGTTTGAACCAGGAGTTGAAAGATTAGGGAGGGGAAAATGACAAAGAATAATAACACAGTCCCCAGATCCCATGACTCTTTAACTTGCAGGTTTCTAGGCAGTTAGATTGTTGCTTGATAAACTTTTGGCAAAATTCTCAGGAATAGATTTTAGTATTTCCACCAGAGGGCAGTGATGTCTTCTACAATGTTAGTGACTGTGGATAAGAAAATTTATCATTCTTTTTCTGGACTTGCTGTGGGTGTGAGTAGGAAGAACTGATTAACTCTGACTGTCCATGGCCATTAGGGTGGATTTGAAGCCAAATTCCAGCAGAAGACTGAGCAGGGAAGGTTCAATAGCATCTAGAACTACAGAGTCTTTTAAACCAGAGTGACTACTTGATTTAATCAATTGCCACAGTTGGTTAAACTGAGTAGCTATCTTAAGACTCTGAAAATTTATAATTCTTGAAGCTCCTGTCTAGTACGCTTAGGACTCAGATTTCACAAGAATTATGGGTCCCATGAAACCAAGAGGAACAGATTTTTTACAACAGAAGACAGGGGAAAATTGCTTCTGAAGAACTCATATTCTTAATGGCTTCAGGCTCTGTCTGTCACTAATTCTGTGTTAGCTTGTAATGAGAGATTCAGCTTCTGGAAGAATGAAATTATATTTCCACTGGGGTAATATTAATGGGTATGGCCTTTAGTAAAACTGAGGAGCATTCCCAGTGTTATGGTAGAAAAATGGTCTCAGAATCAGGGGTAGATATTTGAATCCTGGTGCTGCCCTTTTAATGATAGAGGACCATCACTTACTATAATGGGTGTGGGTTAGGATCCTACTGTGTGGTGTGTGTGTTTTCCTGGCTCTGCCACTAAGTGTGTAATCTTGACTAAGTCACTTGGCACCTCTGGTCTTCACAGTCCACGTCTGTAAAATGAGTCAATTGGTCCAGGTAGGCTTTTAAAATCATCACAGCTATAAAATTTTAAGTTCTATGAAAACACAAATCCATTCCTGCTGTAGGATTTAGCTACCAACTGGACAGCTCAGAGTAGCTCCATGGAAGAGGCTTTTGAGTATGGACGTGAAAGGGAGACTCATTACCAACTTTATCCTCCGTCACAGATTTTGAATTTTAGTCATAAAAAAAGGCAGCTCTTTGCTGTATCCCATGGGCAAAGAGTTGGGAGAAATGGGAAAAGTTTCATCTAGAAGGTATTAGTACATTTATTTTCACCCCATTACTTTACAGATGAGGAATAGGAGTCGAGCCAAGTGTCTTCAAGATTCATTCATGCAGAGACTCTTCTGGATGGAGATATAGTAGCAAACAAAGTAGACAGAGTTTCTGCGCTCTTGAGCTTAAATTTGAGCTGGAGAAGAGCTGTGTGTACAGTGTTGAGGACAGTCAGAGATTAGACGCCTAAGTAAAGGAAGAAGAAGGTGAGTGCAAGGGTTCCATTTCATCTAGGTTTTCTGGGAAGACCTCTCAAGAAGACATTGGAACAGCACCCTCAGGAAGTCACCTAGGGAAAGTTTGTTTTAGGTGCAGAGAACAGTAAGTGCAAAGGCTTGGGGGTAACCCAAGAACAATGGGCAGAGCCAGGATGTGCTCATTCCCTGGTACATTCATTCACTCATTCAGCAAACATTCAGTGCTTGCTCTGTGCGATGCACCGTTTCTGCCCCAGGATTTGAATCTTGAATTAGAATTTGAAAGCATTTGTATTCAACCACTTCAAACACTGCCTCCCTGGTATGGTGTACTTTTGTTCAGTACCCCCTCTTTGCTGGCATTTTGTAGGCATCATGTTGAAAATAATTTTCAAAACAATTCCATGAGTGTTTTATAAGAATAAAAATAAACACAGTAAGAAATGAAGAAAAATGGAACCTAATGTCATTTATTTCAGTACCTACTAAATTAGGTGGAAAGATTCACTCCTTTATCTTATGAATAACTGCTATAAGTTATCAGAGTGACTCCATTGATATTACTTCGCTAATTCATTTGAACGTTTACTGAGCTTATACCTTTGCCTGGTGTGGTATTGGAAAGATGAATAAAGCAGGAAGTCATGCCAAGAATTGCAGTAAATTGATAAATCTAAGTGTCAAAGGGAAGTAAGAATGAGCACAGTGGCAAGAGGACCTGAACGAAGATCTGAGTCTTCCTGGGGGAAGGCAGGAAAAGCTTTATAAATCAAGGAAGACTTGGGCAGTAAATTGAAGGTACTGTGCCAAAGGGCCATGGACACATACCTCTAGCAGTGCATGAAGCAGATACCTTAAAGGGTGTAAGGGAAAACTTAGAAGCAGAGAATTAGTAAAGCACACACAATCTGCTCTCTCACTGACCTGCAGTTTAGTCCAGTGCTAGGCTGCATACATGATGGCCTACATTCCAGTTGAAAGGGATTCCAACCCAGTAACCCTACATATTTATACGGTCAGAGGAACAGATGACATGCCTGTGACTATGTAACAAGGGGTGAGCAAATGATACTGTTAGAGGGGAGAGCCTCAGAGGATTAGCAGCTCATATTATACAGCCTCTTTGTAGGTAAACCCAGACCCACTGTCAGGTCTCTCTTAATCTGTCTATCTGAAGGGGAGGGAGTGAGTCTGCAGGTCCATCAAGATCTATCTGTTTTTAGCCCTTTCACAGAGATGGTGCTGAAGCTGAAGAAGGAGTCATATATTTTGGCTTTGAAGGCCAAGATAGCAGTGCTGAAAGGTATCCACAGTCACACACACAAAAGAAGATACACAAGTTACATTCATCCCAATGGCCCAAGACACTGTGTCTTCGAGGGCAGCCCAAATATCCTCGAGAGAACTGCCCCAGGAGAAGCAAGCTTGACCACTATGTCATCATCAACTTCCCCCTGACCACCAAGTCAGCCATGAAGAAAACAGAAGATAACAACACACTTGTGTTCATTGTGGATGTCAAGGCCAACAAGCCCCAGATCAAACAGGCTGTGAAGAAGCTCTCTGACATTGACATGGCCAAGGTCAACACTCTGATCAGGCCTGATGGAGAAAACAAGACATATGTTTGACTGGTCCCTGACTATGATGCTTTGGATGTTGCCAAAAAAAATTGGGATCATCTAAACTGAGTCCAGCTGGCTAAATCTAAATATAATTTTTTTCACCATTAAAAAAAGAATCTGTTTTTGGATGGATGAGTCGGAGTGTAAAGGGGCAGGAGGGCATTCCTGAAAGAGGGAGCAGTGTATGTAACTGGAGGGAAACCAGAGACCATGGTGTGTTTAGATGTATTGTCATGATTACACAGTGTGAGTCCGATGGGAGATGGGTCTCAGAAGGTAAGGGCACCTGGAAGGGGGGAGTCTAGAAAGGTCACCTGAGGAAGCATATCCAGATGGTTTTATATGTCACATCAAGGTATTTGAAGTTTGCCTTTTAGGCCAGCAGATCCAGTCACATAGCCTATGTGAGTGATGTGAGCAGTAATAGACTGTGGTGGCATGGGGTTCAGGGCATCACCATTCCATGGGAAGTAGGTGGCATTCAGCTCCATGTGGTTGCTGAATGTAGAAATTTGTGGCCAGTTTTACCAGAGCTTTGGATTTTTCAAACTGAGCCGTAAATTTAAATCTGTACACAAAATATTCCCGTTTTGATGCTGGAAACAAATTCAAATTTACTTAACAAATAAGTGGTCCAAACTGAACATTAACTGGGTTGGTCTCTAGTTTCTGATCTCTGCAGGGGAATGAAAGGGGTGCTATGTGAAATCTTAATAGAGTAGCTGATAAGTTTTGCTTTTTAAAAGGATTATTCTAGCGGTGCCTGGGTAACTCAGTCAGTTAAACCTCCAACTCTTGATTTTGGCTCAGGTCATGGTCTCATAGTTTGTGAGCTTGAGCCTGCTTGGGATTCTGTCTCTCCCTCTCTCTCTGCTCTTCCCTGCTTATGTTCTCTCTCTCTCTCTCTCTCTCTCTCTGTCTCTCTCTCTCTCTCTCAAAACAAATTAAACTTAAAAAAAATAAAAGGATTATTCTGGAAACAATAAGAATAAATTGAAGGATAGGATAGAGTCAAGAAGAGAAACAGTGAGGCTTTTGAAATAAAAATTGAGAAGTTTAACTAAAGCAAAGGTAGCAGAGATGACGCTAAGGGGCATTTAAAGGAATTGGCAAGATTTGGTGACCAATAGGAAGAGGTGCGAAATAAAAAGGAGTTTAGGATAACTTTTAGAATTCTGATTTGGATGGCTAAGTAAATGATATTGGCATTCATTGAAATGAGGGGCTAACACTGGTTTACAAAGGAATATCCAGAATTATTTCTGCATATATTGAGCCTGAGGTGTCTATGGGACTTCTAAATGAAGACCTCATGGCCAGTTTGGTGAATTATGAAGCTGGGGGAAAAATCAGATTGGGATTACATATCAGGGAGTCATCAGTGAATGTCTCATATGCATCCTTTCAACAAATATCAGTATTATCTTTCAATATGTCAGGCCTTGTGTTAGATGCTGGGGTTAACAACACACTGGTCTGTGTGCTCGTGAAAGGTTCAGTATGGTGAAGCAAGCAGATGGTAAACAAAGAAGCATACAAATACAATAAATGCAAATTATGGTAAGTGCTATAGAGGAAATATGGTTCCTGTGAAAATCAAATATGATATGGGAAAGAAATAGAAGTCACATTGGTCACCCTAAGCCTATCACTGAGAGGAAGTCAATGTGAAAGGACAAATAGATGGTCCTTTGTTCAGAGGAGCTCAGTCCTTAATGCTGGAGAAAAGGAGAGCGAGAACACCCCGGGGATGGCCCCTGCATCCTAGACTGCTGAACAGAGAAGAATTTGAAATACTGGAGTGACCCAGAGCTCAGCCTTGGGGTGTTTCATTTTCTGTCTTCACTCACTTTGTGACATCTTGTTTCATAGCTTGAAATAGCCTGTATGTCTTAGGATCTCCAAATTTGTATCTCTCATGCAGACTTCTCCCTTGAATTTCAGACCCCTGACACTGCCCTACTGTCTATCACCCCATGCCATGCACACATCAATGTCTGATAAGCAAGCTTCTGACATTCGGTGGCCCTCTCTCATTTCACCCTACCCAGCCTGAGTCTTCCCTATCCCAGCCAATGACAACTCCATTTTTTCCGTTGCTGTGGCCAAAAATCAGTGAGTCTTGTCAGCTCCAGCTAAATATCACATCCAAAATTTAATTATTTCTTGTTACCTCACTGCTGCAACCTTAATCAAGACCCTAATTTTTTTTTTTTTAATTTGGAATATATTGCAATGGCCTCCTAACTGGCCTTCTCACTTTAGTCCACGAACTCATTCATTCTATTTCAGTAGAGAAGCCATCCTCTACTGAACAGTTATCCTGTTAAAATACAAGTTTTGTCATGTCACTTCTTTGCTACCTGCTCCCCCCCCCCCCATGCCATGGGTTCTCACCTCAGTTGCAGTAAAAGCCAAGCTCCTTCCAAAGGCATCCAAAGTCCTATATGATCTATCCCCAGTTACTTCTCTTTACTTAGTTCCTACTTTTTCCCCTATGCTCATTTGGCACCAATCATCCTGGTCTTCTTTAAGTTTTTCTTCTTCTTTTTAAAGTTTTTTATTTTAAAAGGGGGGTGAGGGGGAGGAGGGGGAAGGGAGAGGGAGGGAGAGAGAGAGAGAGAGACAGACAGAAAGAGAGAATCCCAAGTTTTTAATCAATACCCAATATCAACTTTTCTGGCTACTTTCTCCAAAAGTACTGCCCAGACTGCTTTAACTCCTTATCCCATCTTCCCTGCTTTATTTATCTTTTTCTTAGCTGTTATTTTCTAGTATTCTAAATACTTTATTAATTTTTCTTTACTTCCTTTATAAGTTAAATTCTGTGAGATCAAGGATTGGCTGTTTCATTGACTGTTGTATCCATAGAGCCTGTAAGAGTGCCTAGCACATAAAAGACCTTCAATAATGATCTTCCAAAGGAATGAACATAGAATTAGGGGCCAACATAAGAAACTATTTCAAGGAAAATTCATTTTCAGGGAAAGCATAGCTGATAATCTCCAGTGAACAGAAATGCCAACTAAGAGGGGCACCTGGGTGGCTCAGTGGGTTAAGCATCCAACTTCAGCTCAGGTCATGATCTCACAGCTTGTGAGTTTGAGCCCTGCATCAGGCTCTCTGCTGACAGCTTGGAGCCTGGAGCTTGCTTCAGATTCTGTCTCCATCTCTCTGCCCCTCCCCCACTCACACTTTTTCTCTCTCTCAAATATAAATAAACATTAAAATTAAAAAAAAGAAATACCAATTAAGATAAGGTCTGATATATAGTCTTAGGGTTGTCCAGCAAGAGGCTACTAGGAACCTTAGTGAGAGTGGAGAGGATAATGGTTATTTGAGTACCACAACCAGAAAGGGAAGGATGAAGTAGAGGCAAGGCAGACAGACCTTGCCTGTGAACCAAGGTGGGCAGGTAGGACAGTTGTTGACTAGACCAGGGCAAGAGAGCCTTGAGGTCTTAATGTTTCTTGAACATTAAGAGTGAGATATTGTTTCCCAGGGTTTTAAAAAATAGTTTTTTGGGAGAGTGTAAGCAGGGGAGGGGCAGAGAGAGGGGGACAGAGGATCTGAAGCAGTCTTCAGGCTGATACGCTTGCTGACAGCAGCGAGCCATGTGTGGGGCTCAAACTCATGAACCTCCTCAAGGTCATGACCTGAGCCGAAGTCAGCTGCTCAGTCAACTGAGCCACCCAGGCACCCTGCTTTCTCAGTTTTGATTGTCCTGAATTTTATGATTGCCTAAATTCTCCAACTTTTTGTCTATGGTAAGTTTGAGGGGGATCCCCGAGTGTTTTCAGGCCCATCTCACTCACTCCTATTTCATGTTGAATATTTCAGAAATACATTCATGCATCCCAGCCATTTTGAAGCTTACTGTGTTCAGTTTAGTGCTTTAGTCTTTGACTATCCTTCAATTTTCTCAGCATATAAGCATCATCTTGATAATGTTGTAGCCCCTCAAGCTCTGGTCATGCTCCTTTGGTGTTTCCCTTGGTCAGGGCTCTAGGGTTTTACCTCTAGAGTTCTTTGTTAAACTGAAGGACTTGACTTGGATTGATTCAAAACCTAAATTTTAAAAAATATAGAATCAATTACCATTTGACAGTTGCTTCTCAATATCTTCTGCTAGATTTTCCCCTCCCCCATACTGGTCATTAAAAGTCATCTTCTAAACCTTGATGTATCAAGATGCATACTAAAATGTGATGAGACCGCTTTTGTGGTCTATTATGCTTTCATTGCAGAGTTTAATTGATTTTTTTGTTTATTCTTTTATTTTTTTTAATATATCGAATACCTCATCAATGTGTGCTGTGCTGTACTGCTTGGTAATAGGTTCTACATAATAAAAATCCATTATGTCCCTCAAAGGAAATTTTAAAACTATTCTCTAAGGAGTAGAGGGAAGCCCAAGTAGGAATTCAATTTCTAAGAATCAGCATGCATGTTTATTCCAAAGAAAGAAGGGAGAAAATAAATGAAAGGTAGAAAACTAGACCTCAGAAGTGTAGTTTCATGCTGCTGCATAAAATGAAACCCATGTGGGAGAAGACAGACTGTCAGTAATCCTATGGAGCAGATGGATTTTGCTCTTTCAAGTGAAAAAAAGAACCCTCATCTTTATTCCCAAAATATCTTGAAGTTGAGGTAAGCACGGTTTATTTTCACCATCATCATTTTCTATTTCAGACTGATATTTCTAACAATCACTAGAAATCAGCAGGAAACTCTTAAGAAAATTAGCATTAAATGCAAAAATTGTGTCATCCACACCATCGGAAAAACAGATATATTTAAAAAGTACATTTGCTTTTGGTTTGCTCTTTTATTCCCTGAATTGATTTCTATTTGCTTTTTGCTTTCTAACTGATTTAAAAATTCTTAAATGATGAAAAGCAATAAACTTTTGTTTGCCATAGACTGCTATCCAAACATACACCTTTGGGATAAACTCTTTCATAATTTGTTTTTATCTTTTGGTGATTGCCTCAGTGAAGCAGAAAACATGATTAGATCTCTATTTTTACTTTATAAGCATATATTATCAATTTAGATAAAAGTGTAAATTGATAACATGGATCTGTTTCCACTGTAAAAGTGGAGGCTTTGGCTCATTTTTATTTCCTTTCACCTTTTCGTTCTGTGTTTGTCTGGTGGTTGTATTTGCCTTTGTTGCTTAATTTTTTAACTTTGTCAGTTTATTTTTTTGAGTTTATTTGTTTTTGAGAGAGAGAGAGAGAGAGGCAGAGAGAGAGAGAGAGAGAGAGAGAGAGAGAGCAAGCGAGCGAGCGAGCGAATGAATGAGAATCCCAAGCAGGCTCCATGCTTAAAATCACTGTGAGATTATGAGCTGAGCTAAAATCAAGAGTCAGATGATGCTTAAACCACCTGAGCCAGCCAGCTGGCCCAACTTTCTAACTTTGAATAGTAACTTTAATTCTCTGTCTCTGGTTCTATTTAACTTCCATAGGGTATCTTGATGCCCTACGAGGTAAGATGAAAACATTAGCATCCTCCTCCTTTTGTCTAATCTTCCACCCTCCTCTGTGATCATTGTGTCAAGTCAGATTTTGCTTTTATATTGTCAAGGTTATTAAAATTTGCTTTCTGTTCAGAAGCCACACCCGAGTCTTCCATATTTTGTCCTTATGTTAAATCTAATACTGGACAGTGATGCAGAAAAGATTATTTTATAACAATAAAAATAAAATTCAGTTCTTGACTAGAGGTTGCTAAGAATTATGTTTCTTCTCTTCTGTTACAAAGATGTGGTCCCAAGTATTTAAAATCATGCTGCATTTTAGTTTTGTTCTGTATTTAGACCTTGACATTTTTGTAGTGCCTTTCTTCCTGTATTTTTTGTGGTGTATCTAAGTGTTCTTTTTCCCTAGCATTTGCCTTTGTCATATACTTAATTATATCTGGTTACATTTTATGGCAACTCTGTTTTTCCCTAGGGTCCTCTCTCTCAGAGCTCTCTCAATTCCCCTCGATCTCAGGTCAGCTTGGGACTTTACCTCTCTAGCCTTCCCAGTTGTCTCCAGTTTTCCATTTATTGCTTTACTGTCTTCTTTGGCTACAGTAATCCTCAAGTAACTTTTTTTTAATGTTTATTTTATTTTGAGAGAGGAAGCTGGTGTGAGCAGGAGAGGAGCATAGAGAGAGAGGGAGATACAGAATCCAAAGCACGCTCCAGGCTGTGAGCTGTCAACACAGAGCTTGACTCAGGGCCTGAAGTGTGAACAATGAGAACATGACCTGAGCTGCTTAACAGACACTTAACTGACTGAGCCACCCAGATGCCCCTCCTCAAGTAAGTTTTTAAGGAAAGGTGGATAGAAAGTAAATTTTCTGGGTCTACTCTAACTATGGCTGTCAGGTGCCGTCACACTTGTTCATTGAATTGACTTGGTAGAGAGGTTTTAATTGAAAATATTTTTTTCTCAGAATTTTGAAAGTATTGACTTTCTTCCTATCATATTTTATTGCAGACAAGAAATGTAATGTCGATTTAGTTATTGTCACTGAAGACAACTCATATTTTCTTTGGAATTTCACTTTATCCTTGATGCTCGGAAATGTCTTTAAAATGTATTTGTATTCTTCCATTCCTATTTAGAGGGTATTTTAGTGTAACCATGTCTGTCTTCTTCAGCTCTGGATATTCTTATTTATTATTTCTTTAAAAAATACCTCTCCTTCATTTTACTATTCTCTCTCTCTGAGATTTCCTTAGTCCAGTGTTTGGAACTTCTTGCCAAATCCTGTATCTGTTTTCCTCATATTACCTGTCACTTCATCTTGTTGCTGTGTGTCTTGGAAATGTCTGGGACTATTTTCCAGTCTTTGTTTTTAATTTTTACTTGTTACTTCATGCAACTTATATTATTCAGGAATCACAATTAGATAGATGTCAAGGACAATAGTAAGACTAGAGACCACATTCTTCCTCTCTGCCTTTACAAACTGTACTGTCTAGGGACATTCCTTCTTGTACTCAGACTATGAAATATTAGGATTCCTGGTTCTATGAGAGGGAGGACATTTGTAGGCAGTGGGAGAGGAATCTACATTTATCCATTAATAAAGGTAATATCTCTCTGGAATAATTACATACTATATGCCATGTCTTCTACCCATTTAAAAAGACCTTCCTAAAGCCCAACAAATGATCATCATTCATCCATTTCTTTTTAAGCAAGCTAACCATGTTTTTCTGATTATGGCTTGTATTTGCTAAATATTAAACTTTCTTTTAAAGACATTAAAAAGGGCACCTGGGTGGCTCAGCCGATTAAGTGTCTGACTCTTGATTTTGGCTTAGGTCATGATCTCATGGTTCATTGGATCAAGCCCCATGTCGGGCTCCATGCTGACAGTGTAGAGCCTGTTGAGATTTTCTTTTTTCCTCTCTCTCTCTGTCCCTTCACCCCCTCAAAATAAATAAATAAACTTGAAAAAATAAAGGCACTAAAATATAAACAAGGCTTTTATATTTACCCACATGGTTATCATTTCCAATTCCCTTCATTCATTTATGTAGATCCAAATTTCCATCTGTCATCATTATCTTCTGTCTGAAGAACTTTCTTTAAAGTGTGTTGAAGTGCATGTCTGTTGACAAGAATTCCCATAGTTTTTGTTGTCTGAAAAAGACTTCATTTCACCTTTATTTTTGAAAAGTATTTTTGTTGAGTAAAGAATTTCAGGTCAAGGTGCTCTCCTTCCCCATTTCCCCTTCATTATTTTATTTTTTAAATGTTTATTTATAATTGAGAGAGAAAGAAATAGAGCAGGAGAGGGAGAGGGGCAGAGAAAGAGAGAGACAGAATCCGAAGCAGGCTCCAGACTGTGAGCTGTCAACATGGAGCCTGATGCAGGGCTTGAACCCACAAAGAGCAAGATCATGACCTCAGCCAAAGGGAATGCTCAACCAGCTGAACCACCCAGGCACCCCAATCCCCTTCTTTATTTTAAAGATGGGTCCTCCAGTGTACTCTGGGTTGCATAGTTGCCAGCCAGAAGTGTGCTATCATTCTTGTCTTTATTCTTCTTATTCTTTTTTGTTCTCTAGCAGTTACTGAGGTTTTTCTTTGCCACTACTTTCAACAATTTATTACAATGAAATGAAGTGAGCTTTTTTCTATATGTTTTGTGTGGGTTTCTTTGATTTTTTTTTTTTTTGCACTGCGGGCTTATAATTTTCACTAAACTTGGAAATAGTCCAGCATTTTTTTCTTCAAATATTTTTCTGCCCCACCACTCCTGCTGGGACTCCAATTACACACATGTTATAATGCTATATTGCCTAATAGTTCATCGAGACTGTCATCCCTCCCTTCGGTTTTTTCTCTCTGTGCTTTATTTTGGATAGTTTCTGCTGACATGGCTTAAAGCTCACTGATTTTTTTTTACCCACACTGCCTATCTGTTTTAATTCCATCCAGTGCATTTTCTACTTCAAATATTTCTTCCCATATCTAGAAAAGACCTTTGGGTCTATTTCATAGCTTTCATTTTTCTTCTTATCATGCTTATGTTTTCCTTTACCTTTTTGAAAATAGGGATCATATAATAGTCCTTTTAATATCTCCTCTGCTAATTTCATAATTCCTATAATTTCTGGATACATTTCTATTGGTGAATTCCCCCATTTATGGGTCATATTTTCTTACCTTATAATCATTTTTAAATTGAATGGTAGACATTGTGGGTTTTAAAGTCGTGATTGCTGTATTTTGTTGTATTATATTAAATATCGTGTTGCCTTATTTTTCCCCTCTCATAACAGTTTAAGTTAACTAAAATCAGTTACATCCTCTCAAGACTGTTAAGCTTTGTTAATGTAAGTCCAGGGAAGTCTTCAGTCTAGGGCCAATTTAGCACCATGACTAAGGCTATGTAGTTTTTAGGATTACGTCCAATGTGTGGCTTCCAGAAATGTTCTACCTCCTCCTTTTTAGTGATTCTTTCCCTCACTTCAGATAGTTTCTTCTTAGGCAAACACAGGGCAGATGAAGACTTTCCCCCACCCCTGTGTAGGTCTCTAGGTCTCTTTCCTTGTAGTTTCCCCTCTGTTTCATTGCCCACAACTTCTAGCTTCCCTGAGCTCTCTGAACTCTGATCTCTAGATCTTCAGTTCAGTAGGATTGTTGGCTCAGAGTGTCTTTTATTCTGTGGCCTGTAAACTGACCCTAGGCAGTAAATTGATGTAGTTGTAGGGCTTAACCTTACAGGTTTACTTTCTCTCAAGGATTACTGTCCTGGGCTGCCTGTTTCACATGCCTTAACACTGTTTTTCTCATATTGAGTATCTTTCCTGATTGTTCTAGGTGGGGCCATTTGTTTGATCTCTGTACTTTCACCATGCCCAGAGCAGAGGCTCTTTATCCCCTCTTTCTAAAGATACTGTGGCAGAGAAGGACAGATACCATATGTTCGCACTCATAGCTCTAACAGGAAACTTTCAGAATGATCTAGCTTCAAGAAAAGCAAGCAGTGAGTAGTGCTTAAGAAAAATTGATTCAGTATCTAATGGATAGTTGATACCTGTCACAACACAGCATTTTACATACTGTTAAGTGAAAC
>NC_043709.1:73062584-73074989 GCF_006229205.1 Suricata suricatta
CTAATTACATGAAATAGAAGTTGGGGTTTTGATTTTTTACTTTGCTTTTCTGTTTGGAGTGTCATTGTAACTACTGTAGTGTAAATGATGGAAAATAATTGCATATGTTAAAAAAATAAATTGTATTATATTAAAAAAATAAATAAAAATAAAAAAATAAAGGTACTGTGGGCAATAGATTTTATTTTATACCCAATTTTTATTTCAAGCCAAACCTGCCAACAGCCCAGTTAGAAATTGATGCTTCTCTTTGCCCAGACTTCTAGAAATTTCTTGATACTTTTACACTATTGATGGATAGTGCAATGGTCTCCAAGCCTTTGGTTAGCCCAAACCAGAAACATTCGAAGTTGCCTAGAAAGACTGCTGTGTGACAGTCACATGTTCCATTTGTGTTATTCTGTTAGTTCAAAGAAGAGGCTGTGGATACCATTAGATTTCCCTCTCAGAAATGTACAGATGAGCATCCTCATCTAGGAGCCCGTCAAGAAACCTGTACAGTGAGCGCCAGGGTGGCACAGGGCTGGTCAGCAGGTCTCAGGGCATTCCAGAAGATGGCCAAAATGACTGCCCAAAGGGCCAGCCCCATGAGACTACAAATGAACTGTTTTCTGAGTTTTTATAAACAATTTTTCCTTGTAACACTTTTGGCTTCAGTCTCAGTGTTGTTGTATTCATATAATTTTGTTTTACTTTGTATTTTTATTTCTGTTGTGGTTACTCAAAGCAAAAAAGGGAAAAAGAGTGTTTTTCCCCTCCACTCTATCATTTTTATATCTTAATCTCTTGATCAAAACTCAACAGTTAAAGAGGAAGTTACAGGTATTTTTTTCTCCATCTGTTGTAACATCCCCTGCCTCATATCCAGATATGCTTATCACTTTGTACAGTGAGGTATTTCCTTCCAAACCAGAAATAAATACAAATCCTGTTGAGGAAAAAAAAAATCTAGTGCCTGTGTGGCTCAGTTTGTTAAGTGTCCAACTTGGGCTCAGGTAATGATTTCATAGCTCATGAGTTCCATCCCTATGTTGGGCTCTGTGCTGACAGCTCGAAGGCTGGGGCCGCGTCAGATTCGGTCTCCCTCTCTCTCTGTCCCTCCCCTGCTCACACCCTGTCTCTCTCTCTCTCTTAAAAATAAATTAACATTAAAAAATTTAAAAAATCTAGCTTTCAAAGATATACAGATACATAAAATTAATAGAAACAATAAATGCTATCTGATTTATAAGTCCAGTGTTCATTTAAGGAATTTCATGGAAGAATAAATATTTTTCCTATGTAACATATTTGGCATTTGATTCATTTTGGGGGATAATGATTCACCTATAGGGGCCTGGCAAAGACTCCAAACAGCATCCATACCTGCCACTGGCACTTTAAGCATCAATGGATCTACTGGATCATATGGCCGAAGTAGCAGAGATTCTTGTAGGATAGCCTGGACCTGTTTTAGAGGCTTTTCTTGCTCAGACTCCATCTAAAACTAACAGCTTTTCAGGTCACTCAGTAACCAAATATTGTTTAGAAATAATCACTCTTTGATTGCGTTGCAAAAAAAAAATAGTACGAGAACAGATATCATCGATGGTCTTGGTAATTTTCATAGATACAATGCTTATTAATGGCAAGCCTTGATTGTCATAGTACTCATTGACTAAATAACATCTTAATTTCTTGTTCTCAAGTTAAATACAATTCTCATTTCACTGAACAGCAAGTTGAGAGGCTTGTCATATCAATGAATTCAAAATATCTTTTTTCATTTGCTTTAGATTTATATTGTAATGCTCAGTGATTTGAAATTTCATTTACAATTTCTATCGATTGCAGCTGTTGACCCCATATAAGAGGTGAAGGGTTTTTTTTTTCATTCCTTTTTGTTAATTGAAAGATAATTGGCATACAATATGGTATTGTTTCCAAGTATACAACACAATGATTTAATATTTATATATGTTACAAAATGGTCACTGCAATAAGTCTAGTTACCATCTGTCACCCTACAAAATTATTACAATATTTTTGACTATATTCTCTATGCTGTACATTACATCCCTGTCTTATTTATTTTATAATCAAAATATTGTACCTCTTAATCCTCTTCACCTATTTCATACATCCTGCCATCCCCTCCTTTCTGGGAACCATCAGTCTGTTCTCTATATATGTGAGTATATTTCTGTTTTGTTTAACTTTTAAATTTCACATGTAAGTGAAGTCGTACAGTATTTGTCTTTGTCTGACTTATTTAGTTATCATAATGCTCTCTAGGTTCATCCATGTTGTCACAAATGGCAAGATTTTATTCTTTTTTTATGACTGAGTAATATTCCAGTGTGTGTGTATGTACGTGTGTTGTGTGTGGATGTGTGGGTGTGTGTGTGGGGTGTGTGTCTCTTCAGATCCTCTGCTCATTTTTTAGTTGGATTATTTGAGGGGTTTTTTTGATGTTGACTTTATACATATTTTATGTTAACCCCTTATCAGATATATCATTTGTCAGTATTTTCTCTGGTTCAGTAGGGTGCCTTTTCATTGTATTGATGGTTCCCTTTACTGTGCAGGTTTTTAGTTTGATGGAGTCCCATTTATTTATTTTTGCCTTTGTTGTCCTTGCTTGATGAGACAGATCCAAAAAAAAATGTTTCTGAGAAAAATGTCGAAGAGCTTACTGCCTATATTTTCTCCCAGGAGTTTTATGGTTTCAGTTCTTAAATATAATTATTTAATCCATTTTGAGTTTATTTTTGTATATGGTATAAGAAGGCGGTCCAGTTACTTTCTTTTTCCTGTAGTTGTCCAATTTTCCCAGTACTATTTATTAAAGAGACCATATTTTTTCCCATTGTATATTCTTGCCTCCTTTGCCATAGATTAATTGACCATAAAAATGTGGGTTTATTTCTGGACTCTCTGTTCTGTTCCATTGATTTATGTATTTTTGTGCCAGACAACAAGTTCTTAAATGGTTTATTTTATCAACTGAGAATTGGAAGTAATAACTGAAGAATAATGTTGCACTGTTAAATTATTCTTTCTTTAAAATATCTACATTATTATGTTCTTAATTTGGCCATTGGCTGTGTCATATGTCTAAAGAAAGATATAATCAGCAATAATGAACCATTAAAATATGTAGTTTATTTTTCAATTAGGTTAAATCAGTAGAACTTTTAAATAAGTTCTATATATGCAGAAGGTTTGGGTTGTGGTGATTTTTCTTTCTGAAATCCTAGTTAAAATGAGTGTGTTAATATTTTCATTGATATTTGAGAAACTTAAATGGGTATTTTACTCCATATTACTAAATATCCTAACATCTAAAAGTTATCAGAATAATAATATCACTAACATATAAATGGCTAAATTCATATTGTTTATTCTCTAGTGCTTTTTATAATGTATTATCCATTCATTTATTCATTCTTTTTCATCCATCTATGCCTCATTTATTGCCTGCCTACATTGTTACTTATCTGAGCTAAGGAAAATCTGTTGTTCAAGAGAAGTGAGATAATTTCCTAAATTTCACCTGCTCCTAGGCTGATCAAATAAAACACAAGATCTCCAGCTAAATTTTAATTTTAAACAACAAAGAATTTTTTAGTGTAAGTATTTCCCCAAATATTACATAGGACATAGTTATTCTAAAAAATTGTTTATGTGAAATTCAAATTTAACTCAGTATTCCATATTTTTATTCTGGCAACCATCTTTGGTCCCATTATTTAGGTTCTGCTGCTTTTAGGGAAGGGTAGCATCTGAGAGGTAGCTCAGGACAGTGACTTTGAGTTTGGATCAAGCCAGATTCAGATTCCAGTAATGTCTTGGAGTTTTTGAGTTATGGTAACTTAAGGGAAATTATTTTTTCATATATATATATCAAAAGTGAAAATAATGATGTTTTTATAGGATTGTTCTAATGGTAAAATAATATAGTTTATATAAGAAGCTAATCCCAGTGAATTCAGTAAATGGTGATTCTGTTATGGTAGTTTTAGGCTTATGATTGAACCTACTGAAGCACATACATATAAATGCATATGTATATAAAAAAGCAAACCTGAAAATATTTAATAATTGTATCTTTGTTCTCCTTTTGTTTTACTCTCTGGTTTTTCTCTTTGCTAAGTCCTTGTTTCCACTCTTACTTCCCTAGAGCTTAAAAAACTATATGTTAAGCTCCAATTTAACAATTTAGTCCACTATTTTCAACTCCTTATTGGATATCTTTCAGGATTTTTTAAACAAGGATTTTAGACCCATCAGATCTAAACTCTACTTACCATAATTCTCCCAAAGAACCTATTCCTTATTAAATGTATAGCTTGTTACTTCCACTTAGATATCTTATACTCCTGTAAAACTAATCAATCCACAGTACATGTCCTGTCCTTCCAGAATTGTTTCATCTTTATACTTTACTTTAACTCCAACTTTGCCATTAAGTGTTTCCCCATCTGCTCATTTGGAACTTATCTCTCCTCACATTGAACTCCCGTGTACTCTGCATATGTCTACATTATGGCACATCATTTTGTATTACATTTATTGAACTGTTTGTATCTCCACTCAGTCTATAAGCTCTCTATGGGCAGAATCTATGTTAAGTTAATCCTTTTATCCACAAGAGGCTAATGGAGTGTCTTTTGCATTGTAGATAGTTAATAGATTTTTTAAAGATTTATTTTATTTCATTTTTAGAGAGAAGGAGAGAGAGCGTGAGCAGGGGGTAGAGGCAGAATGAGAAAGAGAAAGAGAATCCGAGCATGGAGCCTGACGCAGGGCTCTATCCCACAACCCAGGGATCATGACCTGAGCTGAAATCAAGAGTCAGTTGCTCAACCACCTGACCCACCCCAGTGCCCCTTAATAGATGTTTTCTAGTAAATATGTAGTTACCAGCAGATATTCAGTTAAGAGATGCTAAATAACCTAGACATATAATTGAGATGCAAGATGTGGAAACTCCACCTCAAGATTAAAAATGAACAAATATAGGAAAGTGTGAACAGGCACCTTCCCTTCCCTCTCTCCCCTTGGGTAGAGAAAGGAAAGCTGGCAATGCCTTAATTATGGCCATTTGTTCCATGGAGATATATGAAGTGGAGAGAAAATTTGGAACTTTATTCTCCTTTGGGCTTAAAAGAAACTGAGGAACTAACAATGGAAGGGAGGCCTCAGGAGAAAACCTGGATTGCATGGCACCTGCCACATAGTAAGTGCCTCCACACTGTTTTCTCAGTTGAATTTCCACCTCCTTAATTCTTTTCAGAATTAAACCAATTGTTTTTGTAGGAGAGGTCAGTATAACAGCAAATGACACCCACCTGCTTGCCTCAGTGGTGCGGGCTTCCTTCTATGATAGCCACCTTCCTCCTCTGCTTGGCTGTTACCGAGTGCTGGAAGGACAGACGAATACTGCATATTCTGTGACTCACGGTAGGGCATGTTTGCATCATCAGCTTTATGAACCTTGCTTTCCCGACTGCTGAACTTAGAAAATCACTCTTTATAGAGAAAAGAGAAATATCCTTCCCAACAGGGATTACCAGTTATTGACTTAGATTTTACTTGATATGTGTGTCCTTTGGTCTCCATGGCAGCCAGCACTTTGATGTAGAACCTATAGTCAACAACAAAAAACCCTTCATTTTATAGCAGAAACATTTTTTATTGAAAAACTAGAATTTTTCAAGAGCAATTCAATATTTCAACAGAAGTGTGGGTTTAAAACAGTTATAAAACTATTCTGCCACAATGCAGCTAGAAATTATAAGCTATGTTATTATTAATTAAATTTCTTTCTCCCTAGTTCTAAAGTTCAAGATGATTCACTTTGTAGAATAATCTAGAATTAGAGAATGAGAAAAAAAACACTCTTGCCTACCATTTCATAACTTGATGTTTGAATTGGTATCGAGTACACATTGGAGATAGAAGTCTTTGCATTGCTCAACTGGACATTTTAGAATCTTAGAATCATAGAGAATTGAGGTTAGGGGCACTTGGATGACTTAGTTGGTTGAGCATCCGTCTTCAGCTCAGGTCATGATCTCATGGTTTGTGGGTCCAAGCCCCGCATTGGGCTCTGTGCTGACAGCTCAGAGACTGGAGGCTGCTTCGGATTCTGTATGTGTGTCTCTCTCTTTCTCTGCCCTTCCCCACTCACACACACTCTCTCTATTTCTCTCTCTCTCTCAAAAATAAACATTTAAAAAAATTGGGGTTGGAGAACTCCCTTTAAAGACCATTCTCATTCAGCCATCTTGGGTTACAGATATAAACACCAGGCCCCAGAAATACTAAGAGAAACACTGGTCCAATTAGTGAATTGTTGAAATAAGTCTAGGATTGAAGCCACCTAACTTTCAGTATTGAAAGAACTTCCACTATGGTCTCAGCTGCATCTGACCTTCGGAGAACATCCTAGTTGAGCATATGTATGCTATTTTAGCCACCAGATACTGACAGTTTCTTTTGGTTAAGTGGGGCTTGAGCCATATTTGTATTAGGGTTGAGTGTTCATGTGCTGTTGTGTTGGTCATGAGCAAATGCCAGAGACATTGTTGTCGATATAATCCCTTTCCGAATTGTAAAATTTGGCTTTCTTCCATGTATTTGTGATTACCCACTCACCACAATGATAGGTGGAAGAAATGGGCTTCTGATATATTGCAGATTGCTGTGTCCCCATGAAAATAACCTCATTAATACTGGCTGAATCTCATGGCTTACTGGCTTATAATTCAGGAACATATACTGTTGTGCTTGGTGTGAAGAATAATGTTCAAAGGTTACATATGGTTCCTGCTCTGAAAAGGCTAATTTTAACACGGGATAGGATTAAGAAAGTTTCAAGCAGAGGATGACTAATGTGCTTTAGTAGCATGGAGGAAGAAAAAAGGATAAACTGTGAAGAGCTGATCAAGAAAGCCTTAAGCATGGTGGGGGTTTTGGAGCTTGGAGATGCTCAAGTTTGAAAATGATTTTAAGGGGTGCCTGGGTGGCTCAGTCGGTTAAGTGTCCAGCTTCAGCTCAAGTCATGATCTTGCGGTTCATGGGCTCGAGCCCCGTGTCGGCTCTGTGCTGACAGCTAGCTCAGAGCCTGGAGCCTGCTTCAGATTCTTTATCTCGCTCTCTCTCTGACCCTCCCCTGTTTGCGCTGTCTCGCTGTTTCTCTGTCTCTCAAAAAAAAAAATTAAAAAAAAAAAGAAAATGATTTTAAAAGGGTTAAAGGAGCTCATTTCTGTTTTGGGAAATATTCCATAAACCAAAAGTTGCACATTTTTTGAGAAAAGGTTAATAAGACCAGTGGGGCAAGTAGAGGGAGGAATTATAAAAATAATATTATAACACACACATACACACACACATACACACACAATACATATATTCCCTATATCAGCTCACATACAGGAGAGAAGCAGTGAAGTGGTGGAACTAAACTGTAGTGGCTCATATGAAGTGGTTGTTCAATTTTCAGGAGTTTTCTGAGCCAGTTTTCTGAACACAGCCATTATTAAAAATTATGTTAGCATATGGAAGTTAGTTATATTAAGAACAAAGATAGTATTTACTCAAGATATATCATTCCTAATGATTTTACTTCATCTTGCTAGTATCCATACTTCTGAAGTTATTTGTATCTGTCATGTCTATGTAACCATGAAAACACTGTGCAATGGTGTGCTACAATGCTTCTCTTCCCAACTCCATTTTCAGGGATAAAATCTGCCCCGGGAGTAGTATTTACACCATGGAAACTTGCAAAGCTAAAATCAGGGCTTGATTTATTGTTTCCTTGATCTAAACCAAAGAAGGTAACGGATAAAATGTTACTAATGCAGATTAAATGTAAATGTGTGTTGTGTCTGTCTCTAGTACTGTGTTGTGAACAGCACAAAAATTGAAGAACTATTCTCCCAGTTTTTGAAAACCATAGTTCAATTCAGCAAAGAAGCTAATGAAATGAGTGTAGTTCCAATATACATTTTTGTTTTGCTTTATTTTTTGCCGTTAACAAAAATGACATTATATCTATATCTTTTTCATCTATCTATATGTGTGTGTGTGTGTGTGTGTGTGTATATATATATATATATATATATATATATATCTCCATGTGCCAAAGTGGATAGTAATCAACTATTTATTTGTAATTTGAGTTAGATCATGGACGAATTGCAAATATAGGAATCAATATTTTAGCAAGAGTCCTCAAAAACATTCTTTGAGAATCAAATGACCATATAGAATTTACAAATTGTACAACTTATTATTTGCAAATTGTATATTATATCCTTTATATCAGTAGAATTTAAAATAAACTATGTATATTTTTATATGCATTTTTATTTTGTTTTTATAATGTTTATTTAAATTTGAGAGACAGAGAGAGACAGAGTGCGAGAGGGGGAAGAGCAGAGAGAGAGGGAGACACAGTATCCAAAGTAGGCTCCAGGCTCTGAGGTGTCAGCACAGAGCCTGATGCAGGGCTCAGACTCACGGACGGGGCAGTCATGATCTGAGCCGAAGTCAGCACTCAACTGATTGAGCCACCCAGGCACCCCTGCATTTTTATTTTGGAGAGCATTTATCAGTACATCACTGGCAAAAAGAGTAAATTAGAAGAGTTATGTGCTTCTCATTTAAATAGCAACCTGTCAGCTTTTGTGTGTGTCAGTCAGACATATCACATACTGGCAGAAATTTCTCTCAAGTTATAGTTTTAAGTCATTCACTAATAGGTACACAATATTTGGACTGGCTTATTAAAGACAGAAATTTTTCATTTATTTTATGAAATAATACATGAAATCAGATTGTTTTAATAAGATTCTTGTTCGCATTTAGAAATGGATTTTTCTGGGGCGCCTGGGTGGCTCAGTCGGTTAAGCATCCAACTTCGGCTCAGGTCATGATCTCATGGTTCGTGGGTTCGAGCCCCGCATCAGGCTCTGTGCTGACTGCTAGCTCAGCCTGGAGCCTGTCTTCAGATCCTGTGACTCCTTCTCTCTCTGACCCTCCCCTGCTCATGCTGTCTCTCTCTCTCTCTCAAAAATAAATAAAAACATTTTAAAAAATAAAAAAAAAATAGAAATGGATTTTTCTTTGTGAGGTGTAGATGATTCTTCAGTAAAGAAATGGAACCTTACAAATGACAACAATATACTATCTCAGTATTTTGTGGTAACACTTGTGCAGATATTGGGGAGAGATCTTTAAAAGCATTTGCTGAATTTTGTTAAGAAAGTATCATTTTTTAAACATTGTCTTATTTCTCATGAAACTACCAGTAGAACTGATAGGACCATCAAACACTTTTTTAGAGAAAATACATTTTTAAGGAAAAATTTAAATATATACAGCATGAGGCAGAAAAGCACAATGATTCCATTGCCTTCTCATCATCCATCCTCAACAATTACAAAACTCATGGACAATATTGTTTCTTCTCTACCCTACTCTCTATATTAGGACAGTTCACAAAGCAAACTATGGGTCTCTTCTACCATTTTACCAGAGCATAATGGAGCATTTTTCAACATCAGGATGTTTGATCAAGATAAAAGGATTCTTAAAGTGCTTTCTGACATATCTCTATTTTTTAAAAGCCAGTGTAAAATTATATGGCTCAGCAAATATTTTAGGCAGTTCTTTTGATTTTATAATCCTAGTATTTAAGTGAAATAAATAAGAATTTCTTTATTAATATAATATCTATATATAGAAATTATATAATCTAATTTCTTAGGTGCTTCATCCATACTTAAGAGTCTAAATACTGCCTATTTTCCCTTTATAAATGTTTTCTTGTCACCTTTCAGGAAAAGTTTAATTCTGGAATATCTCATTTTATTGAGCTTTGCTATATTGTGATTCACAGATATTGTGTGTGTGTGTGTGTGTGTGTGTGTTTTAACAAACAAGGTTTGTAGCAAACCTCAGTTAATCAACTCTATCAGTATCATTTTTCCAAGAGCATTTACTTACTTGATGTTAGTGCCTCATTTTGGTAATTCTGGCAATATTTAAAACTTTTTCATTATTGTTATATCTGTTATGGTGGTCAGTGATCTTTGATATTACCATTGTAACATCTTAGTTGTTTTCAGGTGCCACAAACCACACCCATATACAGCAGCAATTTCAGTTAGGCCGGTTAATAACCATACAATGGCCTCTTCAGTGCTCACATGAAAGAAAGGGTTGTACATCTTTCTCTTTTAATCAAAAGCTAGAAATGATTAGACTTAGTCAGGAAGGCTTGTTGAAAGCTAAACCAGGTGGAAAGCCAGGTTTCTTGCACCAAATTAGCCACGTTGTGATGGCAAAGGAAAAGTTCTTGAAGGAAATTAAAAGTGCTGCTCCAGTGAACATATGAATGACAAGAAAGCAAAACAGCCTTCCTGCTGATATGGAGTGGTCTGGATTGAAGATCAAACCAGCCACAACACTCCCCAGTGCCAAAGCCTAATCCAGAGCAAGGGCCTAACTTCCGTCAACTTTATGAAGGCTGAGAGAGGTGACAAAGAAAAGTTTGAAAGTAGCAGAGGTTAGTTTATGAAGTTTAAGGAAAGAAGCCATCTCCATAACATAAAAGTACAAGGTAGGCTTCAAGTTATCCAGTAGGTCTAGTTAAGATAATTAACGAAGGTGGCTACACCGAACAATGCATTTTTAATGTAGATGAATCAACAGCCTTCTATAAGAAGATGCCCTTTAAGGCTTTCATAGATTGAGAGAAGTCCATGCCTGGCTTTGAAGCTTCAAAGGACTGCCTGATTCTCTTATTAGGAGTTTCATACATCTGGAGACTTGAAGTTGAACCCAATGCTCATGGACTATTCCAAAAATCCTAGGACCCCTAAAAATTTTGTTCAATCTACTCTGCCTATGCTCTGTCCATGGAACAAGTCCTGGATAACAGAGCATCTATTTCCACATGGTTTACCGAATATTGTAAGCCCACCAGTGAGACCTGCTGAGAACAAAAGATTTCTTTCAGAATACTACTTCTCATTGACAATGCACCTGCACACCCAAGAGCTCGGATGTGGGTGCCCACTCTGCAGCATGGGTCAGAGTAATTTTTAATTTCCAGAATTATTACTTAAGAAATACCTTTCTGAAGGCTATAGCCACCACAGATGATTCCTCTGATGGATCTGGGCAAAGAAAATGGAAAATCTTCTGGAAAGGGTTCACCATTGTCAATGTCATTAAGAACATTCATGATTCATGGAAAGAGGTCAAAATGTCAACATGAACAGGAGTTTGGAAAAAGTTGATTCCAATCCTCATGGATGACTTTAAAGGGTTTACAATTTTAGTGGAGGAAGTAACTGAAGATGTGAAAATAGCAAGAGCACTAGAATTAGAAGCAGAATCTAAAGACGTGACTGAATTGCTTGAAATCTCACGATAAAACTTTTATAGACAAGGAGTTGCTTCTTATGGGTGAATAGAGAAAATAGTTTCTTGAGATGGAAACTGTTCCTGATGAAATGCTATGATGATTTTGGAAATGATGACAGGGATTTAAAATATTACATCAACTGAGTCAGTAAACCAGTGACAGGGTTTGAAAAGACTGGTTCCAATTTTGAAAGAAGTTCTATTGCAGGTAAAATTCTATCAAACAGCATCACATGCTACAGGGAATTTATTAGCTAAAGGAAGACTCAGTTGATGCAGAAAACTTCCTTGTTGACTTATTTTAAGATATTGCCTCAACCACCTCAACCTTTGGCAACTACCCACCTGGTCAGTTGGCAGCAGTCAACACTGAGGCAGGATCCTCCACTAGTGAAAAAGATTACAACTCACTGAAAGCTCAGATGATGATAGCAGTTGTTAGCAATAAAGTATTTTAAAAAAATTTTAAATTTTTTTAAATTTATTTTTGAGAGACAGAGAGAGAGAGAGAGCATGAGCATGGGAGGGTCAGAAAGAGAGGGAGATACAGAATCTGAAGCAGGCTCCAGGCTCTGAGCTGTCAGCACAGAGCCCTACGTGGGGCTCGATAGAACCCACAGCAGGGTGGGTCAAATTAACTTTTTAGTTTCCCAGTATTTGATGATAAATCAATAGTATTGTTTAACTTCACTGTATGTATTTCAGAGACTTAATAAAAGAAAACAAAACTTCAATACATTTACGGGTGGAAATATAGAAGGAAAGAATGATAAGAAGGTTTGATGTTTGTTGCTAATATCTTCCAGTTATTTATAAACCAAATGAGATAATTATAGAAGCCCATGGAGTTTGAGAGTTAGCATTTAAGTTTTGTCGGGACAGATACAAAGAGGTTATTTTGTAGCACTACTACCATTATTCACAGTTTGTAATAGAATCATATGCATATATGACTAACCTACCCAACACATTTCTGAGGCG
>NC_043709.1:73075089-73206293 GCF_006229205.1 Suricata suricatta
AGAAGATGTGGTATATATATATATATATATATATATATATATACACAATGGAGTATTACCTGGCAATGAGAAAGAAAGAAATGTGACCATTTGTAGGAAAGTGGATGGACCTCGAGGGTGTCATGCTAAGTGAAATAAGTCAGGCAGAGAAGGACAGACACCATATGTTTGCACTCATAGGTCTAACAGGAGAAACCTAATGGAGGACCATAAGGAGTGAATGGGGAAAGAGAGTTGGAGAGAGAGAGGGACACAGAACCTGAGAGACTATTGAATACTGAAAACAAACCGAGGGTTGAAGGGGGAGGGGGAGGGGGAAGGGAGGTTGTGGTGATGGAGGAGGGCACTTGTGGGGAAGAGCAGTGGGTGTTATATGGAAACCAATTTGACAATAAACTATTAAGACAAAAAAATCTAAGAGGGAAATATTAATAAATTTTTTGATTTGGTATTGAAAAATGCTAATACAGGAAGCAAATAGAATGATATGTACTCATACATGATGAGAACTTACTTGTCTGAGGAAGGTTTCTCTGACCCCAGACCCTTGGTGCTAACCTGGAATTCATACTTTTTCTGTATGTTCCCACGACACATCTCCTTCGTTGGGCTTTTAAATAAGGGGCTCTGATCTCTGAAAATTCATCTAGGTATATGCCACGAATGTTAAAGAATGGAAGTTGAGTGAATGAGTAGTGTTGGAGGATTTATTCACTGTGCCAAGAAATGATTATCAGTCATTTTCCCTTATAGTTTGACTTGCTCATTCTAGTTCTATTCTATTTTCCTGGAAGCAGTACTGATTCTTAGCAGCAAATACCTCCTTGAAATGGATGAAATTCTCTAGCATATACACTAGAACCATGGCTTCTCATCAGTGAGGACTGGATTTTGGAAAGCAGTAAAGGCTGTTGAAGTGGCAGCTCAGTGTTTAGATCCAGGAGGCACATATCCTCTTCCACATCACTTTGCATTTCTCTTTTCTCTTAAGTGATCATGTAGATCACTGGTTCTCAAGTGTCATCCCTGGACCAGGGTCATTACTATCACCTGAGAGCTTGTTGGAAATGCAAATTCTCAGGTCCCTTTCCAGACCCACCTAATCAGAAGCTCTGGGGATGGGACCTAGTAATCAGTCTTTTAGTATGCCATGTGATTCTGATACATCCTAAAGTCGTTTGCACCATGTTCAAAATGGCTATCGTGTCCAACTGGGGTTGAGTAATACTACAAGTTTATATCTCATTGAAAAACTACAGAGTTCATTAGTCAGTTAAACGTCAATCATTCTATAGTAGGAAGCCTGATAAACCTAGTATTTCTATTTCCTAACATTATTTGGCACAGAAATCATAAAGGAGTTGACATTACCTAGCTATCCTGGAGTGAGATATGGCTATGTGACTGGGTTCATCCAGCAAACTATTGGTGTAAGTAGTATGTACCACTCACAGGTCTGGTCCCCCACTATCTTTTACAGAAGACCTTCCTTGTTTTTTTCTCTTTGGCTGATCTCTTGAGCAGTTTTGGAAGCAACACGTTGAAGACAGTATTATCTCTATAAGCGGGGTCTTCAAATAAGATCCCATTTCAATACCATTCAATACTGGAATCCCCATGGATTCTTTGAGTGAGAAATGCATTTCTATTATGTTTGAGCTGTAAGTGGAAAATTTTCCATCTGTAATAGTACTTTGCCAAGGAGTCATAAAATTAACTGCTGTGTTTCATTGCCACTAGTTCTAACTTAATGAAAGATGAATTCTTAGGTAGAGCCAAGACTCTTACTGGGCCTGAGGACTCTTCCCTGATCCATAGGTAAAGAATCTTATTTTAATCAACTACATACTGACTTACAGATTTATTCTCTCCTATCTAGATTGTTAGCTTTCATGCTTAATTACTGTAGCTATCATGCGTGTCCCTTTCTAGAGCTCAAAACTTTCTGAGTTTTCTTCCTGAATGAAGTAACTGTTCAGCAGATTTCTTCACTGACATGTAATTACTTGTCTAGTAAGTTAACAGACTCAACTTTGGGTATATTTATTTTAAGTCAGTTTTTTTTTAGATTTATAGTTCTGGTGATCTTTGTTTTATTCTTTGATGAGGTTATCATACAATTTTGGGCTGATTTGTTACAAACTCTAAGACAGAGACCTATTATCATCTCATTAAGATTTACAAAAGAAACACTGCTCTAGCTATTACAGCATTTACATATATGATTGGGGTAAGGTGACAGAAAACTAGGTTTGAGTTCTTGGTTTATTTTTATTAATGACTTTGAATAAGTTGCTTAACATTTCTGAGCCTTAATTATCTTTTTTATAAAAAGATAATACTATTTCATTGCCTCCTGATGAGGATTAAGAGTACCACATGATAAGAGCCAAACACAGTAACTGGGGCTGGCAGGTGCTCTAAACACTCCTCTCTCTGATTATTGGTTTTCTCAAACTTGACTATTCTATGTGTTTACTTTAGGGTTGGTGTCTCAAGATTTATTTTATTTAAGTTTATTTATTTTGAGGGGGGGAGGGGCAGAGAGAGAGGGAGAGAGAGAATCCCAAGCAGGCTCTGTACTTTAAGAGCGAAGCCCCATGCGGGGCTCGAACCCATGAACCATGAGATCATGACCCGAGTTGAAATCAAGTTGGACACTTAGCAGACTGAGCCACCCAGTACCCCTTTAAGATTCATTTTTGAGATTCACACTATTAGCTATTGTTTTGGCACTTGGTACGCTTATTAGATGATTGTTATTTTTTTCTAGTCATCTTATAAAAATGAAGAATTTTGTACCATTTACTCTGATACATGAATTTGTGAACATGACTATTTATGATTTAAGGAAGCTATGGACCTTATTAGATGTAGATTTTTTTCAGCAATTAATCACCAGTGGTGATTTAGTAGAGAGCTTTGTCGTGAAACTTTTCAAATTCCACTCTTACCAAGGGCAGATATGGCATACGCAGCTGTTTATTCAACCAACAGTGTTACTCTCTTCTTCCTTGTGAAGAGAATTCCATTTTGTTTGAATGGTAGTGTGCCAGTCTCATGCATCCTTGCTAGTGACTGAGCGGGTTGGCACGTGACCATGTTGTAGCCCAGAATCTGTCAGAAGGAACATACATGCTTCTGAGAAAGATTTCCCCCCAGCAAATGGATAAGCTATGCAAGGAAAAGCCCGTTTCCCTTGCCTTCCTTCCTACCTGGTTTGCTGTGATTTGAGGACATTTTATCTTCACCTTCAGTAGCCATTTTGCCATTATAGCACAATAGCCAGCAAGATTAAAAACGGCAGAATAAAAAAATAGAAAGAACCAATGTTTCCCTAAGTCACGGAATCGCTTCCAGAATCAATAACCTCCAGATCTCTCATAAACAATGAAGGCATTTGTAGTTCTAGCCTTTGATCAATTTTCTCTCTCTTGGTACAAAAGCAATATAGTCTAACTGCATACAGCACTAATGATGGAAATATGTTTATAAAACGTACCAAGAATTTAATGCCAGGAGGCACTTTGCTTAAGTGTATTTATATTTAATTAACCATGACAAAAGTTTTGGAAATTCCACTAATGTTTCCTAGTGGTCTGTACTCCGAACATACAGTCATGCTCTTTATGTTCTACTAAGAGTTGTTATTCAAATAGACACTTTCTCTTTTTGGAATTGATATTGGATCTCATTAAGTGGATATTTAAATGATAATAAACCCTCAAGTAATATCTTATATAGGTATTGCAGACATTTGATAGCTCTTCTATTTTATATGTGCCTGAGAGGGATTTTAATATGCATGTGGTCTTCTCTTGAACAGCAATACTGAGTTATATAATTGCCTTGTAAAAATGTAAAAAGAAAGCAAATTTATATGTTAATTTTACCTTTTACCCATCTATAATTTTTATTAATTAGAACACAGAAATTTAAAATCATTTAAGGGTTTTCATTTCATTTGTAAAGGAGATTTTTTCAGTATAGCAACATATTAAAATGTTATAATTTTCTTCCCTTTAAAAATAACATATTAGACCTCTAGCTAGGACACCCAAGGGAGAAAGAGAGAAGATACAAATTATAATATCATAAATGAAAGAGACCCATTATTACTGATCCCATCAGCATTAAAAGGATGATAAAGGAATATTAGAGAAAACTCTAGGCCTACAGACTTGATAACTTAGATGAAATGGACCAATTTATGAAAAATAACACAATGCTAGGGAAAATAGCAGTCACTTAAATATACCTATGGCTACAGAAGCACACAGTAATTCAGAAGTTTGTCCCTACTTTAATATTCGGTGCCTGACTAGCACGGTTGCCATGGTCACACATTTGAGTTAACATAATATTTGAATTTATGAAGTAAATAGAACCAGTCTCATGTAATTTATTTCTTTTGTAGTTTTCTTACCTTCACTTGACAGAATTTTTCATGGTTGAGTATGTGGCATTGTGTAAACATATAAGATGAATATAATTTTATATGCAATTTATAAGTGACTCCGTGAAATCCTTTGGGACAAAAGCACTGACATCATTGTATAGTCAAATGTCAGTAGAATTCCTGGACACCGGAGATGTTGGGATTAGTATTTAGTGTTAGTAGATCAATCAGTTAACATGTGAATAATAGAGAACTTAAAATAGAGTGAGTTAGTGTTACTGTTTGTACTTGTACTTACAATTTTTTTCCCATTGCCACTGTCTATCCATGTCTTTCTTTGACCTTTTTTTGACTGTTGAAGGAGTCTTTCCCTTTTGCATGTTTTGTGGTCTCACATCTAAAAGTATTGTCCAGCATTGCAGACAGAAATATATCTATGGAATTTGAGTTTAAATTGTCTTCATGCTGCTAAGATGTCTCATTATATTAAAGCACAGAGTAAGGGGGAACACTTTGCAAATTCATGAATTGTGTTCTAGCCCTTGAGTCCCAAGTTAATCTTTCTCCTAGTCTACTGAACTATAACTGACATATAGCATTGTGCAAGGTGTATGATGTGATCATTTGGTACATGTATATATTGCAAAATTATTACAACAATAAGAGTAGTTTTAACACATCCATCAACTCATATAGTTACCTGTGTGTGTGGTGAGTACTTTTAAGATCTACTCTCTTAGTATCTTTCAAGTACACAGCACAGTATGGTTAACTATAGTCATCATGGTTTACATTCGATCCCTAGAACTTAATCGTCTTGTAACTGGAAGTTTGTGTCACCTTTACCCATTTGCCCAAAACTTTGCCCCTGGCAACCATCAATTTACTATCTCTTTCTATAAATTTGATTTTTTTTTAGATACCATATATAGGTGAGAGCATATAGTATTTGTTTTTCTCAGACTAATTTCACTTAGCATAATGCCCTCAAGATTCACTCATGTTGTCACAAATTATAGGATTTCCTTCTTATTTAATGGCTGAATAATATTCCATTACACAGGTATATATATATATATGTACATATATATATATATATCTGTATATATACATACATACATACACACACATACATATATATATATATCTGTATATATACATACATACATACACACACACACACACACACACACACATACCTTTTTCTTTCCATTCATCCATTGATGGACACATAGGGTTTTTTTTCCATTCCCTGGCTATTGTAATAAGGCTGCAATGAACATGAGAGTGGAGATATCTCTTTGAGCTACTGATTTCATTTCTTTGCATACATATACACACATATATATACATAATATATAATATATAATACATAATATATAATATATACATATATATCTCCAGAGGTGGAATTCCTGGCTCACATGGTAGATCTATTCTTAATTTTTTGAGGAACCTCCAAACTATTCCATAGTGGCCACACCCATTTATGTTCCCACCAACAGTGTACTGGGTGCCCTTTTCTTCACATCTTTGCCAGCACTTATCTTCTCTTGTCTTTTAGTGATAGCCAGTCTAACAAGCGTGGGTGAGATCTCACTGCAATTTTGATATACATTTCCTTGATAACTAGTGATGTTTTGGATCTTTTCATGTGCCTATTGGCCATGTCTATGTCTATTCAGGTCCTTTACCCATTCAAAAATTTCAATTATTTTCCTTTTGCTACTGTAGAAATTCCTTATATATTTTGGATATTATTCCCTTATTGGATATATGACTTGCAAATACTTTCTCCTATTCTATAGGTTGCCTTTTTCTTTTCTGTTTTGTTGCTTCTTTTGCTCTGCAGAAGCTTTTCTGTTTGATACAGTCCAACTTGCTTATTTTTTACTTTTGTTGCTTGCGTTTTTGGAGTCCTATCCAAAATATCCTTACTGAGACAAATGTCAAGGAACTTTTTCTCTGTTTTATTCTTGGAGTTTTAAAGTTTCACATCTTACCCTTAAGTGTTTAATCCATTTCAAGTTAATTTGTGTGAGTGGGTGTAAACTAAGGGTTCAATTTCATTCTGTTGGATGTTATTATCCAGTTTTCTCAACACCATTTCATTGAAGAAGACACCTTTCTCCAATGACTATTCTTGGCTCCTTTGCCAAATATTAGTTGACCATATTTGCATAGATTTATATCTGGGCTCTAGATTCTGTTCTATTGGTCTATGTGTTGGTTTTTATGCCAATACTATACTGTTTTGAATACTATAGTTTTGTAGTATATTTTGAAATCAGGAAATGTCATACTTTCAGGTTTATTCTTCCTTCTCAAGACTGATTGGGCTGTTTGATACAGCAACTCTCTTAGCAACTTTCAAGTACACAGCACAGTATGATTAACTACAGTCATCATGGTGTACATCACATCCCTAGAATTTAATCATCTTGTAACTGGAAGTTTGTTCCACCTTTACCCATTTGCCCAAAACTTTGCCCCTGGCAACATAAATTTACTACAATTTTGTGGTTCCGTACACATTTTAAGATTGTTTTTCTATTTCAGTGAGAAATGCCATTGGAGTTTTGATAGAGATTGCATTGAATATATAGATGGGTTTGGGTAGTATGGACCTCTTAACAATATTAATTCTTCCAGTCCATGAACACAGAATATCTTTTCATTCATTAGTGCCTTCTTCAATTTCTTTCATTAATGTTTTATAGTTTGCAGCAGATCTTTCACCACCTTGGTGAAATTTTGTGTATAGTAAGGTTCTGTATGTTTGTATATATTGTAGTAAGTCATTTACCCTGTTTAATATCAGGGACCATGTTTGTTTCTACATTAAGGTAGGAAGGGAAATAGATGATTTTCCGGATTTTGGAATGAGTAGATATTTTTTCTTTTATAGTTTATTGTCAAGTTGGCTTCCATATATCACCCAGTGCTCATCCCCACAAGTGTCCTCCACCCCCATCATCCCCTTCCCTTCAACCTTTCCCCCATCAGCCCTCAGTTTATTCTCAGTATTCAAGAGTCTCTCATGGTTTACCTCCTTTCCTCTCCCCAACTATTTTCCCCCTTCCCCTCCCCCATGCTCCTCTGTTAAGTTTCTTCTGTTCCACTTATGAGTGAAAAAATATGGTATCTGTCCTTTTCTGCCTGACTTATTTCACTTAGCATGACACCCTTGAGTTCCATCCACATTGCTACAAATGGCCAGATTTCATTCTCTCTCATTGCCATGTAGTATGCAATGAGTAGATTAACAGCAATATTATGACATTGCATGACCAACAGAACAGAAAATCATCAACAGAATGGGTTGTTCAAGAAAAATTTGGGGAATAAAAATGAGTTTAATTTTGAATATGCTTTGTTAGAACAGTGATTCTTAAAGTGTGGTCTCTGGACAAACAGTATCAGCATCACCTAGGAACTTTTTAGACAGATTCTTGGTCCCATAATAGACCTACTGACTCAAATTCTAGGAATGAGCTCAGCAATCTCAGTTTTAATAAACCCTTTAGGTGATTCTGAGACATGCTCAAGTTGAACACCACTGTATTAGAATAATTTATTGTTCATCCATATGTGTGTGTGTGTGTGTGTGTGTGTGTGTGTGTGTGTGTGTATTTGGTAGTTTGTTAGAAATAAAGGTTTAGAGCACTGGAGCAGGTTTTATGTGAGAGATTTTGGAGTGACCAGCGCGTGAGTGGTAGCTGAAGCCACAGAGGTTGTTGAGGATGTCTGGAGACAGTATCTAGGATAAGAAGAACAGTACCAAGAGAAGGTAGCAAGAACTGCCCCAGCACAAAAACATTAAGGGAGGATGAAGGTGATGTTATTTTTACATGAAGGCTGAAAAGTGATACCAAAATTTCTGTCTAGTTTCCTTTGGGCTCTGGCCTCCCTAGTCTGTCTTTCTTTTCTTTTCTGTTCTTTTCTTTCTTTTCTTCCTTTTTATTATATTTTTTAAAAAAGTTTGCATCCAAGTCAGTTAGCATATAGTGCAACAATGATTTCAAGAGTAGATTCCTTAATGCCCCCACCCATTTAGCCCATCCCCTTACCCATTTAGCCCATCCCCTTCCACAACCCCTCCAATAACCCTCTGTTTGTTCTCCACGTTTAAAAGTCTCTTATATTTTTGTCCCTCTCCTTGTTATTATATTATATTTGCTTCCCTTCCCCTATGTTCATCTGTTTTGTATCTTAAAGTCCTCATATGAGTGAAGTCATATGATATTTGTCTTTCTCTGACTAATTTTGTTTAGCATGATACCCTCTAGTTCCATCCACATAGTTGCAAATATCAAGATTTTATTCTTTTTGATTGCCAAGTAATACACCTTATGTATGTGTATATATATATCACATCTTCTTTATCCATTCATCCATTGATGGACATTTGGACTCTTTCCATACTCTGGCCATGTTGATAGTACTGCTATAAACATTGGGTTCATGTGTCCCTTCAAAATAGCGTACCTGTATCCCTTTAGCCTCTCTAGTCTTAATTGTAGCCTTACCTCCTAGACCCTAGAACCTAGGAAACTACAAATAAAGTAATAGTGAAATGAACATATTTGTATGGCAAGTTTTTTTTCTAGTATGGAAAACTAGATATGAGAAGTGCATTATGGTTTGTACAGGGAGAAAGAAACTGTTCTATATTTTTATTTCCTTGGTTTTATCCACATAATGAACCATTTGTTTTATTATTGTAGATCTATTTTTCAAGCCTAGTTTTGTTGGTTTGTCTTGTTTCTATGGTAATATTTCAAAGCCTCCTGAATCTGAACTATTCTTCATTACTTTTCTAAAACTGTGAAGCCAATAAATAGATGCAGTAGAAACAACCATGAAGAACTGGTATTAATTATGTCTTAATCATTCTCCACTCGCTTTTCTTGTGTTCAATCTCTAGCCATTGAGTATGCTCATTACACTTGAGTTTCTTATATACTTAGGCTACATTTTAGACATGTTATATAGAAGAACATTTATATTTTTATAAATATGTATACAATATAAACATTCTAGATTATTTCAAGTGAGATCAGTAAGCATGTCCTATTGCTTTTTATATCAATCTTTTTCAAAATTTAATTTTCATAGGAATCACATAGAGATAATATTAAAATGCAGATTCTTCATTTCTAACTAACTGCTAGGTAATTCTGATCTTGAGTCCATGGATGACACTTTGAGTAGCAAGGCTTCACATAACATACGTTAAATTGAGATACATCAGTTCAATAGAATATTTTGAATCCATTAAAGGGAATGAGGCCAGAAATGAAGAGATCTCTAAGATTGGCCGTTTAAATGAAAAAAGCAAAGTAAAGGAATTGTATATATTATGATTCCACTTGTATGTTTTCAAGGAACTTTACTTATATAAAGAATATTTCTGAAAGAGTGTCTAAGAAACTTAACTAGAGATTATATTTGAGAAGGGGCAGTGAGGATCTTGGGTATGAGGGATGCTTTTTTTTTATAGAATATAACATTTGTTTTTATTATAATCAAGAAATATTTAAAATGCACAGAGGTGTGTAGAGCATATTATAAAGAAAATGAACATCTCATATATAAAAATGAGCTTTGGGGGGAACCATTTTTGGGGGGAGCATATTTGTTTCAGATTTTTTCTCCTTAGCATATATCATATTGATGAAACAATTGAATGTGTTTCTTAACCAGCATTTAATCCCAACCCTGAGGTACCAGTCTCTTTAGATTGGTATGAGTTTTTCCCATCCACATTTTTATGGGTTCATTGTACAGGGAACCTTAAAATATCTGATGGTCTTGTTTTAAAATTTTATGTAAATGGTGTCATATATTTATTTCTGAATTATTTTCCATGTGAAATTTAGCTCTTTCAATAAATGAAACAAAATATAATAAAAGGAACAAAATCACAATCAACAAAATAAGACTCTCAAGACCATGTGCTGTAGCTATATTGTAGGAAGTGCACTGGATCAGGAACCAGTTACAACCTTAGTGTAAGTTGCCACTAGGCATGTTATGGCATTAGTGAGTCACTAGATCTCTCTGGACTACAGGTTTCTAATATGTGATCTAGCTTCTCCCAGGTCCCTTTAGCAGTCCAGTTATGGAATCTTCTAATACATACTTTTTCTACTCTCACTTTACAATTGACTAGGACCTCACACTATCATTCAGATTCGAAGGAGCCAGTTGGGTGCTGATTTGGCTTCAAGGATTGTAGATTTTGATGGAAGTTCTCACCTCCAGTTAGGTGACAATCAGACAGCAAAGAGAGGATACAATTTTGAGTGACACATCTGCCTGACAAAAGTGTTGAGAGATGATATCTTCCTGTTTAGACCCTTTTGTTTAATACTAATGGATGAAGTATTTTTTTTCAGATTGAGCTGTGACAGGTTTCAACAGTGGCAGTGAGTACTTTGGTTATCACTGGTTTTATCGCTGTCACATCACTGTCACCTTTGTAAATGTTTTCTTGGCTTCAATATGTTGAAGATGTGAGACATGGGAGGCAGTCACCCATTCAAGGGGGCCTCCTGCCTGTCTGGCTGGAGGAGTGAGAAGAGTGATTAGAAGCTTCTCCCCTATTGTCAGCATTCATTTGAAAGGCATGAAAACTGAGAAATGTTCAAAGCCAAGATTGTGAGATCGATAAGGTTGCTAAGTGAATGTTTTGGAGGGCAGTTTGAGTTCTGAAAAAGATTGATGGCATTTATTACTTTCTGAAATGCAGATCTTAGAGTAAATGTTTTCTAAAATATTAACTATGGAAGAGAAAGTATTTTATAATGCTTTTGCTGGAAATAACCTGAAAGACTTAACCTCCCATTCAAAATGCAAAAGTTATACTCACAAGATGGAGAATATATTTTCTTGAATAAAAGACTTAGAAACACTCATTTTATGGATACAATATATCTATAAAATGTGAGGACCACTTTGAAACATAAATGTCAATTTAATGATGCCAGCTACTTTTCCTTGCTATGATTTGCACAAATAAAGCTTCTTCCCCTTTCTCTCGCTCTTTTCTTCTGGGACTCCTATAATACAAATGTTATTATGCTTTATGGAGTTGCTGAGTTCTGTAAGTTTACATTTGTGATCTAATATTTTTCTTAATTTTTTCTTTTCATCTTCATTATTTCCCGTAATTTACCTTTCTCTCTTTTAGAGAGAGAGAGAGAGAGAGAGAGAGAGTGTGAGTATGTGTGCACAAGTGGGGAGAGAAGGACAACGGAAGGGAGAAAGAGAGAGCGGGAGAAAAAGAGGGAATCTTAAGCAGGTTCCATGTTCAGTATAGAGTCCGACATGGGGCTAAATCCCACTAATTTGGAATCATGACCTGAGCCAAAATTGAGTCAGATGTTCAAATGACTGAGCTATACATGCACTCAATAAGAATTTTTCAATATAATTAGTTTCTTCAGCAATTCTATGCATTTATGCATTTAAAAACTCCTCTAAGAAATGATTCCTACACTAGACAAAGTCCCCCCTAGGAGAATTACAGGCCAATATCTCTGATGAACATGGATGCAAAAGTTCTCAACAAGATACTAGCAATTGAATCCAACAGTACATTAAAAGAGCTATTCACCATGATCAAGTGGGATTTATTTCTGGGCTGCAATAGTGGTTTAATATCTGCAAATCAATCAATGTGATACACTACATTAATGAAAGAAGGGATAAGAACCATTTGATCCTCTCCATAGATGCAGGAAAAGCATTTGACAAAATACAGCATCTATTCTTTGTTTGTTTGTTTGTTTTTTATTTATTTTTGAGAGACAGAGAGAGAGACAGTGTGAGCAGGGGAGGGTCAGAGAGAGAGGGAGACACAGAATCCAAAGCAGGCTCCAGGCTCTAAGCTGTCAGCACAGAGCCCAACATGAGGCTCGAACCCACGAACCATGAGCCAAAGCCAGAGGCTGAACTGACTGAGCCAGTAAAAACACCAATAAAGTAGTTATAGATGGAACATGCCTCAACATCATAAAGGCAATATGAATATGAAAGACTCACACCTAATAATATCTTCAGTGGGAAAAAACTGAGAGTGCTTCTTTTAAGTTCAGGCACAAGACAGCAATGTCCATTCTCGCCATTATTATTTAACATAGTACTAGAAATCCTAGCTTCAGCAATCGGAAAACAAAAAGAAATAAAGGGCATCCAAATTAGTATGGAAAAGTCAAATTTTTAGTCTTTTCAGATGACATGATACTTTACATGGAAAACCTGAAAGACTCCACCAAAAATTTTCTATAACTGATACACAAATTCAGCAAAGCCACAGGATACAAAATGAACAGAGAGAAATTTGTTGCATTTCTGTACACCAGTAATGAAGCAGCAGAAAGATAAATCAAGGAATTAATTCCATTTACAATTGTCCCAAAACCCATAAGATACCTAGGAATAAACCTAATGAAAGAGGTAAGAGACCTTTACTCTGAAAACTATAGACCACTTACAAAAGAAATTGAAGAAGACACAAAGAAATGGTAAAACATTGCATGCTCGTGAATTGGAAGAACAAATATTGTTAAAATGTTGGTATTATCCAAAGCAGTCTATACGTTCAGTGCGATCCCTATCAAAATAATCCTAGAGCAAACATCCTCAAATCTGTAAGGAACAACAAAAGACCAGAAATAGTCAAAGCAGTCTTCAAAAAACAAAGCAAAGCTGGAGGCACCGCAATTCTGAACTTCAAGCTACATTACAAATCTTGCCATTTGCCACAATTATGGGTGGAGCTAGAGGGTATTTTGCTAAGGGAAATAGAGAAGAACAAATATTATATGATTTCACTCATATGTGGAATTTAAGAAACAAAACAGATGAACATAAGGAGAAAGGGAAAAAAGAAGGAAGCAAACCATAAGAGACTCTTAATGGTAGTGAACAAACTGGAAGTTAAAGGTTGGGGCTAAAATGGGTGATTAAAGAGGACACTGGGTGCTATATGTAAGTGATGAATTACTAAATTCTACTCCTGTAACCTACATTACAGTACATGTTAATGAACTAGAATTTAAATAAAAGCTTTAATGAAAGGAGGATTTTCAAAGACTTTGTGAACATATTTTTAAAGTACCACAATGGACTATTACTCAGCTGTAATAAAGAATGAAATCTTGCCATTTGGAACAACATGAATGGAACGTATTATGCCACATGAAATAAGTCGGAGAAAGACAAATACCATATGGTTCCACTCATATGTGGAATTTAAGAAACAAAGCAAATGAACAAAGGGGAATAAAGAGAGAGTAACAAACCAAGGAACAGACTCTTAACTACAGAGAACAAGAAACGGTTACCAGAGGGGCAGTGGGTGGGGGATGTAATAAACAGGTGACGAGGACTAAGGAGTACACCTGTTGTGATGACCACCAGGTGCTGTGTGGAAGTATTGAATCAGTGTATTGTACACCCGAAACTAATGTTACAATGTATGTTAGCTAACGGGAATTTAAATGAAAACTTAAAAAGAAATAGAATACCATAATAGTCAATTAGCTGAAGAGGTCTAAGAATCATAAGATCAATTATAAGACTGCAAGGAAGTATAACTTTGTTCAGCTGTCCTTTAATTTATGTCAATTTACATAGAAAATCACTAATCATAACTAATACTGGTTTAGGACTCCATGTATGAGGTACTGTGTTTGGCCTTTCACATCACTGATTTTATCCTTAGTGCAATTCTAGGACGCAGAACCACCTATTAACAAGTTTCAGAATTAAAATGCTGTAAATTATAACATGGATCCTTGATTATGTTTGATTAAGAAAGAAATGAAAATGCCAATTAAACCACATCACAGTGACTCATTTATTTGAATTTGTACTTTGTACTTATTGGAAGTACTAATTCTAGGCTTATTTAGAACCCCCCCTGCCCCTACTTTGGTCATATATGACTCCTTTGCACACATAAAAATTGGAAAATGTAAGTGAAATAAATTGGTGCTCCTAAAATGTTTTCACATTCATAGTTCTATGCTTCTGGAACAGTGACATTGTTGATTCCTCCCAAGGACTCAGCCTTATACTAAATGTAGGCCCTGTGCATGCAGCCCTAGGGCTATGATAATTTAGCCTTGAGGTTATAGCCATTGCATCTACCAACCACTTTGTTTCAGATAAGTATAGGATCTTAAGTTATATATATATATATACATATATACATATATATACACATATATATATTTAATGTTTTTTATTTATTTTTGAGAGACAGAGAGAGACAGCATGAGCAGGGGAGGGTCAGAGAGAGAGGGAGATACAGAGCTGTCAGCACAGAGCCTGATGCGGGGCTCAAACCCACGAACCGTGAGATCATGACCTGAGCCGAAGCCGGATGCTTACACGACTGAGCCACCCAGGTGCCCCTCCCATGTCCTGTTTAGATATATATGTAGTATTCTCTCTTTTGGGGTCTTAGATCCTATGTCATTAGCCTATATATTTCACCTTATTGGGTAAAAACAATTTTCATTTAATCTATTCTGATTTATTCTATGAGGTTTCATCAAATTGTGCCCTAAAATTACATTAATAAATTTATAGGAAATTTTCATTTTCAGACTATATGTTTGTTATTTTTCTAATGTAGGGCCCTTCCCTTTTTATGAAGTACATTTTCTTTGCTCTAAACACCCATATAAGGTAGCTTCACCTTCTACTTTTGTTAATTTTGCTTTAAGAAAGAAAAGTCCCAAATGCTTTATTTGTATTTAAGTTTATCTCTTTTTGCTGGGCATTGCCCAATATATCTCTTTTAGCTAAGGAATTATTCTATTTTTAGAGAAGAGGATAGAGGAGGGAATTAACACTTCCCAACGTTACATTAAGGATGAGTCTTAGATGACTAACTTTGTCTGATCATTAGGCCTGCTCAGCTTCTTGTCTCTCCAAATTTTGTTATTTTTACAACTAATCAAATTCAAAGACAGTTACCACAAGGTATAAAAAGTTGTGGTCATCAAACAGAGAAATAAAATTTTCATGCAACTAAAGAGAGGTTTCTCCTTGTGAAATTGTTTTCACCATTTAGTTTGAGCAATTATAGTTCTTTACATTTCCTAAGCAATTACAGCCATTTGCATGTGCAGTGATTCAGTTCCCACTGAATCATGATGAAATGGAAAGCAAAAATGAAAAGAACAAAACTAAAATTCTAAAAATGGTGAGCCACCATGTTTCTCTCAGGCTTTCGGAGGTCTAAGGATGCTTGCATCTTCTCATCAGATGACACTGGACACCAGGAAATGGGATATGAGCGCTAAGCTGTGCCATTTGGAAGCAAATCACGGTGGCGACTTCAGGGCACTGGAAGCAAGTGCCAGTAGACATGGAAAGCTGGCTTAGTTCTCTAAAGCCTCTGGGAGTGGATGAAGATTTACCAGGTACTTACATACAGCATTGTTCTAAAAAGAAGCTTCCAGTAGAAGGGTAGAGAGTGGCACAATGGGGAAAAAAAAAAGCACAGACTTTGCAGACAGACAGACCTGGGTTAGGCTTTTGTCTCATTCACTTTCCAGGTGTCTGAGATAGCACAGTCTTCTCAAAATTTCAAGTGTATATGCATCACCTGGGGACTTAATTAAAATGCGGATTCTGACTCAGGTCTGTTGGTGGGGCTTAGAATTCCACCTTTCTATCTAATAAGCTGCTAAAAATGCCAATGCTGCTGATATATCAACCACTCTTTGAGAAACAAAGGGCTAGAGCAAGCTGTTTTATTTCCAAGTTTTAGTTATCTCGTCTCAAATTTAGAGAAATGGTATCTGATTACACACTTGTGGCTCTGATTATAAATTGTATGTGTAAAGGATGGCACACAGTACTTGGCATACATAAGTGTTCAAGAAATGATACTAATGTATCCCATTTGATCAGCTTCAAATGTGTTGCTGATCTAAGCCAATGAGCAATTATACCCAGAGACGTTCCTATTAGTGTGATAATAACAAGATTTAGCTAAGGAAGCTTGCATTTTCATATACATCATTGGATCCATCTAAAAATGAGTGACTGTTTAGCTACCTGAAGAATTCTGGCTTTCTCCCTTTCCTTCCCCTCCCCTCCATTCCCTTCCCTTTCCTTCCCCTTCCCTTTTTTGTTCTTAAGAGCACAACATAGAGTCAGAGAAAAAAGCATGAATCAAACAAATGATAGAATTTTAACCATTAATATCACTTTGGGCACTTTTAAAGATGAAGAAATAAAAGTGGCTACAATTTTAGATGTGTTCTTCAAGTCAATGTACAATGCATCAGAGAAATTTACTTGAAGTCAGCATGCTGACATCCTGAGGGACACAATGAACCAAGAGAAGAGTTGCCAGATTCTCAAGGCTCTCTACCTCTTGTTACAAAAATTCTTTGTATCTCTTTTGCATTTCAACAGTCTAAAGTTTTACCACTTTCTGTCATTTCTTTGGTAACTGTTCCTGATTTTTATAAAGCTAGGCTTTTGACATAATTAGGAGTTCTATTCTGGTTAAAGAACAAGAGTCCTGCAATTACCCACGGCATTCCATGGTAATTATCTACACTTGTGCCTTTCCTCCCTGTGTGGAGCCAGCGGCCTTATGATATGGTGAGTGCTGGAAATGTTTTCTCCGGAGGATGTGGCTATGATGAGGCCGGCTCCCCTTCACCAGGAGATTAATACAAAATGTCCAGATTACTCCGTCATTGTTCGCCCCTGTTGAGCACAGCTCGCAAGTTGCTTTAACTTGAGTTGAATATTTTGTGAGCAGGTGAACATTTTAGTAAAGGAAGTCGCACGTGGTAAAGTGATAAGACCATGTGACATACATAAAAGATGTAAGAGCTATACATTCCTTGAACGAGTAATTTTGAAAACTAAATAGGTTAAACTTTGATTTTTCAGAAACAACTTCTAGTTAGAGCAACTCATTTTCTTTGCAGATAATCTTGAGGTAGGTTCAGCGAAGTTTGTAATTAATATGACGCAGCATTCCTTTCCTAAGTAGCTCAAAGCAATTTTGTAAAATGGGTGATTCACTTTCAAAACCTGAGATACAACTAGAGAAATTCCATTATTATCACAATTTGGTGTAGGAGAAGGAGAGAACATTTATTCTGGCCCAGATTCAAATGAGATTTAGATGCATTTGTGCCCGGGATACTTCTGGTTATTTCACTTTCTTGTCAATGAAGGATGTTGGTATGACTGAAGGTAAGTGTTTTTTTTTTTTTTAAACCATTAACTCTCTTGATCCTATAATACGGCCAAAAAGTTAAATAAATTAACAAAAATATATTAAATAAGCGTCTTCTATGTTTCACCATTGTATTGGTGTTGGGGTAAAGCAGGTAAGCAGGAAACCAACATGGTTCTTATCCTCATGGATCTTGTGGTCTGGCAAAGAGCAAGAAATGCCAAATTTTCATGGACTGGGAGCTCCTTCAGCTTTGGAGTTAATACAAAAAGTAATTGAAACCCTGGATATGAATGAGACTGGCTGGAGCGGAAGTCCTCAACCCTTAGTTGCACATTAGAATAATTTAGGGAGCTTTTTAAAAATTCTGAAGCTTAGGCCCTTATCCTCAGACCATTTACTGGGCCTTGATTTTTCTTTTAATGTTTATTTATTTTTGAGAGGAAGAGAGAGCACGAGTGGGAGGTGGACAGAGAGAGGGAGACAGAGGGTCCAAAGAGGGCTCTGTGCTGACAGCATAGAGCCCAATGTGGGGCTCAAACTCATGAACCCAAGATCATGTCCTGAGCCAAGGTTGAACACTTAAACATCTGAGCCACCCAGGTGCCCCTCGATGTTGGTATTTTTAAAGCTCCCCTGGTGATGCTAATATGCACCCAGAATTGAGGACCCTTAATCTAGAGAGAAGTTAAAAAAGGCAGATAAACAAGAAGTCATAGAAAGCATAAATCCCAGTTATCAATGGGATTTAAAAAAAGCCATTTTGAAGGAGCTGAAATATCAAGTCTTAAGTATTGATAAAAATTAATTGATCTTTAGGAGAAAGGAAGGATGCCATGCCGTGTCTTATCTTCCACCTTGCCTTATATATGTACATTGGAATTTTGACACTCCTCCTCAAGCATCAGAATGACAAATCAGCCTCATAGGTCCCAGAATGAGCACTGTTTAGATGGTGCTGGGTGTGTTGACTTTTGATCAGTGTAAGGATCAAAACAGCCATAGAAACATCACAAGAAAAAAATTCTAACTACATATGGCAATGGCTGTTAGTTAACTAGACTTATCGTGGTGGTCATCTTGTAATATAAATATCGCGTCATTCTGCTATATATCTGAACTAACATAATGTTATATGTCAATTGTACTTCTATAAAAAATATACATGCCTGACTGTTCCTGCTCTTCTACTGCAAGAAGATATTTGGATTTGCACTTGTCAGATTATAAAACATTCTCTTCCCCAGTGTGTTCCTTCCCCTTCACATTTCAGATTTTATACCCATTCATGAAAGATTTTGCTGGTATTTTATTTCTGGATTAATAGGTATTATTACCTCTGTACAAAATCCACAGCAGGACGTAATTGGCATCTGAATTTAAGGAACTCCATGTTCAACTTGATAAGTATCTTTATTCTGAGTGTTTACTACTGTGATAAGTTCAGGAAGTGGAGAGGGAAGAGGGAAGGAGCGAACAGAAATTCTGACTCCCACTCGCAAGTACTGATTCAATAGCAAATAGTCACATCTTAGAGCAAATAGTGTTTAAGAGTTATAATGTATGTGAAGCAGGCATTTTCCCCTGTGCTATGGAAGCAACTTAATTAAGAGGGCAGAGATGAGTGCCTTTCACTTTGAGCATAACTAAAGGCTTAACACCGCATCTTATCTCCTAGAATCATCAGCTGTTTTCCTCCTCCATGCACCCAGTCAGCTTTATCCAACAATGATGGTCTCTGCCTATCGCCCTCCAGGGAGCCCCCACTTTGATAAAGCGTCTCTTGCATTTATTTGTTCCAATGCAGGAGTCTCTTACTGGGCAGAATTCTACCTCACAGAAGTCCCAGAATGCCATGTAAACAAACTCGTATTTACTTGTTCTTCTAAGTCGCTTTTTTCTCCAAAACAGAACTTGGCCTTTTTCTGGCTACTTGTGATTAGCAGCTTTGCTTTAAGATGTGAGTGGCCAGGATCCAGTCAGGCACACTGGTGGACAGAACCAGAGCCCTAAAGGATGGCTAGGCCTGACATTCATAGTGCAAGTTGGACCGAGGAGTCCAGGAAAAAGATGTTCACCTCCATCTTTTTGTTCACCTTACCAGGCCTTGTGCTAAGTGCTTTATATGCATTGTGCCATGAAATCTTCTCACCGTTTATGACAAAGGTTCTCTTATAAACTCCAGCTTGATCGTGAGCAATATAAAGATCATGAAGCATAAGGTGCCATAGCTTCTTCGTGTCAGAGCCTGAATTTGAGTCTAAGTCTGGCTCCCGAGTACATCATACATGTTCCAGAAACCTTGCCTGGGGGTGGGAAACACAGCCTCCACGGCTGGGACTTGTGTTGAAAACTTCAGCAGATGTGGGCCAATGACTTTAGACAAGTAAAGCATGATTATCTTCTATTTAACACAAAAATTTATTTTCCCCCTACAGATTGAGAGCTCCTTTCAAGTTTTGCCCTTTCGTTCAAATATTTCATAAAAAAAGCAGGACAAACACATGCATCCTAATCAAATAGCACTTGGTGTATTTAGCGTAGCCCTGAGTATAAGTGAGGCACGGGAAAAATACAATTTTAAGTAAAGAACGATAAAAAGAATTTCCCTAAATAATTATTTCCGTGGGTGCCTGTGTGGCTCAGTCAATTAAATGTCCCACTCTTGAGTTCAGCTCAGGTCATGATCTTATGTTTTGTAGGTTTGAGCCCGGCACCAGCCTCCACACTGCTTCAGATTCTTTCTCTCTCCCTCTCTCTCTCTGCCCTGCCCCCCACCCCAGCTTGTATGTGCTTTCTCTCTCTCTCTCTTTCTTTCAAAAATAAACAAGCATTTAAAAAAAATAATTTTTGTGATTACTCTGAGAAGTCAACTTATAGGAAGATTGCTTTTGTGGTAATCAGTCATTATTTTACTACTCTTCAAATCTTGAGCATTTCTGTGATTATTTTAGCTCATCAAGTTCACTTCAAACATTAAGCCAAATATGGGTATCTACTCCAGTGATAACTAGAGTATACTGCCATCAATAAATACAGTCTGGCTAAGTGGCAAAATGTTGGGACCTATTAGTTAGTAGATCTGATGTCGACAGAAATGATTTTGATCTAGGTAGCCTTCATAGTAATGTCCTAGTTAGTGGGGGAAGCATTGAGTTCCCTGACAATGTCCTTTAGAACATACTGGATCTCTATAGACAGTCTTTGCTGTAAAGGCTTGTTATAGGGAAATAAATGAAATAAAAATCATTATTTTTCTCTAGTTATGATCTAGTTGTATATGCCCATAATAACTCAGCAATTCTTCTAGAACATTGCAAACTAATTCTCTAATACTGACAGACTCCCTGGAGTTTTTTATTTTCCCCCTGCCAAGCCATGGTAGAAATTTTATGTAACAGGTAAGAATCTGTTCTGTAAGTTGGAATTCCATAGGAAGATTTTACTTAAGAAAAAAATAAATCTACAGTAGAAAAACTCTGAAACCCACCAATATAGATGGTACTTCCCAGATCATTATATTTCATATGGAGCACATTAAAAAAAATATTTACCATAGACAGATGACTGTCACCATTTCCTATTTACCTAGAAGTTTCATTGTTTTGTCATAAAAAGAGGTTATTGTTACAGTAATTAATACTATGGATTAATATGAAAGATGTAAAAGAAAAGAGTTTCTGTTCTTTATGAGTAAACATATTGAGAGGGACAAACTGAATAATAAATTTTGCTCTAATATATGTTTTTAAGATGAGAATTGGCTTTTTTTTTTTCTGTAAAGGACCAGATAGTAACTATTTTAGGCGTGGTGGGTCATATGGTCTTTGCCACAAGTGCTCCATTCTGCTGTAGCTGTATGAAAAGGAAGGGGCTCTTAGCCAATAGTAAGCAAATGGGCGGGGCCAGAACTGGTCTGTAGGCTGTAGGTTGCCAACCTAAAAATGTTAATGGAATATACCTGCGGTAGAATAGAAACAAACGGTCATATTTGGTGATGATGTCTTTTTAAAAAATGCTGCGAGACAGATTTTAATGATTACACGTAGAATTGTAGAGAACAGTTCTCAGTTAATGTTGGTTATCTGGTGATTTTAGGTTATTTTCAGATTTCCAAGATCGTTTTTCATGTCTCTACAACACTTTGCATACTAATTTACACATTTAAGAATTTTTGAAATGGGTATTCACTTTCATTTCATCCTTAACTATCACTGATCAATACTTGCCTGCACTGACATTCTGCCAAGGGTTTACTTGGAAGGTTAAGATACTTTTAATGTTTTTCTAGTCACAGACAAAGCTGTTTTCTAGAGTGTAGTCCGAACAATTCACTTCAAATACATTTTGATTATTTTAGTGTCTTTGTTTAAGACGGTGGACAGAAAAGTGTTAATTTATTGCTTTTAGGTTGATGTCCAGTTTTTTAATTTTTTCTGTGTTAAATTTACAAGGTCAAAAAATGATTTTCCTCTCTAATATTTTACTTTATTTACTATGTTATACATATTGCCTGTGACTTTTAAGTATTTTCAAAAACTAGCTACAACATTTCAAAAACATATTAAAATGACCTTACTAGAGGATTTAAAGGCTTATCCATGATTACAGAAGCTAAAGCCTTGCTTTTTAGTAAATGTCAGAATTAGTGGGAAAGAGTATACCAAGGAGCAAAATTATCAATGAATTCTTCCATTATTAATAGGCACTGAGTAGTGCTTGAAAGATTAAAGAATATTCGTGCTTTATAAAATTTTAGATTACTCTCTGTCCCCCTCTATAATACCATCAGCTTCAAATAGAGCTATTTTCATGCATCAATAAATAAGAGGCTATGTTATAGCCCATCTCATGGACTATAATAAAGAATGATCTGGACAGTGTTTTTACTAAGTGCCATACAGAGCGAGATTGTGGAGATAATCTCTGCTTGAGATTATATATCCTCAGATACTACTAACTGGGGAGCTGGGGGCTACACATGGTTGACGATGGGCTTTCTTTGGCTTGCATAATGTCTTTTAAATTTGTTATGACTTAAAACTCAGATGATTTGAAAATCAAGTGATCTAAATATTGGGTTAATATGGTACAGATGGCTTATATTTCTTCAAGGGATGTAGTGAGAAATTTCTGTTCCTTTCGGGCGGTGCTTGTTTTCACAAGCACTGTCACTCACACAGAGGTTGCCTTCACTCCAACATCCGTTCCTCTTCATCCAGCAAGGACTCCACACAACCCTGTAGGCATGTACATTGTCAGCCTCTCATCAGGTCCAGGTCAGAGACCTGGTTAGTTCGGCATCAGCTGCTGTCTTACCCAGCCCCCGCAACCCACGGGGATCCAGTTGTTGTGTCGCTCACTTTGGATGCTTGCTGTGCGCCAGCACCATGTAAGAATCCTTATGCCAATCCCGTAAGATGAGCATCGTCATTGCCCCCATTTCACAGAGGCAAACGGAGGTACGTGGAGGTAAGGCAACATGCCTGATGTCACTGGGAAGTATGTGGGATGGCCAGTCTAGGCCTGAGACATAGTAATAATAGTCTTAGCAAAGATGGAAAGTCATTTCTGTGTTTCAATCATTTCTTTCCAGAGGCCTACCTTCTCAAGCTCTAACTACCTCCAACAGTGCAATTTTACTTTTTGTTAACACGGATTCCATATGATATGCTACTTATAGAATTGATTTTTATTTATTTATTTATTTAAAATATAACATTGGTTTTTACACTAATCAAATTAAGGTAGCTTAAAAATAAAATTTCTAGTCCCTACTACTGAATGGAAATTGCCTCAGATATTTACGTTTCTGAATCATTGATTTCCTTTCTGGTAATTGAGGATCGAAACTTTTACTGGATCTTACTCTCATTTCCTTCTTCCCTGTTTCCCTAAATAATTATAACATATTTTAATGATAATGTTTACCTTTTTATGACAGCAAATATTGCTCATTAATAACAGCACTGTACTGTGATCACACTTTCACTGTCTTACAATATTCTTACCCCTGAGGTAATAGTGCCTATTATTCATTTGATTAATTTCTATACATTTGGGTTCTTAAAAATGTTTATTTTTGAGAGAGAGAGTATGTGCATGCAAGTAGGGGAGGGGCAAAGAGAGGGGATCTGAAGCAGGCTCTGCTCATTGACAGCTTCGAGCCCACTGTGGGGCTCATACTCATGAACCCTGAGATCATGGTCTGAGCCAAAGTCAGATGCTCAACCGCTGCGCCACCCAGGTGTCCCTGTTGTTGTTGTTGTTTTTAAAGCTCCCCCAAGTCTTTATACACTTATGAACTTAAAGTTTTAAAATTTTTGATGTTTATTTTTGAGATATTGCATTTTAATCTTTCCTTTGAAATATTTGTTTTGTTTATCATATTTTACAAAACAATTGCTCTTTCTTACCTGTTTCTTTTTCATCCATCCCTGTTCTAGTTTTATGGGCAGGATACCTTCTCATTTCTCCAATGATATGATAATAGACTTCTCTCTTCTTCTGTATTCATTACTATTATTTCCTTATTCATTGCTCTTATTTCCTTCAGGTCTCTCTTTGTCTCCCTCTTTGTTTTGGCCCTTCTTCCTTAAGCTAAAGTCTTTCCTCAAGTGTCAGTTTGATGGTTCCTTTGCTGTCCATTCATATTTAAGAGTAAAGTCTTTGGAAAATCGGTGAATGGAGATGGGATTTGTTGATTGGCAGCCTTCATTGCAGGTTGTCAAGAAGCTTGCCAACGTTGGGGGACTCTCTCGTCTCTGAGGTTCAGTTTTTCAAAACACACATACACACACACACAGAAACACACACACACACACACACACACACACACAACTATCCAGGCTCCTGCACATAGTTACAGCTGTTCTGGCAACAGGTCTGAGCAAGGAGGCTGAGATACTCACTGTTCTTAATGCAATATTCTCTTAATTCCCTTGTTTTTAGCTTGGATCCTCATTCCAGTTCTGGATGTTGCCTGTATCCTTGACCTAGAGAAACTTCCGATCTCATGTGAGAACTGGGGGGATCAGATGTTGATGGAGGAGGCTGTCCCTAGACAGGGGCACTAACATAGCTGAGTAATACGTGGTTGATAGACTTAGATATGTTCATTGTCTTGCAGAGGGAACCACAGGTATTAGTTGTGGTGCCACATTAGTGAGTCAAAGCATTTGAGATGGAATTGACTTGGGGTAGACCAATTACAGCCCATTGTTACACAATCATGACTTTTGTGTAGAGTCTTTTATCTAGAGTATATGTTTGGAGAAGTTCATAAACTCATTAAAAAATCAGCATGAAAGAGAAATAGAGCATGAAACATGATCATGGAAACTGACTGCCATACCTATCCCTAAATATTTGAACAGTGTTACATTTTACTTTGTTTCATTTATTTGGCTTTGGTTTGTCTGGAGACAGAATGATTATAAACTTTGACTAAGTAATATTCTGAAGAGTAAAAACAAAAGAAATACTCATCTAGAAATAGACTTGTCAACTGCAGCTTTTGGGGTGAAAATAATTTTATTTATTTGGAAGATTTACCATATGGAAATAAATTAATACTTTTATGCTATTCACACAAAACACAAAAGATTTATAACTCCCCATATTATTTCAATATTATTCTATTAATATGTCATCTCCTATTTCACAATAAAGATGTAAGAATTCTATTTTTAGTTCTAACTCGGCATTGAAAAGCCTCCCTTTAGACACCGCCACCCACATCTGTGCTCTCCAAGAACTTCTGATTGTATCTGAATTATGTTGCCGGTTGGAGTCCTTAAATACGAATAAAAAGTTTCTTTAGATATATATTTTTCTCAACATGAAGAAGTATATTTCCAAGTCTTTTCATAACTTAGGGGTAAGAATAACACTACTTTGAAAATCTGACTTTAATGAAACTAAAACTATGACACTTGCTTACCAGAAGACATAAAAATTGGATCCACCTCCAAAAGGTAAAAAGGTCCTTACTGAGTGTGTTCACTTGCCAGGGCTGCCTTAACAAAGTACCGGACTGGGTGGCTCACACAGCAAAAATGTATTTTCTCACCAGCTACAGGCAGGAAGTCTGGGATCACTATGTCTACAGAGGTGGTTTCTTCTGAGGTCTTTCTCCTTGGCTTGCAGATGGCCATCTTCTGCCTGTGTCTTCATGTTGTCTTCCCTCTATATGTGCCGATGCTTTCTTTTATGAGGACACCAATCATATTGGGTTAGAACTCATTCTAAGATTTCATTTTTATTTAATTACCTCTCTAATCTATCTCCAAATAAGTTTACATTCTGAAGTACTGAGGGTTAGGAATTCAAAATATAAACATTGGGGTTAGGGCACAATTCAGCCCATAATATGAGATTACAATTGGAGGTACTAACCCTCCATCTCTTCTATTCCTAAACTTTTTTCCTCAAAAGGCAAAGAGGTGTTTGGATTGAATCTGCCAGTCAAAACAGTAAGTTGTGTATACTGTCTGGTTTAGACACAAGGTTTGTAGCCAGGTTTAATCAGATGTGGAGCCACACCATTTACTCAACACTGCATTCCCATCATGTGCTAAGTACTTGCATTATGTATATTGAATACTCATAGCAATCCCATAGTGAACATTTGAATAAACCAGAAGTCAGAAATGCTAGGTAATTCCCAAATTTGCATCACTACTAATGGTGAAACTTGAATTTGACTCTCTATCTGATTCCACAGACCAATTCTTTCCATTACTTTAACCTGCCAGATTTGGCCATTCCCTAAACAGACAAACTTTAATCAGATGAATCAACTTGGTACTGACTCTGATTGTTACAAAAGAAAAACAAAGCAGTGAAAATGTCTCATATTCACATTCATAAATAAGTGTACACTGCAGGGCAGTATTCAGCGATTGAAAAATCTTTAATGATATTGTGAGCATTAAGACTAAATCATAACCATAAGAGGAAGTAATTAATAAATGTAATTAAAATGCTTATACTTGGCTTTAAAAATTGTTTTCATAAAATTTGTGCAATAATTTGTGTTCTCAAACCTTTACCACAGAGTATATCGTTATTTTTCAAAGGTGCTTTATTTTTTTCAGTGGTTTTATGCTTACAGAAAAAATGAATGGGAAATACAGGTAGTTCCATATCTCCCTACTCCCACATGCAATTTCCCCAAGTAGGAACATCTTTTTAAATTATTTGATTGGGAAATTTTCATTAAAAATGTTTTAATTAAGTTTTTTATTTTATTCCAATATAATTAAAATACAGTGTTATATTAGTTTTAGATGTACGGTACAGTGATTCACCAACTGTGTACATTGTTTAGTGATCGTCATGGGAAGTGTAGTCTTTAATCCCCATCACCTGTTTCACCCATCTCCTCACCCACCTCCCCTCTGGTAACCATCTGTTTGTTTTCTATAGTTAGGAGTCTGTTGCTTGGTTTCTCTCTCTCTCCCCACCCCCTTGCTCATTTGCTTTGTCTCTTAAATTTCACATATGAGTAAAATCATAGGACATTTGTCTTTCTCTGACTGGTTTGTTTCCCTCGCGTTATATGCTCTAGCTCCATCCATCCATGTTGTTGCAAATGGCAATATTTCACTTTTTTGATAGCTGAATAATATTTCATTGTATAAATATACCACCTCTTCTTTATCTATTCATCAATCAATGGACATTCAGGCTGTTTCCATGACTTGACTACTGTAAATAATGCTACTATGAACACAAGAGTGCATGTATCCCTTTGAATTAGTGCTTTTGTATTTTGGGGGTAAATATCCAGTACTGTGATTATTGGATTGTAGAGTATTCCATATTTAACTTTTTGAGGAGCCTCCATACTGTTTTCCACAGTGGCTGCACCGGTTTGTACCCCCACCACCACTGCGCGAGGGTTTCTATTTCTCCACATCCTCTCCAACACTTGTTTTCTATTTTAGCCATTCTGACAGGTGTGAAGGGATACTGTGGCTTTGATTTGCATTTCCCCGATGATGAGTGATGTTGAGTATCTTTTCATGTGTCTGTTGGTCATACAGATGTCTTCTGTGGAGAAACATCTGTTCATGTCTTCTGCCCAATTTTTAATTGGATTATTTGTTTTTTGGGTGTTGAGTTGTACAAGTTCTTTATATATTTTAGATACTAACCCTTTATCAAATATGCCATTTGCAAATATCTTCTTCCTTTCTGTCAATTGCCTTTTAGTTTTTTTGATTGTTTCCTACAGTGTGCAGAAGATTTTTATTTTGATGTGGTCCCAGTAGTTTATTTTTGCTTTTGTTCTGCTTGCCTGTGTAGTTATTTTTGTACTATTCTCTCTCATAACCTTATTGTTGTGCAGAAGTGATAAGTTTCTAATTTGTCGTATATTCTGAAATACATGATCAAGAGGAACTGTGCAAGAATTGTTTGTCCTGATAATATTAAGCTTTTCATAAAATTTTATGGAAAAATATGGCATCTTTATTACAAAAGTACTGAAGGATTTTTTTCTTGCATGCCCTGTGGCCTCTGTGAATGCTATATAAGACAACTTGCATTTATTTTGAGTAGTATAACATCAAACAGGAGAAAGTAATACCCACTTATTAGCTTGATGTTAGCCTCACTCTGGAGGAAATGCTATGTCAAACTTTGGACTTCTATATATAATATTTCTTACACATTTCATAACTATCTAAGTAAGTTTTAGTTATCAATTTTTTTATTTCTGGAAAGATAAGTTACAGTATACACACACACACACACACATATATATATGTATGTTTAAGTACAGTAGGAAAATCTACTGACATTATTCTATGTGTAGAAATAAATTTATGAAATTCTAGAAATTTCATTATGAAATAGCAATTTTCTTATGGATTTCTTTAAAAATGCCCTTAGCCTAAGGAGGCCACAGGAGTACCATGATTATCTTGAAATACATCGATTTTTTTTTAAAGTAAAGGAAAACAATTGGTTGTGATAAATTAGGGCATGGGATGGAGAAAAGCTGGAACAGATTACTTCCTCTGTCAACAACCAGTCACAATCATAAAATCATTTCAGAATTTAGGGTGACGAAAAGAAAGGAATTTTGGATGGAGAGGATAAAATCCACAATAGAGACCTAGTTACCTGTTTTGAAGTTTGGGAGTAAAATTAAACTACCAAAGGTAAAAAAACCTTGTTCTCTTTTGACTGAAGTTCTGTGATTAAAGGTAAAAAAATAAGCAAACCAACAATAAAACTCCATAACATTTATTTACAAAAGATATAGTCATAGGGTAATAACTTAGGAAGTGTTACTGATATATTAGATTTTGGTATTTTACCAGGGATGTAATGATAAAACTAATTTGTACTGGAAACTACAACTGTAACATGCTACTAGCATTAAAGTTAAATGCATATAAGAATTATAAAAATAAATATTAACATGTTCCCCATATGAGCTTATAGCATAATTGTATCAATTAGGTTGTTTTAGTGATAATGGAGTTTTCATTACATGCTACATTAGAGAAAGGCATCTATATTTATTAGTGAAATTGTGATACAGCTTGATATTGACATAAACAAAGATGAAGATTGGAGCTGATATTTAGGGGTTAAATGCAAAGCTTGCTTAAGGATTTGAATTGGATTCATCCCATGGCATTTTATCTTTTTTCAGGGATCAAAGTGTGAGATACATATCAAGTCAAGTAAAAAAAATTTCCTTTGAAATTATAAAAGATGATTATCATATTTTCTCAATGAGAGAATAATTATAAACACACATGTGTACTTGTATAAACATATGAAGAGCTTAAATCCAATGTATTTTTAAATTCAACTGGAAAAATACATGTTTATCTTTCTGTTATTGTTATCAGAGGCCCTAGAAAATGACAAAACTAACAAAATTATTAAAGAATGATGTTTCCTAAGTTTGTGTGTGGATGCAAACTTTCTGTAACTCCAAAAAGGGAAATTAACCTGTAAACCCATTTTATCAAAGTACATGGCAACAGCAAACAAACCATATTATACTTAATAATCCTAAATAGGCATTTCCCAATCTACTATATACTGGTAAGAGGTAGTTCATAGTAAGGACCAGTAAGAAGTTATCTTCTTGACTAAAGCAGGGCTCATTGTGATGTCACTGACCAGCCCACCCAGATTCTGTGGTCTAACCGTCTCAGAGAAGGAAAAATAGTTTATGGAAATTATCAGCCTTCTCGAGGTAATCTGAAGCATTTCTGGAATTCCTTGGCATATGGATCATCCACTGTGATTTGAACACTTTGTGGATCTTATTTAAATGAGAGTAGTTTCCAGCAATCAAAAAGAATAAAATTTTACCATTTGCAACTACATGGATGGAACTAGAGAGTATCATCCTAAGCAAAATTAGTCAGAGAAAGACAAATATCATATGACTTCACTCACATGAGGACTTTAAGATACAAAATAGATGAACATAAGAGAAGGGAAGCAAATATAATATAAAAACATGGAGGGGGACAAAAACATAAGAGACTCTGAAACATGGAGAACAAACAGGGTTACTGGAGGGTTTGTGGGAGGGGGGATGGGCTACATGGGAGAGGGGCATTAAGGAGTCTACTCTTGAAATCATTGTTGTACTACTGTATGCTAACTGACTTGGATGTAAATTTAAAAAATAATAAAAAACCAAAAACTAATTTAAAAAAATAATAACACTTGAAACAGTCTCCAGGTATTTGAAAGACTGAGATATAAAGATAGAGATACATTTATTCTGTAGAATCTTAAGAACTACCATCAGAATCAGTCAGTGAGAGCCAAAGAAATAAACATGTGGTTGACAATAAGAAATAATTTTCTAGCAACTGAAATTATAAAGAAACAAGTAAAACACCTCAGTAACAATGATGTTTACAGCAACATTGAGAATGGATTCCTAATTTTTATCAGATATCCTTGTATAATGGAATCCATTGAAGCAGTGTGAATTGCTTTCTTTTGTTGCATGACAATGAATTTCCTACTGAGGCTGTGGGCATTCGAGGCCAAAAGAGGCAAGCAAAGGCCATCTACGTCACTTAAAATCTTCCTCTCTCCTGCATTCCTATTCTATTAACTGTATATACAACTTGCCATGTTGTGCTTAGTACACAATACATGATATATGTGTAGTAGATAATAAATTAATAAAAATAAAATTAATGAAAAAATGAGAATAATTCCTAGTCTTGTAGTGATGCAAAAAACTGTTAGTAGTACCATTTTTTGCAATAATTCACTATTGTGTCAACAATTAAAATACATAGAGAAAAATATTTAACAATCATTATGTTGCAGAAAAAACTGAGGAAAGAACGACACAATAAATTTCACTTCAGCCAATGAAATTTCCCATTTATGTATTTCAAAAAAGTCCTTCCTTTTAATTGGAACAAGAGAGATTGCTATTATTTTTTATTCAATGCCAGAAATTAGATACTCTTTATTCTTTATTTATGGTATTTTATTCTGCCACTTGTACGGCCCTAGAATACAAAAGCCTATTCATGTCTGAGTAAGTACTCTATTGATTTCATTCTAGCCTCTTCTGGTTTTCTATAAAATAGATTTGGATGGCCTGGATTAATCTGTATAGTCATTTGAAGATGATACACAGGCCAATTAGAAGACATTTATTAGTAAAACTGACTAAATATACTTCACGATCAGTGAGCACTTACTGAGTAATTATACTATAGAAAGCAATATGGTAAGTAGCATAGAGGATAAGATAGGGGTATAAGATAGTCTAAAATCAACAAAGTGGAGAAATTAAACTGCTGTGAAGAACTGAAACCAATATAGAAGAGTACAACTAAATTATAAGTCACTAATATAGGCAGCACATAGTGTAGGAATTCTCAGAAGGGAGAGATCCCTGTGGGCTGGATGGGGAATGTTTAGAAGGAAAGCAGATTAGAATTGGATCTGAAGGCTGTTTAGAATTCAGTTTGCTAGAAAACCAATAGTCCATTTAATTATCCAGCACTGCTTTGACCATATGTAAAAATACAAATTTATATATTGTCAGGGAATCCATACCTGTAACAATTTTTATTATATAGTAAATTACTTACTTATATGTTCAGATATAAATGTTTTGGCAGCAGCAGCATCCAGAAAATGCTTGTACTATATTCAAGCATTTGTGAAGTTTCTCCTTATAGGCACTGCTTCAATTCTTTTACTTGAAAAAATGAAGAACTATCAAAGAAAAATGCACTATTAAGAAATAATCTCAACTGATGCTCATTCTCAGGCATTATCTGGTCAAACCAGTAAAAATAAAAGCAAAAATATTGACAGAAACAGTGATTATTCCTGCATATAGTGTCACACATACGTCTCTCGTGTATGTTTCATGTTACTGAATGTAGTAACCTTGTGGAAATTATGAATAAAAACTTATAGAACCAATTTCTTTAAAGTCTTAATGTTATACAGAAGACAGGTTTAGCTTGAGACAGAATTTCCAGTGATGGCAAAACATACCAACTCCAAAATGGCTTTCTTTCTAACAATTTAGATGGAAATGAAAACATGTATTCTGGGCAACTCTGTTGGATGCCTCGAAAAGTTTGCTTGGTAACCATTCAGGCAGGATACAAAAAAAATGCATGTTTAAGTAAAATGGTTTGATAAAATGTCAAGGTAGAAAAACAAGTGATACCAATTAATGTGTTCAGAATTCTGTTTAAATTAATGCACGATTTAAGTAGATATATATTTTTAATTTTATATAATTCCAATGGGACAATATAACTTTTTTGTAGGTGACCCCAAGAAATGTTACCCCAAGAAAAGATCACTCCCAGGATGAAACCAAGGCCTATGGAACAATGAGTTCTTATTTTTAATGCCAGTTTATTTAACTGATAAATACACACTATTACCCAAACATTAAGTGCATCTAATGTAATTTCATCTTTTTGTCCACTGGGCTTCGATTTTTGTTGAGCAGCATGAATATGCTTAGTTAAGGTTATGTTCATGAAGCATTTTATTAAAACCAGTGATTTCTCATATGCAAAACTAGATTTGTTTAAGATCCTCAGAGTTATGGAATAGATAAAACACATTCCATTGGGGAAGAGCAGTAAGTGTCAAACAAGAGGCAAATTCTAGAATTTTATGCTGCATTGATATGGCTTTATCTTTTAGAGCAGTCGACATTTATTTTCATTTTGTACTTAAAATGAATCTACAGATATCATGGCTGAATTGACTTTCTATACTTTTGATACAAATATCAAAAGTCATATTGTATAATTATATGGAGGTCATATTTCTATAACTATAATTAAAGTCTTCCTTTGATCAACATATAAATAGACCAAAAATACATTTAGTTTTTGAGATAGCCACAAAATAATTTTTAAAAAGCATATTTTATATTAAGGAATAAATACCTGCAACCCAACTGGATTATTTCATATTTTAAGGCAACAAGAAATCCACTTCTGCAAATGTTTCAACTGCTTCATCTGGTCTTTGCTGAATAAACCTTGCATGGCCATGACTCAAATCTGCTTGGTTCTCCTGTTCCATACAACTATCTTAACCTCTAAACAGAATCAGGAGACAGCATATAAATGTGATCTAGGGTAGGGAGGAATTAATGATATAAAGGGTGACACACCTTTTGTACTTTTAATATGCCCCCAACCCCACCACTGCCTCAAAACAGAGAGGAAAGGTTTTTTGTTTATGTTTTTGTTTTTTTTTTTTTACTGTTTCTTTTATTATTTTTATTTTTATTTTATTTTTAATTATAGTTTATTGTCATGTTGGCTTCCCCATCACACCCAGTGCTCATCCCAACAAGTGCCCTCCTCCATGCCCATCACCCCTTTTCCCTTTTCCCCCAATCCCCGTCAACCCTCAGTTTGTTCTCAGTATTTAAGACTCTCTTATGGTTTGCCTCCCTCCCTCTCCTTAATTATTTTTTGCCCCGCCCCCTCCCCCATGGTCCTTTGATAAGTTTCTCCTGTTCCACATATGAGTGAGTGTCCTTCTCTGCCTGACTTATTTCATTTAGCATAACACCTTCGAGTTCCATCCATGTTGCTACGAATGGCCAGATTTCATTCTTTCTCATTGTCATGTAGTACTCCATTGTATATATAAACCACATCTTCTTGATCCATTCATTGGTTGATAGACATTCAGACTGTTTCCATGATTTGGCTATTGTTGACAGTGCTGCTGTGAACATTGGGGTACATGTGCCCCTATGCATCAGCACTTCCGTACCGCTTGGGTAATCCCTAGCAGTGCTATTGCTGGGTCATAGGGGAGTTCTACTGTTAATTTGGGAGGAACCTCCACACTGTTTTCCAGAGCAGCTGCACCAGTTTACATTCCCACCAACAGTGTAGGAGGGTGCTCATTTCTCCACATCCTCACCAGCAGAGAGGAAAGTTTTCAAGTCTGAACTGCTGACAGATCTATAAAGATTTTGTTAAGGAAGTGTTAGGATTCCCTGAAGCTCTAAAAAATATTTTCATGGCTGAATTGCCACAGAAGCCTTTTGTATCCCACTTAGTTTTGAAAAAACTTTCCGCTACCAACATGCTGGAACTGAGATCAGGCCTTTAGTGAGGGCAGAGTTCACTAGTGTCATGTATCTGAGGTCAGCGCAGACTCTTGTTCATGAGCTAAGGTCGCTTGAACTGTTGGTTGTTTACATTAGTCATGCTATGAATGACAGGACCTATGGCCCACAGAGGAATCTGTTTTTAAAGGAACCTATTGGCAATACTTAACTATGGGAAATTCTGATTTAATATTCTTATCAAAGCTCTTAGTAAAAATGATCAAATGTATTATCATAGTGTTTTTGTATTTACAGAGCTCTTTCCATGTACTTTATGATGTCAAAGCCAAACATTTTCCCTGAGAAAATATTGGTACTTCCAGGGATGACCTTTAAAATATCTAACCAGCAGTGCAGTAAGAGTTGAAGGTAGCATGCCAAGCAGATGGAAAAATGAGGAGGAATGAGATGATGGGTGTGTGTTCAAATGTGAAACAGTGGCAGCTAACCTCACGTGGAAGTGCTGGAGAGTGGAGGGGCTGGCCCGCCATGCGATGTGACTTAGATTTTAGCCTGGCAGCAGTGAAGTCTTTAGAGAATGCAAGCACATGATTAGATTTGTCCTAGAAAAATCATTCCGGTGTCAGTATTAAAAATGATTTTATTTTATTGTTTTAAAATGTTTAGTTATTTATTTTGAGAGAGAGCGAGCATGTGAGTAGGGGAGGAGCAGAGAGAGAGAGAGAGGGAAAGAATTCCAAGCAGGCAGAAGAGACTCAATCTTACTAATGGTGAGATCATGACCTGAGCCAAAATCAAGAGTCAGTTGCTTACCCCCCACCCAGGTGTCCAAAGAATGATTTTAAAAGTCCATTAATGGAACTGATTTTAGTTATCCACTTCAAAAATGAAGGCCTCAGTCTAGTTATCAATGAAGATAGTGTCCTCTATATTTATACAAGACTGATTTGAGAGATATTAGGGAAATAGAGCTAATGCATTTTAGTAATTGTTTTTGGATAAGTGGGACAAAGAAAAAGGAAGAGTCAAAGCTAGCTTCCAGATTTCTGACTTGGGCAACTGGATGGATGGTGGTGTAATTCATGAAGTTATGGAATAGGGGTGAGACACCAGGTAAAATGGGGAAACAAGTTCAGTTGCAAACATATTGAATATATATGCATATAATTATGGGACAAAATAAAATTGTCTACCAAACAATTCTTTTTTTATGTTTATTAAAGAGAGAGAGCATGAGTGGGGAGAGGCAGACAGAGAATGAGAGAGAATATCAAGCAGATTCCATGCTGTTAGCATAGAGCCTCACTTGGGGCTCAAACTCATGAAATGTGAGATTGTGACCTGAGCCAAAATCAACAACTGAGCCACCCAGGGACTCCCCTACGAAACAATTCTTAATTTAGGTCTATTTCATAGGAGAGAGACAGATTGGAGGTGTAGCTTCAATAGTTTCAGAGGAGAATTGGTAGTTGAAACCACAGGAGGGAAATGGATAATAAAAGAACATATGGAACACGAAACAAAAAAGTCCAATGAAGGCCTAGTGAATTCTACTATTTAGTAGTCTCTTAATATACTTATGAATATATTAATTACTCCTAGTTAAAAAAGAAATGTCTGTTTTAATTTTTTCCTACCTTGAATGTTAATTATTTTTCTCACAAGGTCACTGACATCCTAAGAGTAATTTCTTGATTTGCCCTTTGTGGAAAAGCTTGATGAACTTTCTGAAAATGAACGACTATTTAATTTCATAGTGACACATTGCTATTAAAAATATAACTGAAATATATTTAGTAAATGTAAGTTTTCAATTAATTGCTCAATCTAAGCAGTTAAGAGAACCTGCTTTTTCCAATATTCTCTGATTTGCTGTCTGCCTTCAAGTCTCCTCTCCTCAGGGTCACCAGTGGCTTCCTAACTCCAAAGCTAATGAGCACTTTGCCATCATCAACTTACTCACTCTCTCAGGAGTACTGTCACTTTTACTGTTCTCATCTTGAAACTCTTTCATATACATGTTTGTAAATTCAAGGATTACCTCTAGAGAAGGATGCTCGGGAGACTGGTAACAATTCTGGAGAGGGGCACCAGAGGCAGGAGGAATTTCTTTTCACTGTGAAATCTTCTATACCTCTTGAGTTTTGACCATCTGTGTGGATCATTTATTTAAGAAAAAAATACACTTTTATGAAAACAATCTTAGAGAAAAGTCTAAGAAGACTTGATTTCCTTACTTTCTATGTAATTCAATCTCTATATAATATGTACTTTAGTCACTGCATGGAGAAGTGAAATATAAATACAATCCTAATTTATTTGGTGTTTCTCTCATTATGTTTTAAATTACCTTGCTGTTGTTAGGGGTATAATAACTTTGGTGTTTTGATTCTGAGTGAACGTTTCTGTTTAGAGTATCTTATCCTTCTCTAAGTGTTAGACCTTGTCTCACAAAACAAGAGGTCCTAAAATGGGTAGTCCAGGTTTGATTTGGTGGCTAAGCAATAGTATCTGAGACCCCAACTCTCTCCATGTTTTTATGTCAATATCCTTCATTCCAAGTGTTCTGTTGTTATGTTTATTGTCTTATAAACATGAAATGGCTGGCTGGTCCATCTCCAGGCCTTGCCTGCATGAAGAGGGAAGAGCAAACAATAAAATGTGTACTGATGAATTGATCTCTTTAAAAAAAGTTTTTCTGGAAGTACCACTGTGTAACTTCCATTTATAACTCTTTGCTATAACAGTGTTAACTTGGTTTTGTTATGATTTTGTTAATTAACATTTGTTAAGTGGAGCACAGGGTGCCAGATGGCGAGTCATGTTTCAACACATCATAAGAGAAATTGAAATAGAGAAGTTTATTACTTACAGGGTCTGGAAGAAGAACCTAGCATACCTCTGGGAACCACACAGCAGGTCACAGCGAGTACGGATGAGAGAGAGAGGGACAAGACCTGGGTCACTGCCTTTATTGAAAGGCTCTATGGTTGGAGTGCGTAAGCGTTCCCAGGCTAGAGCCAGATTGGTCAGTTCAGACCAGAAGAGTGGGGTTTTAATAAGACCTGTATAGGGTCTTCTGTCTTATTCAAAGGGAGCATAAGACAAACAGGCACTGGAAGGTCAGGAAGAATGATCACAAAGCCATTGGGAAGTTGTATCAGGAAGTAGCATTTGCCCGTGACTCTATTTGCTGTGCACTTGCATAAGAGGACTAGTGTCAGGATAAGGTCCTTACGACCTGCTTAGCCAAACAACATGGAGGCCAACGCAGGAATACCATGAAGTAGCTCAGCTAAACTCTCGCCAGACTTTCACTTGATACAAAGATGACTGGAGAGCTGGGTACTTTTACTCGGCACATTTCTGTTTCCAGACTCCCCCTCCATTTAAGGCCTCAGATATTAAGGAAAAAAGACATTAAGTTGGCAATAGCCATGCAGCAGGGTTGACTCATTATCAATCAATTCATTATTTATCAAGTAAGTATATATTTGATCATGTAGCAAGAATTTTTCCGGATCCTGGAAATAATACAGAACACAAAATAAGACAAATCTTTTTCTCAATGACATACAATTGACCTAACATTATATTAGTTTCAGGTGTACAATGTATTGGGTCAATATTTGTATATATTTTACAATTATTACCATAATTGAAGCAATGATATATCATTATTAGAATTGAATCTGTATCATCTGTTTTATATATAGGTGTTTCATATAACATATTTTTTAATAATGTGTATTTAAGAAGGTGAAAACCTAGAAAAGTGAGCATAGTTGTAAAGCTGGCTTTTACCTTGGGCATTTTCTGAACCTGAGTGAAATGGGGTTTAACTTAGCCTAGCCTGGTCGTCATGAAAGAAATGAAGTGAAGACGTAAGTCCACCCAATATTCAAGATTCCCTTGTACAAATATAGGACTTCAGGTGGCTACATGCCGAGTATCAAAGTCAACTAGGAATAAGTCTGCTACCCCAAACTCCAGGTAACTGAAAGCAAAATTATCTGTCTTGAACACTAAGATAAGTGGGGGGAAATTATCTCTGAGAATGCATAATTATAACTCATTCTGTTTGGTTTGCAGCCCTCAATTCCCACTATTTGAGTGGGAAAAAACACTAAGAATACTTTAAAACTGGAGTTTGTGGTTGGTAGACCTGCAGTCACCTGGCAGAAGCAAATATATATCCTCTCTGAAGAAATTCCAACTTTAAATCAGGTCTCAGGAGATTCTCAGAGACAATAAGGAGTTTTAAGAACTGTAAAGTTATGGGGGAAAAAGTCACAATGCATGCAAGAAAACAAGATACTATGAATGAGGAAAAGAAAAAACACTGAAGAATCAAATTGACCCAAACTTCAGGTACTGGAATTGTATTTGATATATTGGAAGAAATGAAGTATGGGAATCAAAATATGAATAATAAGCCAAAGGCAATTTCAAAAATGAACTTCTAGAAAAGAAGACTTATTCAATAGCCTAGGAGACCCATGAGAAGGTAGAAATTCCAGGACTGGAAAGAGATCTACAGAAGTTATCCAGACTGCAGCACAAAGAGGCAATGGAATGGAAAGTGTGAACAGGAACTTAAAAGGTATGGATGGTGGAAAGAGGGGACGGATGCCCACACAAAGGGGGAGTACATTGTAGGAAAAGGGGAATGGAGGATGGAGTAAACTTGTCCAAAATACATTTAAAAATTGGTGCTTCAGAAGGAAAGGAGAGGAATAAGAGGGAAGATGCATTGTTTGAAAAGATAATGGATGAGAATTCTTCAGAATTTATGAAAGATATCAAACCATAGATTTAAAATTACCCCAAGGAAGGTAAATCTGAAATACAGGAAATCCACATCCAGATCCATTATGGTGAATCTGAAGAACGCCAGAAACTAAGAGAAAAATTTAAAAGCAACCAGAGAGAAAACAAACAAACAAACAAACTCAGATTACTACCTTTAAAGTACAGTATCTACAATTAGACTTAGAACTGGCTTCCCATCAGCAACAACAGAAGACTGAAGTGGTCGTTACAATAAAGGAGGAAGTAAACAATCATCTACAATTCAATTTCCAGTAAAAATAAGTGGGGTAACCCCAAAACAAAAACCAAATGCAGAGTTTGCCTCAATATGGAAAAGTGCTGTAGGTTTGCTTCAGGCAGAAGGAAAATGACCCCAGGTGAAAATTCTGAGTATCAAGGAGGAATGATAAAAGAAAATATTAATAATGCTAAATAAGCATTAACTGTTTAAGATAATAGCAATTAAGTTTTATAAATTCAGACAAAAAGTTAAAACCAAAACATTTGACAAAAGAAGGAGTTCTCAGAACTAAAGATCTTTGTTCAGAGGTTGGTGAAAACACTGAATAAATTTGAATGTTGATAAGTTATATTTGCATGTTTAAATTTTTATGCAAAGAAAAGAAATGGGAGTTATAATTTGACTAGTTTCTAAGTAGATTGCCCATTCCACTAACCTAGGCAACAGCATCTGCTTTAAGCCTTATTTGTGTTAAAATTTACATATCCTAGCACAGCATCTAATATACAAGAAACAATTTCCACGGTCAGATTTTGACAGTCCATATATCAGAGAAAGTTGGAGTGAGTCAACGTCTCATCTATCACTACTTCTCTGATAGCCTGATTGTCACAGGACTTTGTTCCTTCACACCTGTCAGGAGAGGACAGGAATAGCATCTCCTCCAGGGATACACACTGGTTTTTTGTTTTCTCTTTGTGTATGAGAAATTGATGCTTTAGTATGACAGTGAAGATAACCTAGGATTTACAAGTGCTGAACTTTTTGTAATGGATTTCTCAAATACCTGTTTTAATCAATGGTAGGCAAAGACCTCTGGATAATTATTTCTTTATATTTTCTATTTCTCTTAAATGGTCTGTTCCTCATCGGATGGGAAAAAATCATACATAAGCTAAGTAAGCTCTCAGAAATCATAACAACGCTGACACTGTTTACATGGCACTTTGTTTTCAAAGCACTTAGGCAAACATTGTTTCATCCTGTAAAGAATTTCCGGAAGTAGAAGAAACGGCTGTGAAGCTTATTTTCAGGAGTTGGAACTACAGGTTAGAAACATTAAGTGATGCATGTAAGTTCACACAACTTGTGATTGACAGGAGTGAAGAACCCTTCTGATTTTCTGCCTGGCACCTTTCTTACTACTCAAGACTCTTCTAACAAGGTGTCTGCCGTGTGAAGGACACAGAAGCTCACCTTTGAAAATTTTGCATTGAGAAGTTTGTATTTGCATGTCTAGCAGATTCTGAATAAGGAAAGAGAGAGAGAGAGAGAGAGAGAGATTTTGATATGCCATTATAGGAAACCAAAATCTCTTTTTAGTTAAAACATTAAAAAATACATTTAATGGGAAATTTTCAGATTTTCCAAACCTTAATATTACCTTCACAGTGTTAGACACAAAAATATTTTGGACCTGTGAACCCACTTCTTGGAAGCTGAACATTTCTTATGAAAGAAAATTGTTCCACAACAACAACAACCAAAAAACATTTAAGGAGGGGTTGCTGTGTGGCTCAGTCAGTTAAGCATCTGACTCTTTAAAAATTTTTTTTCTTAATGTTTACTTTCTTATTTTTGAGAGAGAGAGACAGACAGACAGACAGAGTTTGAGCAGGGGAGGGCAGAGAGAGAGAGACACAGAATCTGAAGCAGGCTCCAGGCCTTGAGCTGTCGGCATAGAGCCCAATGTGGGGCTCAAACTCATAAACTGTGAGAGTATGACCTGAGCCAAAGTCTGATGTTTAACTGACTCAGCCACCCAAGTGCTCCAAGCATTAGACTCTTGATCTCAGCTCAGGTCTTGAGCTCAGGTCATGACTTCAAGTGTAAGGACAAAATCTGAACCTAACCGACTCCATGCCAGAGACACCCCTCTAAACTAGAGGGTCCAAGGGTCAGTCTCTCCGGAACCATTAGGCAGTTATACATTACCCGAGGCAGAAGAGACCACTTTGCGGTATCCAATCAGGGAAGGCCAGCTACCTCTCCCCACATTCCTAAAGGTGAGGCCTACAGATGGGAACTTTAGATAGGACCCTGTTACCTAATGTTAAAGTTAACCCGATAGTCATCGAAAAAGACCCTGAACTCGCTCTGTAATTGGTTAATTTCAAAGATACCCTAAATGTTGTAATTGGGTCCCGCCAAAAGTAACGAACCCTCTAAACAATGTGTATGGTTAAAGCTGCTGCCAATACTGTTGTACCATTATGATTGGGTCACTGTACCTATGTCACAATTTCTTGTAACTCCCCCTTCCCAAACCCCATAAAAACCCTACTCAGCCCTTGTTCGGGACTCACAGTACGGATCCACCGCATTGGAAAAGTCTGTGAGTCTGAGTTCGAACCCGTAATAAAGCCCTTTGCCTTTGCATGCGTGCCTCCGTCTCCCTGGCAGTTTCTGGTTTTGGGGTGATATTGAAATCTTGGGCATTTCACAAGCTCTGCACTGAGTTCTGTCCTGGGCCTGGAGTCTACTTTAAAAAAAAAAAAAGGAAAGGAAAGGGAAGGGAAGGAAAGGGAAGGAAAGGAAAAAGGAAAGAAAAGAAAAGAAAACAGAAAAGAAAAAAGAATAAACAAAACCAGTAAGGAGATAATTTCACAGTTGTGGGCTAGACTTCGTATATATTTAAACATTCATCTTAATTTTATCTTTTATGTACTGCTCAAATTCTCTGGCATTGTTACTTTTTAAGGCTTACGCGGGAGTAGACTGGCCCAAAGCCTCGCTCTCTGAAGGGGCTGATGCCCTTGAAAGGACTGTGAGGATGAGTGTTGTTATCCCTTCTTTCTTTACAAAGCCAGTCTAGAACTGTACTCCCTGTAGCATTTAAGAATAAATTAAGCTCTAGCCAATGAAAAGCCTTTTGAAACCAATCAATGATGAGTCCATCTCTGATAAAAATTATATCTTAAAAGCTTACCTTTACCTCAGAAGAGTTTTTTTTTTAAGTTGGAAATGCATCTGTGATTTCAATTCCATGTTCTCTGAATTTTTAAAAAATAAAGACATACATCCTGTGGAAATGAAATTATTCAGAAACCTTAGGGCCATAAATTAGTTTCCTGGTCACTCCTCATCTCCATTCCCAACCCTAAAGTCAACATTAAAACAAAAACAGCCCTCTACACTTGTAAGTTTCTAGTGGTTTCTTCCTGAACTAAAAATACTTCAATTTTTTGAACTTCTCTATTGATTCTCCCACAGTGAAAAAATAAAGCTGTAGATCACTTATATGACATCTTCTCTCTCCCTCTCTTCTGCTCAGTACTTCAGGGTTCACTTATTTTTAGCTCTTATATTGGTTACTTTTGTTAACTTTAAATCACATACTTATTGCTCCATCTATTGTGGTCTGTGTCTTGACTTTCTTGCTCCGTGGAAGGATGTAAGCACATTGTACCCACCCTCCTTTCTGTTTCCCCTCCCTTCTCTCTTTTTATCTTCCTTTCTAACAGCTACAATTTCAGTATTTCATCTTAAAAATTAATAATGTTTAGGACACTCTCCTACACTGTTGGTGGGCATGTAAACTGGTGCAGCTACTCTGGAAAACAGTGTGGAGGTTCCTCAAAAAATTAACAATAGAACTCCCTATGACCCAGCAATAACACTGCTAGGGATATATCCAAGGGTTACAGGAGTGCTGATACATAGGGGTATATGTACCCCAGTGTTCATAGCGGCTTTCTACAATAGCCAAATCCTGGAAAGAGCCTAAATGTCCATCAACTGACAAATAGATCAAGAAGATGTGGCTTATATATAGACTGGGATGCTATATGCCATGAGAAAGAATGAAAGCTGGTCATTTGTAGCAACATGGATGGAACTCGAGAGCGTTATGCCAAGTGAAATAAGTCAGGCAGAGAAGGACAGGTTCCATATGTTTTCACTCATAAGTGTAACAAGAGAAACTTAACAGAGGACCATGGGGGAGGGGGAAGGGGAAAAATAGTTAAGAAGAGGGAGGGAGATAAACCATAAGAGAGTCTTAAATACTGAGAACAAACTGAGGGCTGATGGGGGCTGGGGGAGAGGGGAAAAGGGCACTTGTTGGGATGAGCACTGGGTGTGATAGGGAAGCCAGCTTGACAATAATCTATAAAAAATAAAATAAAACAAAATAAAATGATAAAAATATTATTACCATTTAGACTGTGTTCTCCTACTCTAGTAGAGATTTTCATGCTTTGTCCACTTGGTTAACCTGAAAAGTGGACAATTTGTAAATGGTATGTTCATTATTAATGATCATGTAAATATTGTTAACTAGTTGAAGCAGTGCCTCAGTGTTCGATTCCCTTTATTACTGGCCAAGTCCTGGCAAGATAAACTAGATTCTCTTTTCTTTTACTTTACCTCTTGCTTAAAAGTCCTATTTTTGTTTGCCTCATATTTGAATCACAACTCTCATGATGGTTTAGCATGCTCCCAGTGGAGGAATTTCTGTCTACTTTCTAACTAAAAAATGTTTCCAGGTCTTCCATTATTTCTATGCTGTAAATTATATTTTTTGTCTCACTTTCTTTTTTCCTGGAAAACACCTTTGCTGAGTAATTCGACATCCCACACCAATCAGGAGCAGTGGTTTAGCTATGCCTGCTGCCTACCTGTCTTCTTAGGACCGAGGACTGTTTTCTTGAATGAGATCCTAGTTTCCTTTAAAAGGATCTCTGTTAAAGACAGATGTTTATTTTTTCTTTTGAAAGAATTGAGTTTTGATTTTTAAAAACTTGACAACTTATCTCTATTTGTGTTTTAAGATAACACACTTTTATAAGTTACTGAACACTGGCTGAGGTATGATTTATTTGCAAATTTTAGAGAAATGTCTGTGGTAAGCTTTGCCAGTAGATGTTGTCTGGGAGTGAGACATGTTCATTTACTTTTCTTTCATTAGAAAATTTGTTACCTACTGCACTTAATTATATAATTACAAATGAAACATCAATAAGTAATTAATGACTTTTCAGCAGCTATAATGAAGTGCACTTTTGCTGTTTGCTTGGGTTTGTTATTTGGCTCCAGAAAATTTATATATATTTTCTCTATTCCTTTCCATAATCCTGCAAGGTCAGTATCATCTCTATTGTGTATAGGAAGCAGGCTGGGAAGATTGTTATATAAAATATCCCAAAACAAGTGTCTACTTAGTGGCCAAGTTATGATTAAGTTCATATCTGACATATTTTTTATAGGCAAATCTTGTAAATAGTTTTTGCTAGGGATGAGTTACAAAGATAGAAGACTATTACTTGACCTGTTACAATGTACAGAAATATTGAAGCATGTTGAGAAATTTCCAACTGATATAACTATTCTTATAGAGTTATCTAAATTTTTCTTAGTAGTGTAGATAATTGGACATAGTTAGACAAGTAAATATTGCTTACTTTGAAAGAACACAGACCTGAGTCAAGAGATTATAACTTGGTTAAGATTCACAGTAGGATCTTTAGATAACATTTCCAAAGGAAATTCTCATGACTTGATTTTCAAACTTAGAATAGTATTCACATTCAAATCTCCACATTAAGAAAAAATAATTAAAGCATATTTAATTTCTTAGATAATAAAAAGAATTGTTTCAGTAGAGTCCTTTGCTATAAATGAAAAATATGGGTTTTCTCTAGGCTAGTGACTATAAAAATGAAACATGAACATATGGTCTCAAATTTGAAAGCAAACAAAACCAAAGGAAAAAGATTATAGAGAGTTTAGAAAGGTAGTTTATATATTGTTCACATCCCAGCCTTGGAAATATTGTTCTTTTAAAGAAAGTTATACGTAATAATGGAGTGAAGTAAGGGAATCTGTATTCAGAGATATTCTGTTTTATCTTGAAAAGATTAAGCCCTAAAAAATTTACCATATGGACTTTCTGGAAAATTAGCACACTCCCCAGATTATTGACATTGTCTTCCCAGCAGGCATCACTGCAGTCATTATTAAATTATCTCTTTAGGTCATCACAATTCAGCTTCCCATTCAATATGACCTTCTCCAAAGTTACAATGATAACAGCATGGTATTTGTAACAAAATGGCTAGTTAAGACCAAGCCTATGAGCAATATGGAGCACTTGTAGAAATATCATTATCTATTGAATTTCAAGAGCTTTTAGCTGATTACATAATTTTAATAAACTTAATGAAATCCAGATTGCTTCCAGGATTGAATTATTTGAGCCGAAGATATACATACCCTATAAATATGGCATAGGAAAAGCTTAGTATTCAAAAACATGTATTGTAACTTAGAACATAGTACATTTTGCCACACACGTAATGGTATATTTTCATTGTGGCAAATAAAAGAGAACAGAGAAAACCAAATGCTAGTACTTCAGTTTTCTCAAAGAAGATGATTGGGATTTCCAAGAGAAATCTACCATATCTAAAGCTTTCTGCCCATAACTCATTTTATAATATAAATTATGAGACTCATTCTATCTCTATGTGTCCATCTCATAGTTTGAGTAGTATGGATGACAATTCCTAAAGTCAGTATTACTGAATTATTACTACGTTTATTTACTCAGGTAGTATTTGAAGTATTCCTAATACATGAAGATTCAATGGTGATCAAGTTGTCATTCTATCCTCTGTTTCCCCCATTTGTGAAATAAAACAGAAAAACAGGGAAGAAATGGGGGTTTCTAACAAGCCAATGATTTTCTTTTAACTTCTCATATAAGATCCTGATTTTGATGTAAGTTTTTAAGTTCTTAATTGGTTAAATCATTCATTTCTAGGATAAAGGCATACAATTATTCTTTGAAATTTTACAAAACCACTTTGTACTAGAGAAAATTTTTTACTGATATTAAGAAAAATGTACATGTCAAATGTGCTCAGAGTTCATGGGAAATAGAAGGAAAAAACCATACATTCATAGTGTGATCTTATAAATAGCACATGCTTGTTCTAACAACAGTGTGTAATTAAATTATTTTTACCTTTTAAACGTGTGTCCATAAGAAATGCAGCATTTGACAAAGTTTTCAAGATAAAATCCCTCATAGATTGTTCCTTATTTAAAGATTGTAAAAGGTGTCTTCAACATGTTTGTTTTTCAACTTTAAAGTACCTAAGGACAATCATTTCATTTTCCTCTCTTCAAAAATCAATGGTGCTTACAGGTGTTTGGGTGGCTCAGTTGGTTAAGCATCCAATTCTTGGTTTAGGCTCTGGTCATAATCTCCCAGTTTGTGACATCAAGCCCAACATTGGGCTCTCTGCTGACATTGCAGAGCCTGCTTGGGATTCTTTCTCTCCCTCTCTCTGCTCCTCACCCCTTCTCAAAATATATAAATAAATACACTTAAAAAGTAAATCAATGGTACTTAGAAGTGACATCAACGTCATGGCAGCATGAGTTTTCCCTTCTCAAAATATATAAATAAATACACTTAAAAAGTAAATCAATGGTACTTAGAAGTGACATCAACGTCATGGCAGCATGACCCTTCAGTTTATAGCCAGTGGGACATCCATAAGCCAACAAGCATTCCTCAGCAGGGCAGGCTATGACACCGGCGGGATCCATACATCTGTGCACCTGAGAGTGGGGTGGATGAACCTCACAGAGGTGGCAAACTGAGGGAGCAGTGGTGGAACTGGGGTAAAGTGGCAGGATTACACCGGTGACTCCAGTGGCACAAACAACAATGGCAGCACTGCTGAAACCTCCGACAAGCAGATGGGAGTTGGAAAATGTGCACTCCCAAATAGAGCCAGCAGATAGTTCTGGTAAGAGAAATACAAAATTTGAGCTGTCTCACCACCTGCTGGAAAACAAAAGAAAGGGCTATAATTCCCGACCTGTTGAACTGTTAAAAATCAAACAAATTAAAACCTAATAAAGCTTTACCCAATTAAGAAATGTTCTCATTACTTCAAATGTACTATCAAAGGCACATTTCATCAAACACCATGAAGAATCATGGTAATATGGTATCACAAAAAGAAAATGACAATTATCCAGCAACCAAATTCAACCTCATCGTAGATTGGAATCTAACTCATTGAGAATGCAAGATGTCTGTTATGAAATAAATTTAAAAAGTTACAAAACAATTTAAAAATCTCAGAAAGGCATTTTAATGAACTCAGGAGTAAAATTAATGAACAGAAGGAATAATTTACCAAAGAGATTAACATTCCAAAGAACCAAGCAGAAATTCTGAAGTTGAAGAACTGAATAAATGAGATGAAGAATGCATAAGGAAGCATTGGAAGATGAATAGATCAGATGGAATAGAGAATAAGCAATCTGAAAGACAGAAGCTCAAAATCATTCAGGTGGAATGGAGAGATCTAAGATCTTCTTTAAACTTTTAAAAGTTTATTCATTTTGACAAAGAGACAGTGTGAGTCGGGGAGGGACAGAGGTGAGAGGGAGACACAGAATCCTAAGCAGCTCAAGGCGCTGAGCTGTCAGCACAGAGCCCAACGCTGGGCTTGAACCCACAGAATCCAAGACCATGACCTGAGCTGAAATTGGATGCTTAGCCAACTGATCTACCCAGGTGCCCTGAGATCTAAGATTTAAAAAAATTTTTTTAATGTGTATTTATTTTTGAGAGAAAGACAGACTATGAACAGGGAAGGGACAGACACAGAATCTGAAGCCGACTCCAGGCTCTGATTGGCCAGCACAGAGCCCAGCATGGTGCTCGAACTCACAAACCACTAGATCATGACCTGAGCTGAAGATGCTTAACCAACAGAAGCCACCTAGGCGCCCCAGATCTAAGATTTTTTAAAGTAAAGAACCCTTTGAGAGCTATTAAACTCCATTAGGAAAACAACATGAGAATAAAGTGTATACCAGAAGGAGGAAAGAAGAAGGGGAGCAGGGAGGATATTTAGAGAAATAATAACTGAGAACTTTGTAAGCCTGGGGAAAGAATGAGATATACAAATCCAGGAAGTTAATAGCTCAGATTATCTTAGTGCAAAGAGACCTTCTCCAAGACACATTATATTGAAGTTGTAAAAACTCAATGATGAAAAATCTTAAGAGCAGCCAGAGAAGTCCTGGCAGAAAACATGCAGAAGAAGCTCATAGTTATTGGTCTTGACAATGATTTTTTGAACATAATGCCAAAAATGGAAACAACAAAAGCAAAAATCAACAAATGGGGACTATATCAAACCCAAAACTACCTCACAGCAAGAGTAACAAAGAAAACAATGACATGGCAGCCTATAGAATGGAAAAAGTTTTTGCAGATCATATATTGGATAAGGGGTTAATATCCCCAAAATATAAAGAACTAACACAACTTAATAACAAAACCCCCAAACAATCTGATTTAAAAAATGGGCAGTAGCACTATAAATAGACCTTTTCCAAAGAAGACATTAAAGAAGACAAGGCACATGATGCTCAACATCACTAATCATTAGGGAAATGCAAACAAAAACTACAATGAGATATCATTTCATACCTGTTAGAAAGGCTTTCATGAAAAAGATAAGAGACAAATGCTGGTGAGTATGTAGTTAAAAGGAAACCCTCACATGGACAAAAAGTGGTAGTTCCTCAAAAAATTAAACATAGATTTACCATATGATCCAGTAATTCCACTTCTGAGTATGTGCCCCCACCAAAATGAAAAAAAAAAAAACTATTGCAGAGAGAGACATGCACACCCATATTTATCGCAGTATTATTTACAATAGCTAAGATATGGAAATAATCCAAATGCCCATCAATGGATAAATGGGTTAAAAAATATGGAATGGAATATCATTAAGCCATGAAAAAGGAAGAGACCTTGCTATTTGAGACAACAGGGATTTTCCTTGAGCACATTATGCTAAGCAAAATAAGTCAGAGAAAGACAAATATTGTATAATATAACATATATGGAATCTAAAAAAGTCAAACCTAGGTGCAAGATTGGTTGTTAAAAAAAAGTCAAGCCTATTGGGGCATCTGGGTAGCTCAGTCGGTTAAGGGGCCGACTTCAGCTTAGGTCATGGTCTAGCAGTTTGTAGGTTTAAGCCCACGTTGGGCTCTGTGCTGACAGCTCAGAGCCTGGAGCCTGCTTCAGATTCTGTGTCTCCCTCTCTCTCTGACCCTCCCTTGCTCATGCTGCCTCTCTCTCTCTCTCTCTCTCTCTCTCTCTCTCTCTCTCTTTCTCTCAAAATGAATAAAACATTAAAAAAATAAGTAGAAAGTAAAACTTTGAGAGAATTAACAGTACTTAATGTAAATAGTTCCAAAATTTGGAGATTAAGCTGGAAGTGTCAGTCTCTAATGATCAGACCCATGCAGTCAATAATACTTTATGAATAAAAATTATTGTTTATAACTGAAAACAGATGTTGTTGGGTTCCAGGTTCTCATGGGAAATCTCTGGGGATATTCTGCCCCCATGATGACATAAAATCAAGAAATGACACTTTGTCACAGTCTTTAAAAGCAAACCCAACTCCACAAAGCATTAACAAGGATATGGGTCAATGAGAATGTTGTTGCTAGAGGAAAAAAAGCTACAATATTATAGCCCACATGACAATACATGGTCAAACTTTCCATTAAACATTTTCAACTCCTTTAGGAATTCTTCTTCAGCCAAAGTCCACCTCAATCACATCTGTAACCAACTGTCTTCAAGCTTCTCTTTCCTTGCTGCTAACAGCCATCTCTTAATTCCAGATATGGTCTTGTCCTATCTCTCTGGCTTCTTCTCTCTTGTGTACTCCCTTTTATTACCTAGTTCAGTAAGCAAGGCATCCTAACCCGGGTCAACTCACTTCAACTCACTTCAGCAAACAGCAGAGGATTATATATTAAAACAAAAATATACAACTATTTTTTGTTGTATTTTGAGAGATTACAGCCATTCTTTTTTCTTGACACATTAAACAGAGAAATGTGAGCAGAAATGAAAATTACATAAAGATGACATCAATTGGAGTTATTTCTAGTCTCATTTCCTGAAAGGCATGATAAATTTCAAATGATTTCCTCTAGGGGAAAAATATTTCAAACCAATTTTCTTCATTTTCCATGCAAAACTCAGCATGGTATATGTTTCTTACGTGGGCTAATACAGAAAGCAGTCACACTTTAGTTTTCAAACCAATAAATAAAATAACTCATTAATTTGAGGGTAACTGGTACCAAAAACCAGTGCATAGCTGTGGAATTTTTTGCATACTCTTTCATTAGTAAGAACTGAAATTCAACTCAAATTAATTTTACAAAAATGGAGGATTTATTAGAATAATACTAGGACAACTCATGCAGTTGAAGGAGGAGCTCCTGGAACCTGACTACCCTGGGGAAACTCAGGACGTGAACATTGGAGTTGACCCCGAGGATTTCCCAATTTTATCCTCCATTTGTGCCATGTCTTGGATGAAATATAACAGGCAGGAGGTCTGGGGTGACACCTGTGTCCCAACAAGGGAAGGAGGCTCTACTTTGCCACAGGAAAGGGCCACAGATGGCCTCTGATTTCCTCAACTTGTTAGCAACCACACCTGAGCCAGTCACTGTACTAAAAAGGGAAGGTGCAATGCTTATGCCAGGCACGCTGTCAACTGTGCAGGCAGGGACTCCTCCTACCCAGGAGAGGCAAGAGCACTGGGTAGACAAGCCATTACTGGCAGAGCAGTGGTTTTTAGGATAACTATCATTATCTTTATTAATGGCTTGAACGACACTTGTTTTTTTTTTTAATTTTAAAATATGATGCAAAACTGATTTTGGTGTGGAAAATGTGGAAGATTAACTTTTCAATGTGGTGTACATGACTCTTTTTACATCTCAAAGTGGGAAAGACTTGTGTAAATTTTTTATGATGCATGTTGAAATGATCATTGCCAAAATCACACTATTCTTAGTTGCCTTCTTGGCTCCATCTGTCTTTTCCTGCAAAGAGAATCTTGTTCATGTTAAAATAGATTATTTCTCGAGGCTCTAATTATGTACAAGAGGAAACACAGCTGTGAATTCATCATTGTCATTGAGGCTTCCATGTATTACTTTATAAGTACACACTTACATAGTGCTAGCTGCCACACAGACAAAATAATCGTCAGTAATCCTGACTTCTGTTATGGTTGCTACTGGCAAAGATAAATTTGTAGGTGGCTTAGACATATACATGTGTAGATAAATTTAGATTCATTTGAGAATAAAGATAACTCTGAAATCCTATTCTTAAAATATTGGCCAGAAGAAGCCATTGGGTGTCTTAGATTTGTCCTAAGAATGATTTGCCTATAAAGAAGGACTCTATAGGAGATTCAAAGGATTAAAAAAATAATGCTAACAAATTAAGCAGCAAGGAAGGAATCTCTACCTGGAAAAGTACATTTGATTTTTCTTTAAAAATAAGTAAATTAATTATTAAAACTTCCCACAACTGACACTCACATAATTGGGACAGAATTTGAAGTATTTTTCACTGCTCTCAGCAAAATACCATAAGAAAGAATAGTCTTCAGATTTTCAAAAGGTCATAGCAATGCTTTAAATAACATTGACAGTAATTAAAACAATAAATTAAAGGAAAAGGCAAATAAATCAGTTCCATTTAACAATTTGTATGTTTCATGGATTCTGCTAGGTACAGAAGTTTCTTATCTTGACCTAAAATGTATCTGAGAGTTATAATTCCCCTTTAAGGATATGGGTATGAAGAGTTCAGAGATTAAGCAATTAGTCAAAAGAAAAGACCTATTGAGAATCAATGTTCTCACATTATACACAAAAATGAACTGAAAATGGATTAAAGACTTGAATGTAAACCTGGGACCATGAAATTTCTAGAAGAGAACATAGGCAGTAAACTCATTGACATAAGTCTTGGCAATGATGTCTGGACTCTGATGTCAAAAGCAAAAGCAACCAAAGCAAAAATAAACGAACGAGACTGCATCAAACTAAAAAGCTTCTGTACAGCAAAGGAAATCATCAACAAAATGAAAAGGTAACTTACTGAATGGAGAAAATATTTGCAAATTATCTATCTGATAAGGGGCTAATATACAAAATATAGAAAGAACTTACATAACTCAATAACAACAACAACAAAAATCCAATAAAAAATAGGCAGAGGATCTGAATAAACATTTTTCCAAAGAAGACATTCATATGACCAAGAGATACATGAAAAGATTCTCAGCATCATTAATCATCAGGGATATCCCAGTCAAAACCACAATGGGCTATAACTTCACATCTCTAAAAAAAAGCTGTTATCAAGACAACAAGAAACAACAAGTATTGGCAAGACTATAAAGGAAAAGGAACGCTCATGCACTGTTGGTGGAAATCTATATTAGTTCAACCACTATGGAAAACAGTATAGAGTTTCTTCAAGAAATTTAAAAAAATAACTACCATATGATCCAGCAATTCTACTTCTGGATATTTACCCAAAGAAAACAAAAACACTACCTCAAAAAGATAAACGCACCTCCATGTTCATTGCAACATTATTTATAATAGCTAAAAATGTTAACTGAACCAGTGTCCATTCAATGGATAAATGGATAAAGAAATTGTAGTATATACATATTAATATATATGAGATATTGCTCAGCCATAAAAAAGAATAAAATTTTGCCACTTGCAGCAACATAGATGGACCTTGAGGGCATTATGCTAAGTGCAGTAAGTCAGACAGAAAGACAAATGCTGTATGATTTCTCTTATATGTGGAATCAAAGAAAACCCAAACCCAAACCAGGTTTATACACAGATTTGTGGTTGCCAGAGGCAAGAGGCCAGGGATAGGAGACATGGGTGAAAGGGGTCAAAAGACAAAAAAAAAGTGTTAGCAGGAAGAGTGCTAACATTTGTACAATTACTGTGTGCTGGGCACTGGGCTGGACCTCTAGTGTTTGGTTTCTTCGCAACACCTCTGTAAAGTATCATTCTTTTGATTTCACAAAAGTGGAAACAGACTCAGAAAGGTCAAGTCATATGCCTCAGGTCAAACGGCTATAAAAGAGTGGACTAGGATGGAATCCCAGGACCAACTTCTGTTTTTGCTACACGATAGTTTTTCCTGACAGTCATGTAATGTAATCCTGTCCACAGCCAGAAAATGGCTACTTCTAGTGCATTCTACATGGTTAGTACACACACGAGTGCCCTTCAATCCCAGCTAGTTGGATTGGATTGAGATGTCTGCAGGACACATATTGTTCAATGAGTATGAGGAAAGAGCACAGAAGGATGCATTGGATCTTCCATACTCTTAGAAGAATTTGGACTGTGGCAAATGTGCCTTGAAGGAATCCTGGAACTCACCTGCAGAGTGTTCATCTCAAGTTTGATGCTATTGAGCAGAGAGGAATGTTTTGTGTGCTTCCTGAACACCCCATGTCAGTCCTTGGGAAAAATATAGACCCCTGACATGAAGAGAACTGAGCCCGAGGAAGCCAGCTGGCCCAACTCTAACAGCAAGAAGGGGTCCTGCAAACCCAGATTTGTGTGGGAAAGCTTCCTAGTATTTAATTAAGGTACAATTCTGTTATAAAACACTCTGGTCAAAGACAGAAGGTCTACATGTCACATACATCTCAGGGATACCAGTGACAGCCTCTAAGACAGTGGGAGTTTAATCTTGGAGACCTTGTCCTGGCTCTCCATAGAACAGGCAGCCAGTCCCCTCCCTCTTGTGATTATCAGTCAGCATCGATCCATGACCAAAAAAAAAAAAAAAAAAATGGCACCAATATTCAAACCTTATTTGCAAGGTATCTATTTATTGAACCAATATTTATTAAGCATCAGTAAGGGACCAGGTCACATAAGAATTAGGACTACAACAGGAAAAACAACAAGAGACTGGAAATTCTTTGCTTGTGGAGGTTAAATGAGAAGGTCATAAATAGGACCCAATACAACTAGTGTTGTTTGTCTGGTGCGAACACATATCAACCAGTATGTCTGGTCTTTCATTGAATAGCCCCTTGGTTTCACTGGATTAGTCTCAGATCAAGAAAGCCCAGGCCTATGTCTTGCACTGTACCATTGATTAATAGAATTCTTCCATCTCACATCAGTGTTTGATTTGATCTCTGCCCTGGGCTCCAATAAGAAATGAGAGTGAAAATCATCCACCGATTTGGTCAATCTAAATTATATTCCTACTTAGGGTCTGATTCTTGATTCTGTTTCTTGATTCTTTTCATTTAAAAATTTCAGTATGGTAAATTCTATGATCATAATTTTTGTATTTTTTTCTTGTTTATTTTGACAGAGAGACTGAGAGCATGAGTGGGGGAAGGGCAGAGAGAGAGGGAGAGAGGGAATCCAAAGTAGGCTCCATGCTGTCAGCATAGAGACTGATGTGGGGTTCAATCTCACAAACCATGAGATCATGACTGGACCTGAAATCAAGAGTCAGTCACTTAACCAACAGAACCACCGAGGGACCTCACTGTGATCCTAATATTAGCTGTGATTTGAATACATAAGTCATCTTTGATTCCATGGGTTACATGTAAAAGGCACTTAGCCTATTTTTAGAAGAGGCTGACCTTTCCTAAGGCAAATTGTGAGAACTCTAGTTTATACTTTCCCCTCAAGTTTAATGAAATCATACAGATGTGACCAAACACCTCAGAAGGAATTATGGATGTGGATGAAATTTGAGATTGTTAACCAATTCTGCCCTGGGGAGGAAGTAGTCTCCCAGTTACAAATCTTAATGACTGGGTATGATATTTACCTAGAAGTGAGATTAAGGGCATCCCAGATAGAGAGGCCGACTTAGCAGAGCCAGAGACTCTGAACACTGAGGCAGCAGGACAAGTTGTTTGAATCCAGGATCTAGATTCAGAGGGATTAAATCATTTGACAAGAGTCAATGGATAAAACCCAGTTTTTGAGTCAAAACCCAGTTTTTGTACGGCACGATGATTGTAGTTAATAATACTATATTATGGATTTGAAAGTTGCTAAGAGAACAAATCTTACAAGAAGTTAATTTTTTCAAAGTATATATGGTGACAGATGTTAACTAGACTTAATTGTGGTGATCATTTCACAATATATGCAAATATAAAATCATTATGTTGTACACCTGGAACTAATATATATCAAGAATAAAAACCAAACCAAACCAAAATTCATTGTTTTTTCTAATAAAGCCATTCATTTTCAAGTTTAAAAAAATGTTTTAAATGTATTTTGTTCAATAATGTCATTTTTAGTGGGTACACAGTGCTTTTGCTTGACATCAGTTGAACTGGTTTTAAAACAATTCAGCATTACACTAGCTGCGATGATTACCGATCTCTCCATTCCTTTAGATGACTCTGCCAACAGAGGCCAGGGTGTGTTCTATTCCAATTTGTGTTGCTGTCTATGCCCACATAGCAAAATGGAAAGTGGCGCCATCAGCTCATAAAGCATTGTCATATTTGTCAGGGAAATCAGATATACATTTCTGATGCCTCTGCCATTATTTGCTGAATGCTTCTATTTTGGAAACCACACGGTGGTTTTGGCCAAGAGATATATTAAGCAGCTGAAGATAGAATTGCAGCAACTGTGTGTGCTGCTTTTGTGCCACTTTGTTCAGGGACCCTTGTCTGTTTGGTTTTTTTTAATTGTAGCAAAAACTACATAATGAGATCTACCCTCTTAATAGGTTTTTAGGTTTACAGAAGAGTATTGCTAACCATAAGCACAGTATTGCATAGCACATCTCCAGATCTTTGTCATTTTGTGTGACTGAAACTGGATACCCATTGAATAGCAACTTCCTACCCCCAGCCTCTGCCCCTGGAAACCACTGTTCTTTTTCCTGCTTCTATGAGTTTAATTACTTTAGATACCTTATATAAGTGGAATCGTACAGTATTTGTCCTTCTGTGACTGGCTTCACTTAGCATAATGTCTTCAAAGTTTACCCATGTTGTAGCTTATGATTTTTTAGTCTGAACAATATTCCATTGTGTTTGTACTATAAGCACATTTTGTTTATGTAGACATTCAGATTATTTCTATCTCTTGGCTATTAGCTATAATGCTGCAGTGAACATGAGAGTGCAAATATTCCTTTAAATTTCTGCTTTTAATTCTTTTGGACAAATACCCAGAAGTGGGATCATAATGGTAGTTCTATTTTTAATTTTTTGATTCTCCTCCTTACTATTTTCTGTAGCAGCTGTACCATTTTACATTCCAACCAGTGGTGAACAGGGGTCCCTATTTCTCCACAACCTTGCCAATACTTATTTTCTTTTTCTTGCTTTTTTTCCTGGAAGAGGAATAATGGTCATCCTAACAGGTATAAAGTAATGCCCTATTGTGCTTTTGACTTGCATTTTCCTGATGATTAATGAACTTGTGTTCATTATCTTTTCATATACTTATTAGCCATTTGTATGTCTTCTTTGGGAAAGTAAGTATTCCAAATAACAGATAGATATTGGGAAAATATCTATTCAAGATTTATCTATTCAAAATACTGATAGATTTTTGAAAATATCTATTCAAGGCAAAAATTTTTGCCTTTTTTTTAAACTAAGTTATTTGTTTCATTGTTGTTTTTGCTGTTGAGTTGTATGAGTTTCTTAAATATTTTGGATATGAGCCCCTTATCAAATAGATGGTATGCCATTGTTTTTTTCATTCCATAGGTTGCCTTTCACTTGGTTGACTGGTTTCTTTGCTGTTCAGTTTAATATAGTCCCACTTGTCTGCTCTTGCTTTTTGTGGCCTGTGCTTTTGTTCATACCCAAGAAATCATTGCCAAGACCAATGTTATAGAGCTGTTTCCCTATGTTTTCTTCTAGGACTTTTGCAGGTTTAGGTCTTATGTGTAAGGCTTTAATCTATTTTGAGTATATTTTTGTGTATAGTGTAAGATGAGGGTTTGGTTTCATTCTCTGGCCTGTAGATATTCAGTTTTGCCAACACCAGTTATTAAAGAGATTGTCCTTTCCCCATTGTGTAGCCGTACTGGTCACAGCAAGCTGACCCCAATTCTTATATGTTCTCAGCAGCCCTGGCATCCACCATATTGGTTACTCCAGTGCTTTGAATGATCAAGATGAAAATGAATCTTTTAGGTACCTTTACAAAGCCAGAATGTTGGATGCAAGCTCCTTTTCCCCCCTGAGAGAAGAGAAGTGAGTGGGCACCCTTTTCTCCCAGTGCTGAGCTGTGCCTGCTTTTGAGAAAGGCTGACGTTTATAAAGGGAATTTGCTCTTCTTACCCATTTCAGTGCACATGTTCTCAGCTTTGTGCTTGTGTGGGGTACTACAACTTGTTAAGTGGATTCTAGAAATTTCATAAAGGTATTTTGACCTGTATATCCTCAGACTTTTCCTCTTAGGATTGACATTGGCAGGCTGTGAGCATTATGTCTTTATTCAACTATATAGAAAGCCAGAGAAGAGAAGAACTCTTCTTTGTGCCTCTTTTGAAGATGAAGAGACCTTTCCCAGAATTCCCCAGGAATGCTTCTTCTAAATATCTCATTGAGCAGAATTGTATCACATGCCCATAATTAAACCAACTGCTGGCAAGAGGGTTTGGAATTTCCATGATTGCTTTAGATTAATCAAGTCTCACCCCTTCAAATGAAAAGGGGCCCAATTTCCTCTGTTGTACATTGTTGGGAGCTATCTGAGCTCACTGGTAGAGTGAAAATTCCTGGTGAGGGTACAGCAAGTTTGCACGGTCTCTTGCCCCCAGATAGCTCCCAAAATCTACCCTCTTGAAACTTTCATTTCTGCGTGGGCATCAAACCTCAGAGTGCTTTGCTGATTAGTGTCAGGAGTGGCCTGTCCCCCTGCCCTGTCCCTGAGGCATGACTAGACCTGGTCAGGGAAAAGATGAGTAAACTATATACATCCTAATGCAACATATAATTTTCCCCTAAGCAATTAACTGATAACTGACTACCTTCTGGGCCTGACCGCCTTTGTGAAAGTCACTACTGCAATAAAATGTATCAGTCATCTTTGGGACTGTGAGAGAAGGCATTATGTCTCCTGAGAACCTGTTTTTCTGGAACTTTCTCTTAGAGTTATAAACAGCCTAATGACTCTTACTCATAAAAAACTGACCTTTACTAAACAATGCTGTTTGCCTCTTGGTTAAAGGTTGCTTCCTTAAGGCTAGACCTGAGGTTTTGTAAAAATACACCTATGATACCATGAGTGCCTGTAGCTAAGTTTTTTATGACAATCATTACTACTAGATTGTAACTTCTGCAGAACCCATGTCCTGGAAAATTATAAAACTTATCTATGAGAAATCATTTACTGCTCTTTCTGGTCCTTGTACCTTTTGCCATAAATAAAGCTTGTGAACCAGACAGGGCAGAGATGCCTGCCAGAATGGTAGAGATGGCCTGCCAGGTGGGCAGGGTGCCCGTCTGGTGATCAGAACGAAACTCAAGGCTCTCTCACTCTCTCTTGCCTACACCGTCATCCTTCAGGGGAACCCTGGACCTGCTGGAGCTGGACTCTGGCAGTACATGGCTGCCTGACATTGGAAAAGTAATGGTGTTCGATTCGGAAGAAAGGTGGTTAAGTATAGAAGTAGTGGCTGCATTGGAGATCAACAGTATCAGCTACATTGCTCAACTCCAACAGAATCACCCGTACAAGTCGGCTTCAGGAATATTTATGAGACTGAAATGGAGGAAAAGTTAAATCACTTTAATTATTTCAATGTGTCATAAATCTTCCACTTTACCTGGAGAGTAGGATAAAGTCTGTGGATTCCTAAATGTCAATATCAAACATTTTAGACATTTTTATGACAGATGAGTACTTGTTTTTTGCCCAGTCTCTGTTGGTACCGTTTCGGGTGCAGGGACTTACAAATCTTTCCCCCTGCTTCTAAATCAGTGATAACTTTGTTTTTCATCTTCAGTCTTCACTGATTTATTAAACAAACTGAATTTTGTCAGATGTCAATGATAATTATAATTTCCTACCTCAAAATGATTAAGGTTTTCATATTTTTAAATTGCCTCTTTATCTTAAGTACTGTTTATTATGCTTCACTTGTTCACTAAATTGATCAAATATTTCATAAATTGTAAGAGTTTATATAGTAAAAGCTTGTGTGACTCTGAACTGACTGGCTTGTCTCAAAACAAAAGCCAAAAGTATTGCTAAAAATGAGTTAATATTCCTTTAATGAAACTCTGATAATAATTATAACCCACTAAGAGCATTTATTATATGCTATGCACTATTCCAGTTTCAAAATATATAAATTCTTTATTACTGTCCTAAATTTTGTAAGGTAAGGAGTTTTACTATCCACATTTTATAAGTGAAAAAAATAAGAAACAGGTTAAGTAACTTGTCTGAAGTCAGAAAGCTATCAAGGAAGGGTCGGAGCTAGAATTCAGATTCAGAAGTCCAGTTTACAGAAACCTGTATTTAATAAGTGTACTGGGTAAGGAGGACTTCCCATCTTACATTTATACTGGGGGTCTTACATACACCTTGAAACGGCTCTTCCATCTGAAAAACTTTATTTGAATAAGTTTAAAAAGGTCTATTAGGAAATATCCTGAAGAGGTTTGCAGTTATGTAATAGTAACTTAATGGCTTTCTGAAGTAAAGCCCCATTTAACATGTTACCTTAGAATTCCCTCATTGAACAGCTCTATGATTAAGTTGGAGGAACTCTATTGGGCATAAGAGGATTGCTCTATTTGCTTTTATAATAGAAATCCCTAAGTAATTATAACATGAAAACAAACAGATATCAGCAAGATGGCTAAATAGAAAGTCTCTGCCCTTCTTTACTCACAGAAACACCAACTTAACTAAAGACAATGGGATACTATCTTTTAATTTGCAGCTACGTAGAAGAATATTTCACTAACTTTTATATGTTACCATGGGAACACAGGTTCCCATAGGGACATTAAAAAATTCAACATTAAGCTTAGTTCCATCCACCTGTCTTCCTGAATTCTCATTGTGTGAAGGCATGAGGTCCTCAGAGATGCTGTGGCATGTCATGGAATGAACGTGTAAGATGCGTGCATTTTCAGCCACATTCTCTGTGGAACGTGTTTATGATTTTCAAAAATAGAAGTACTTTCATTAGAAAGAATGTTATTAATCATTACTTGACAGCAATTATATAAGGCACAATGAACAATGACATCTTCTGTCACCATTTTATACTAACGGGAAGTATTAGAACAGTTCAGATATTTTCTTTCTCTTTCTTACTTTCTTCTTTCATTCTTTCATACTTTCTTTCTTTCTTTCTGCAGCATTGTTAACATGCAGTGCTATATTAGTTTCAGGTGTGCAATATTGTGATTCTACAATTCCATACATGACCCAGTGCTGTCATGACAGGCACACTCCTTAATCCTCATCACCTATTTCACCGATTCCGCCAACCACCTCCCTCCTGTAACCATCTGTTCATTCTCCATAGTTAAGAGTGTTTCTTGGTTTGTCTCTCCTTTTTCCCCTGTGCTCATTTTTTTTTTAATTCCACAGATGAATGAAATCATATGGCATTTGTTTTTCTCTGACTGGCTTATTTCACTTAGCATAATACCCTCTAGCTCCATCCATATCATTGTAAATGGCAAGATTTCGTTCTTTTTTATGGCTGAGTAATATTCCGTTGTGTGGCGCACTTCTTCTTTCTCCATTCATCTATTGATGGTCACTCCAATGGACTGCTTAAATAATTTGGCTATTGTAAATAATTCTGTTATAAACATAGATAGGTGTTCATGTATCCATTTGAATTAGAGTTTTTGTATTTTGGGGGTAAGTACCCAGTAGTGCAATTACTGGATTACAGAGTAGTTCTATTTTTAGAACTTGAACTCTGAATATACTGACCACAGAAGAGAATCCCATGCCATGTATATAACTTAAGCAGAAAGACTTTATTCCAGGGTAAGAAATGACATGAAGAATCATTGGGAGATCTGGGAAAAAACTCTAATTTAGTAAAATGTAACCTTGACCCTGTCCCCCCACCAAAGTGGGGAGTGGCCTCCAGAGGATCTGTTGTCCTTCTCTGATTAGGATGCTACTGGCCCCAGGACACCGTGATAGAAAACTGCCACTGCAAGGAGATCCCCAGAATTGTACTGCCATGATCTGCATCAGCAAAATGGGTGCATGATTCTCTGCCTTTCGATCCCACAAAGCTAGTGACCAATCACTGAGATCATGGCAAGCACTGCCTGTACCACCCTGCTGGTCAGGAGAAATAGGAGACGCACCTAAAGCATGGGATCTGCCTGGGTTTTGTCTTCTAAAAACTCAGACAAGACAGAAGCTGTCAGAGGGAGCTCCTTCATATTTCCACCACCAATTCCATAAAGTTATATGAACTTTTACAGATCTTCTCAGTCTTGTTCTTGTCATGTTGGAATAAGAGCCCTATTTTATTTAATTTTTTAAGTTCTTTAATGTTTATTAAGTTTTCAGAGAGAGGGAAAGAAACAGAGCCAAGCAGAGAAAAAGCAGAGAGAGAGGGAGGCACAGCATCTCTGAAGCAGGCTCCAGGCTTCGAGCTGTCAGCACAGAGCCTGAGCTGGGGCTCAAACTAGGGCCCTATTTCTTTTAAATTTAAATTGCTCTACTTGTGCTTTGGGTTCTATCTTTTCTTCTCTTCTCAGCGGCTTATTCCTGTTGTCTGCACTAGCTCCACACCGCCTCTGTGGTGATTAATTGCCATCAGCACACAGATGTCCTACAGAGTCATCCAGCTCAGAAACACACAAACTGCCACCAGGATGTCCTTTCTGTTCTTCAAACATGTCAAGGCCCTTCTGTCCTCCAAGCATTTTCTCATATTCACCTATTTTAGCTTGAAGTATTTTCCTTAGTTCTCTGCATAGTTCCTCTATTCTCAGGGCCAGTGTCCCAGTTCAAGTTCATCCGAGAGGCCTTGTCTAATCACCCTCTCCCCACCTCCTTCACTCACTATCACATCATGCTCTTTATAGTTTTTATCAAATTCTAAAATTGACTTATTTGTTCATTTGCTTACTTCTTTACTTCACTAAAATGTAAGCTTCTAGGGCAAGTATTTTCCCAGGCTTATTCACTTCTGAATGCATAGCACATTGCTTGGTACACAGGAGAGATTTAATAAACCTACGTTCAGGAAATGAAGGAGTGTTATGTACCAAAAGGAAGGAAATTGTGGGGAATCACACATAGAGATGGGAGAAAAAACCCCACTCTTCCACATTTCCTAGTGAAGTTTGAGAGCCTCACAGTGTGGGGAGTGGGTACCTCTGTTTCCCCACTTTTTTGTGCTGGCCTCCCCACAGTGAGTGAAGAAGGTTGCAGATACAACAAACCTTTACATTTACCTTTGAACTACGGTCACAATTTTTTCAATTTCTCATTTCAGAGAAGCGCTACTTTTTAGCGATTTCTTTGATTTATGGAGAATATTTTTTAATGTCATCTGATTTATGACAAAACTTATCAGGTGTCTATTTTTCAGCTGTCCAACTCCTAATCCTCCTTAAAATCAGCTTGTTTCCTTCTTTTTTTCTTGGAAAAGCTTTTGCTACAACGCACGCTGCTTCCTTCTGTTCAAATTATTATTACGTATGGTTCGGTGGGGGTTATTTTTCTTGGACCAATTATTTGCTTACTCCCTATTGCGTATACTTTCTGTCTGAGTTGCATATTCTTTTCCTAATGGAGTGCGAGAGCTTAATATCCTGTATTGCTTTACCTCATTAAGTTCAATGTCATTGCCTCATTTTGTGGTCCCATTTTCAGTAATTAAATGCTCCTATAGGAAGGGGGAAAATTTTTGGTTTTAAGAGCATTTTGCTTAACAGAATCATGTCTGACTTTACTGAATTAAAATTTTTGAAATTAAATAAGACCTAGATCATGTACTGCAAAACTTTCCCAATGTATGTGCCTCTGGTAGTATCCTACTATGGTGTAAACATATTCTGTTTGCTGTGCTAGGCCCCATCTGTCAGCACAGTGCCTGGCCTATAGTAGGTGATCATTAAATCTTTTTTAATGGATAAATGAAAATATGCATTTGGGTAACGTAATTTTAAAAAAATGTTTATTTTTGTGAGAGAGAGAGAGCATCAGCAGGGGAGGAGCAGAGAGAGAGAGAGAGAGAGAGAGAGAGAGAGAGAGAGGGAGACACATACAGAATCCAAAGCAGGCTCCAGGCTCTGAGCCATCAGCACAGAGCCCATTGTGGGGCTCAAACTTGTGAACTGTGAAATGATGACCAGAGCCGAAGTCAGCCACCCAACTAACTGAGCCACCCAGGCACCCCGGGGTAACATAATTTTTAAGTTCAGAAATATGCAGAGAGATACTTTGAGATGCTTTTTCAAAAATGCCCAAGGAAACAAGCACAAACACTTTTTTTTTTTAAGTAAAGTATGATAGAAACACCTGCCAGTGATATATCAGGGCTGTATATTCCTTCAGAGGAATCCATATCCAGTGGCTAAAGTGAATGAACAACAGATACACTTATCAGCATGGATGAGCCTCAAAAATATAATTTTGAAGAAAAAAAGCAAATCATAGAAGAGTAAAAAGGAATTACTCCATTATATGAAATATAAAAATATGTCAAACATACAAAACATGCATTTAGCAAAATATATGCATAGCAAAAGTACAGACAATAACGTGTTTATAATAACAATAACAAGTTACTGTTTATACTTTGATCATGGTGAGCAAGAACTCAAAGCAATGTTTTCCTGCTGCTGATGGGAGTGCGTTGTAAAAGTTATTCAGTGAGGCTATAACGAGGCTGCGTGGCGATACTTAATTATTTAAAGTGGGTGTCTTTGAAAACACAGCTTTTTTTGTTTTTCATATTCTTTTATATGCCCAAAATATTTCATAATAAATGTGAAACCTCAATGGACTGAAATAAAAGTGAACAAGGAAAAAGTTATTCTTTCTTAAAAAAATGGAATACAAAGTTCAGGGAGACATTCATTGCACTTGAATAGGTTCCCTAAAGTCATAAAATATAAATTTTATAAGTAATATAGAAAAAAATAATTTACATTGTCAATAACATCTTAGCTTTCAACTGGTATAATTTGGTGTTCAGTATTTTTCCCAAAATTTTGATTCTAGTTATTAAAAACATCAGTAACTATCATGTTTAAGTCTTTGTAATTGCTTGTTGAAAGAAAATAATATGAAAATGTTTAGGGGCGCCTGGGTGGCTCAGTCAGTTGAGCGTCCTGCTTCAGCTCAGGTCATGATCTCATGGTTTGTAGGTTCAAGCCCCGCTTTGGGCTCTGTGCTGACAGCTCAGAGCCTGGAGCCTGCTTCTGATTCTGTGTGTCCCTCTCTCTCTGCCCCTCCCCTGCTCATGATCTGTCTCTGTCTCTCAAAATAAATAAATGTTAAAAAAATTTAAAAAAGAAAAAAGAAAATGTTTACAGTAAAATGCAAATGTAGCTAGAAGTGTTTATAAGAAGGCTGAGTTTCTGATAGATGGCCACAGAATTTGAGTTACAAAAGTTACCTTGTTAAAGGATTAATTCTACATTTTATAAATGATTATTATACATTTGATAGTAAATATTCTGAATGAATTACAGATGTCAACTCATTTTGTCCTCATTAAGAACAGTTATTATCTTATTTTGCAGAATAAGTAACTGATGTACAGAAAGGGGAAGTGACTTGCCCAAGGCCCCACAGCCCAAGAGAGGTGAAAGCACGTTATAACCAGGTTGCTCAGCTTCAAAGTCTATTCACTGACAAGTTTCCCACCCATCTTTAACAGTGTGGCAGTAATAGAAAATCATATTTTTAAAGCTCTTTCGAAGGTAATACATTAGTTTTGTGAGGAGAGCTCTGAGTGCAGACTATATGCCTAGTAATTTGTTCTGCATCACTAAATCTTCATAAGAACCTTATGAGGTAGGTATTATTATTATTATTATCCATTTGCATAGATGAGTAAAATGAGGTACAGAGAACTGAAATAACACCCCCCGTGCTTCATGGACCAATCAAGGTTGGACTGAAGCCTATGAAACTGGATTGGAGCCATTAAAGCTTGTCTCTGAGCCTTGTGTGTCCATTACTATTCATGCAAAAGCAAAACAAAAATGAAAAAATCAAAACTTGTAAAACTCTAATTTGGGGATATGGAGTAGAAGAGGGTCTTCTATGGGGTAGCAAGTGGAACAGGAGCGACTAGCTCTGAGTGGATTACAACAGTACCACAGAGCGTACCGGTTTGAAACTGGCCTTCCAAATTTTGGAAGTGGGTTTCAGGCTGAAGGGCTGGGAGCTGGGTCTTGATGGTTGGCCTTGACAGATTTCCTCTAAGGGGAGGGCGTCTACTCTCTATCGCCCCCTGGTGGCAGGGTCCGGCTCTGCCGGGGTTACGCAGGCACCCAGCCAACGGGGCGGAAAATGCGACCCTTCTGCTCTGGGAATGAATGGTCTTGCGCGAGCGTCCTCCGTGCCGCGACACAGAGCCGGCCCCAGGACCCAGATCCGAGCTGCCGTTCGGTTTTGTCCCATCCTCTCGGTGCTGGGTCAGGTGTTGCAGCACCAAGATCTGGAAGCATGCGTGTGATTCGGCTGTGGCATGCGACAGGAGCGCGGCGGCAGCAGAGGGAAGGGAGGTCGTGGGCACAGCTCTGTCGGCCTCCAGCGTTGCAACGAGCCTGGGCGTGCCCGCTCCGGGCCTGCGGGCGCCGGATCCCGGAGTGTCCCGCTGAAGGCATGTCTGAAGGTGGCTGACCCCAGCGGCTCTGGAAGGTGGGGCGAGGGGTCTGCGGGTTTAGGTACTAGTGCCTTTCGCTGAAGTCCCAAAGAGGGAGAGGAACGAGTTGGCGCCTTTTCCTTTCACTCCTGTGTGAACGGAGAGTGGAGGCCTGGACGTGGAGGCAGACAGGGAAAACAATGCACAAACTAGGGCTCCTTCCTGCACTCTGAAAGTGGATGCTGCGGAGCAGGCGGGGGCGCCGCCCCCCAGGTTGTCCTCGGGGTGCAAAACCAGCCTGACCACCCAGGCTCTATACTCCAAGTCCCTGAGCCCCAGGCTTTCTGGTCATACACGTGGCAACATCCGGCAGTCCTGACGTGTGGGTCAATAATTATGGTCCAACCACAGGTTTCGGCTCTTCTCCTACCTCCTCCCCTTCCTGCTAGTGGAACAGGCTGAGACACCCTCACACCAAACCCAACCTAGCCATCTAGCTCTGAAGTTAGGAGCGTTGGGCTCCGGAATAGCTCTGGAGTCACATAATCACTGCTGCCTGCAGGTGAGAGCAATCTTGAATGGGCAGTTTTCCAGGAACCTGCAAAGTTCCCCCAAATGGCCCATGATCCCTAGAACTCGATGTTCAACCTCCCTCTTCTTTTTAAAGATCTCCTTTAACTGCCCCACATCTGTGGATTTAATTGTTAAGAGGGTAGATCTCAATGTTAAGTGTTCTTATCACAATGCAATTTAAAAAGTTATGTGACTTTATCTCCAATTTTATGGATCGATAAAAAAACTGATAATTCAAATCCTCCAACGAAAAACAATTATTCCTGGTGAATCTTTAAGTAGATAGGTACTCCCTGAGCATTGCAATTGTTGTAATTGTTGATTAAGAAGAAAAGGCTATAAAGCAACCAAAGCTGCAATTCAGAAAACAGGGAGCTGATGGAAATGGAGTGTGTTTTGAAAGAACTATGATTGCCTGTGGTAGAGTTTAAATTATCTAATACAGCATTGGCTGTTATCACATTATGTCATTTCAGTCCAGTGTAGAAGGACGTGTTCTAGGAGGTGGACCCCCTACATTGAACAAAAGTTAGACGTTCACTTTGTCACCCGAATTGAAACAGCAGAGGTGAACAGGCCTTACTCCCTCAGTGTCTGTTCCTCTCTATTGTGAGTGACTCTTAGCAAGGGTTACTTCATTTTAAATCTTCTTTCGCATAATCTGTGAGAGATGTAATCGAAGATCCTTTTGCCGGAGTGGCATCGGAAACCGTTTGATTAGCATGTTAGTTTGTCATTACCATGACAGATTGGCATGACAGGCAGGGAGGGAGAAGATTATGAAGGTATTGACCTTAAAAGTAAAATAGCCAGTTATTTTGCCAGCAAAATGGGTTTATTTGGGAATAGCAAGGGTAAACAAGCTGTAGCAAAAGCCAAAGGCAAGTCCAGAGAACAAAGAAGAGGAACATTACAGGAAAAAAGGAGGAAGCTGTAGGGGGGCCGGGGAGAGAAGGCCTTTTTAAAATTATTACTATTAATGCAAAACCAGTTTATTTCCATGCACAATTCTATCAAATAGAGAAGATTAAGAGGAAAATGAAAATAGAGGAAATAGAGGAATGGGAGAGTCAAGGATGGTGACAGTTTCTCATTGGCCGAGTTGTATTTTCTTACTGGTTGAGCTTGTTGCTGGGCAAGCAGAAAACTTTCCTGCACCTTGCTGGAGTTGTAAAGTAGGCGTTTTCTCTGTTGGAAATACAAGTACATCTCTTTCTGTTGGGGTCTGCAATGGACAAGCGACAGGGCATAAGGGCTCCCCCTTCTAGCTGCTGAGATGACATTTTGAAAGAAATTTCTTTGAAGTTTACATTGGACTGGGGTGTTTGAGAACTTACTCCACAGGGTAGGGACCTGAACACCTGGACAGGAAAGATGTGTGCAGGAGAAGTGGACCCAAGCGAGGAGAAGTTGGCCTGGGCACAGGGGAGGCCCGAAGCGTGGTGTGTTTGGGCGACCAGAGGAGATGGGTCAGAGTGTTTTCTCGGAGCTGCGGTGCAGACCCAGCTTCCTAATCATTCTCTCCATCCTGCCACAGCCTTTGTTCTTTTTGTGAACATTTAGCTCTATTTATTTCTTTTTCTTAATAGCAGTATTCTCTGTCCAATCAACAGCAACTTTGCATCAAGTAATACTTGCCTATACTTTTACTTATAGATATTAAAAAGTCAAATGGCTAGTTTCTATAATCTGCATTAATTCTTGATAAAGAGGATAAATACAGCAAGTGGTTCATCCTAAGTAAAGTGTTTTTCAATATTCTTCTTGGTACCTGGCTCTGACTGGGTATTTTCTTCCTCAATATTTCCCCTCAATATTCCATTTATTTATATCTCTATGTGTATCTGTATCTCTATCTCTATCTATATTATTTGAGAGAGATAGAGAAAGAGAAAGAGACAGCTGATGTGGGGTTCAATCCCACGACCTGAGCCGAAATCAAGAATAGAATGCTCAACCGACTGAGCCACCCAGGCACCCCGTCAATATTCCCCTTAGTAATAAAGTAATGCTGTGAGGAGATACAAGATAGAGGAGATCACAGCTCTGGGATAACTTTTGATCCGTTTGTTGAGATATACACAAACGGAGTAAATTGTAAAGCAATATACATGCATATGGTACAGGATATAGACTGAAATGTATAAATGGCAAGGGAGTGTAAAATAAAAAAGTAATCAAAGAAAAATAGATTTCTGGATGCCAAACTAAGTTCCATATATTGCTTTCTTTTCTGGAACATACATATTGGGTTTGACAGTTTGATGCATTGGAGGCAATTTGTATCAACACAAGTTTGAGAATGGAGTTTTCTCTCTGTAGTAGATCAATAAAATCAATAGCCTGACTTAGAGCTTAGCTGTTTTAAGTTACACTGGTGGTAGAGTAGGCGTGCAGGTTGTTTTGTTTTGGTTTGGTAATCCTTGAGGCAGAAAACAGACCAGCTGACGCAAGGTCTCAAGGACACCAATCAATAATGTGACTGACAGGCACCTAATCCTAGCAGTCAGAATTTCCTGCTACACATTTAGCTACTTTTTAAGAAATTTTTTTAACGCTTTTATTTATTTTTGAGAGAGAGAGAGAGAGAGAGATACAGAGCGTGAGCGGGGGATGGTCAGAGGGAGAAGGAGACACAGAATCAGAAGCGGGGCTCAGACCCACCAACTGTGAGATCATGACCTGAGCCGAAGTCGGACACTTAACCGACTGACCCACCCAGGTACACACACACACACCCCCTTTTTTTTTTTTTTTTAACATTTATTTACTTTTGAGAGACAGAGAGACAGAGCATGAACAGAAGAGGGCAGAGAGAGAGACACACACAGAATCCGAAGCAGGCTTCAGGCTCCGAGCTGTCAGCCCAGAGCCCGACGTGGGGCTTGAACTTAGGAGCTGTGATATGATGACCTGAGCTAAAGTCAGCTGCTTAACTGACTGAGCCACCCAGACCCCCCCCCACACACATTTAGTTACTCTTTTACAGGGCATCTATCCCCATTTCCTTCCAACCAACCACCAACGAATCCAGACTGTAATGTTGACCATACTTTTGGAAGATATTCTATTTCAAATTACAAGACATATTGTGCATTTTATTCATTATTTGCTTTGAGAAATTTTTGAGGAAATTATAAGGAATTCTATCAAGCAATATGCTATTTCCAGCACTGAGAAACATTTCTGTTGAATAGATTAGTGGTTCTCAAAGTGTGGTCCCTGGGCAAGCTGCATCAGCATTGTCTAAGAACTTGTTAGACATGTCAGTTCTCAGACACACCCCAGACCTCTTGAACCAAAAATTCTAGAGGAGTGGCCACAGAATGGTCCTGGTCTGAGCAGCCTCTGCAGCCACATATGGTATGGGAACAGTTCATGTCTCCAGAGAAGGGTGGCGAGGGCAGCCTAAACAAGTAGCCAGATTACTCACTAACAAGTGATTTGGCCACTCACATAGTGTTCCTCCTTCTCTTACTCGTTTTTCTTCTTCTTTTTTTCTAATTTTTTTTTAATGTTAATTATACTTGAGACAGAGAGAGGGAGAGTGGCAGAGGTGCAGAGAGAGAGGGAGACACAGAATCTGAAGCAGGCTCTAGGTTCTGAGCTGCCAGCACAGAGCCCAGCATAGGGCTCGAACCCACAAACTATGAGATCATGACCTGAGCTGAAGTTGGATGCTTAACCGACTGAGCCACAGGCATGCCTCCTTTTTCTTCTTCTTTAGCAGGCTGCAATGGTTTTAAAAACACAAGGATCACGTAATGCTTAGAAGATCATTTTATTTATACAAGTGTGTTTATTTCCTAAACAGAATTGTTGCAGTGTGCAGAGTATCTAGAAAAATAGCATCCATGTTGATGTAAAAGTCATATAATAATTATTACTAATATTGTTATTAATTAAAATTAAATGATTACAAAAAGGAACACATGGCTCAACTAGCTTCTTCAGACTTTGGGGCTGATGGAATAAGGTAAGTGAATGTAGAAACAAAAGCAAATGTTTTTGTGTTAAGGAGAAAGATTATTGTTAGACATACTAAAAAAAAAAAAGAAAGAAAGAAATTCCTAAGATTATTCCTAAGAAGAAAGAAGCTACTCAGCAGGCATATATTGAAAACAATAACAATCTCAACATGAGTCTCAAAGGCATATAATTAGCTTCAGGAAAAAATGGTTTAGAGCAGTGATTCTCAACTCTGGCTGTATATTAAAATCATCTTTTAAAAGCACAAAAGCCCCGTCACCATTTCCAGAAATTTACTAGGGGGCCCCAGTGGGACTGCTGTATCTCACAACTCCATGGGATTCGATTCACATAGTAATTATATACCTGGTGCCCCTTGAAGTTGTTCAGTGCACAGCCTGTGCAGCTAGAAGCAGTGGACTGACCATCTTTTTTTTTTTTTAAAGTTCTCCAGGGTTTCTGGTTTTTTAAAAATGCTTAGCCAGACTTACAACCCCTGAGTGAGACTGTTCCTTGTCTCTTATTCATATACCTACTTTTGGAGTGCCTTTCTGTGATTACTCGTCCAAGTTCTCTTCATGTGAAACACGACCTCATAGGTCTAAAAATGTGATGGGTGAATTGGGAGTATTGAACACACAGAATTATTTGCTTTAGTCTATAAAATGTGATGGGTGACTCTGGAGCACTGAATCTAACTCCAGGGCAAGGGTAGGAAGATCTGTGTTTGGGACCTGTCAACATTGAAAACCACAAATCTGTGAATTGTAAATGGCTAGTTTTGATTTATCTACAGTAATAGCATATGGTAGAAAAATTCATTAGCAAGTAATTGCCCTCTATCTGTGCAGTACAATGCTTATTGTCCAACCATCTCCCTGATTTGCTTTCTTTCCTTTTCCTTCCTTTTTTTGGGGGGGAGGGTAAGGCTAGGACAAGAACATTAATTTTAAAAAGCAAGAAAATATGTAAAACAAGTCAGGTTATTTATAACGAAAAATTTTAAAGAGTTATGTCTTTTTTTTTCCATTTTATCTGTTGAAGTAGCCCTTCTATATTGTCTTAGAAATAAATGATGAAGAGGGGCACCTCAGTGGCTCAGCCAGTCCAGTACCTGACTCTTGGTCTCTGCTCAGATCGTGATCTCATGGTACGTGGGATGGAGTGCTGTGTCAGGTTTGCACTGACAGTGAGGAGCCTGCTTGGGGTCCTCTCTCTGCCCCTCCCCTGCTCACACCCTCTTGCTCTCTCTCTCAAAATAAATAAACATAAAAGAAATGATAAAGAGAAGTGAAAATCAAATTTGGAATAAATTGTCAGTTTAGGAAGAAATTGTATAAGCCATGAGTTGGTGATATTGAAAACTATTCTAAAAATTACACTTTCTTTTTGTGGATGGGGATGTTGTGTAACATGTTTTTAAGTAAATATTTATTTTAGATTTTCTATTTATTTTGCTTATTCTATTCTGTTTTATATTTATCTTATCTTATCGGCATACAGCTATTCCTGTAGGTTTCTTTTTGTTTGTGTAACTCGTGAACTTCCTATAAAATGTACCAGTTTTTGACACTTGGATTTTTTTCTCAAATAGGATTGATTAATTGATGCTGCCTTTTATATTTATATGTGAATCCTTAATATGTTCTTTAAAGGGCCAACTATTGGGACGCCTGGGTGGCTCAGGTGGTTGAGTGATGAACTCTTGATTTCAACTCAGGTCATGATCTCATGGCTCCTGAGAGTGAGCCTTGTGTGGGACTCCATGCTGACAGCGACAGAGCCTGGTTGGGATTCTCTCTCTCCCTCTCTCTGCCCCTCTCCCACTCCTGTGTGCTCTCTCTCTCTCAAAACAAATAAACTTTAAAAACAATTAAGGGCCAACTGTAAAATTTGGAAAGCTCACCATTTGCTCAAACTTCTAACCTAAGAAGTACAGAGGAAGATATGCATATTAATTAAACTCAAAATCAGTAATCCTGTCTACTATGATAATATTCTATGTGTGTCATGTAGGATTGGCTGAGTTTGTAGCTGGACTGAGACAACCCTGTGCTTATCATCAGGGATGTGTGGAAGTCTGGCACCTATCCCTGGGCAAGATAGGAATGAGATACGGAGTTAGTGATTATAGTGTGCTGTTTAATGTTCAAAACATCCCTGGAGGCAGCGGGACTGGCTTACCTACCGTTGAGGGATGGGTGAATTGATGGTTTGCACCCAGTGTAATCACTGCGCAGCCTTGGTTGGTCGGGTGACCAGCAGGGTATAAAAAACCCCAGTGTGAACTTGCACCCAAGTCCCCCTGAAATCAAGATATGTTTGGTGTTTACTGAGAACAGGCCCCTAGTGGGCTGGCCTGCAAGTCTGAGCCTCTCTGACTGCTTGGGCATTATTTCCCCCACTGTAACATACCCTTTAGTTTTCTGGAAGCTTCTCATTAATACAGTCTGTGGAGTCTTGTGAGTCCTTTTAATATTTGACCCTGTGTAATTGTTGTAGAGGCTGTTTTCACTTTGCTCCCCTCATTAGGCTGTCCTGAATCCATAAATAAAAAATGTACCTAAATATAAATTATAATCTGGCATACTTGTAAACAACACAGTTCTTGATGTGAATGAATGGTTTTAAATCTACATTTAACTCTTTATTTACTGCTTGCTTCTTTTGTTGTTTTTACACTTATGTCCTTGTCAAAAGCAGTCCATCCTGCTTGGACTGCAGGAGGTCTGCTTTCTGTGACAGAAGATGGTTCCTTCCAGAGTTTGTTCAGATGATTTGCATATTGTAACGGCTTGAGCATATTGGTCAGATTCTAGTCCATTTGTCCACCATTTAAATCAACCCTAAGTAGGTTCTTGATACTAAAAGCACCTTTTTATATTATAACAAAAATACATTGAGATAAGACAGGGGTTTTTTTTTCTTTTCTTTTTGGTAATGTTGTTAAAATGAAATTGGCTTTCATCTGTTATCAAAGGGAAGCAGTTTGTTTTAATGTTACCTGTTAACTTGTATTTTCAGACTTGTGCATTTGCCTATATTGGATTCTAAAATGTTATTAATTGATAATTAATTTTCAGGGCTATGTATCTAATTAGTGCTAAGAAATAGGTTTAATATTCTCAGAAATATATTTTGAACTTTCTTTCCAACAGAGTTTTTTCCATTTCATTTTTAAATTTCATTTTTATTTAATGGAAGAATGTCCTTCTTTTTCTATTTAACTTATTCATATGCTTTTAAACACATTTTAAATGCATTATAATTTGTGCTTTTAAACTTTGTCACTAATAATGGAAAAAACTATATAAATAGGTGTTATAAGTAATAGTACATTTTGAAACAAGGTGTTCAATTTCCCCAGCTATTTAAAATATAATTTTGTAAATTCTAAAAGATTAGGTTTTTATCTAGACTGAGCATTTGGAAATATGCATTTTTTTGTCCAAAATATTTGTTTGACCATGCAATTATATTATGACTTAAATAGGCATGTCAGAGTGATATCTCTGTTTTTGTTTTACTTCGGGCTGTATGACCATAGTTAGAGAGTTTGTTATCTCTAAGACGCTGTTTTATTTGTGAATGATATAAGGAAAGGCAAATGTTCTTATTTAGCAATTCATGGGTGTTCTTCCATGCCCTTTTAAAATATTCAAATATTTCTGAAAAGTTTGAATTAGCCAAATCACACTTTAAATGTATCAACAGAAGCCCGTTATTCAAAGGAACCATTTATTAATGATAATAATTATAATAATTTTGTATGACTAAGATGCTATTTGTACTATAAATCTTTACTCTCAACCTTATTTACTAATAGATAATAAGATCTTTCATTAATTTGGTTTACATTTATTAACTTTTTTTATGTTTACTTATTGTTGAGAGAGAGAGAGAGAGAGAGCAAGGGAGGGGCAGAGAGAGAGATGCAGAGATTCAGAAGCAGGCTCTGGCTGACAGCAGAGAGCCCAATGAGGGGCTCAAACTCAGGAACCATGAGATCATGACCTGGGCAGAAGTCAAACACTTGACCAGCTGAGACACCCAGGTGCCCACATCTATTCCTTTGGAAGTCACCATACCTATCTTGGTCTATATTCTTCAAATTGTAAAATGTTGTGAATCTTTGCTGTGGTTAGAGAAGATGTATGTATATTAGCAACAATTCTGTGAGCTGAAATGGAGAAGGGCAGAACTCCAGCAGGCTGCAAATAGAAATCTGAGAAAATGATTCCACTGCTGCTTCCTTAGTAAAGTCCCTCAGGGAAATATTTAATTGCTAATGACAGCAATCTAGCATGTACTAGCCTGAGCAAAACATGGACTTTTGTTTCTTTTAAGAAGCACAAGGAGCTGGCTCACAGAAAGAAAGGAGAGCTCACTGGAACCAGGACAATGGCCTGGGCCTCAGCAGTGCTAAGTGACAACCGAAATGTTACTCTCATTATTGCTCTCCTTTTCTTTCTGTTCGCAGGCTTCATCTTCTTGGACTTCTCCACGTGGCCAGGATCACGAGCCAGAAGGACAGCTTCGTTTCACTGAGTTCCTGCCAACCAATCCTGGGTAAGGCTGGTGACTGATCTAGCTGCCATATGATTGGATCTTAGGATTGCTCTGTGTGGTGACATGGACCCGTGTCATAATAATGTTGGCTTTCCCCATCAGGAGAATATGCTTGGAGGAGAACTTACTACCAAAGAAAAGAGTAGCTATTCCTGGGAGAAGGTAGAAAGTGATTCTAGGCACAGAAAGCTATGACATGGCAACTTTTACATTGGATTCAGTTTGGATGCAGTGTGAAAAATAATTCAAAATTAACTTAATTTCCTTACTGATAGGGTTAACCAGGACTGTCTCAGATAAATCTTTATTTCATCAAATTATTTAGCAAAGTCCCACAATATCCTTCTGAATAAACTATGTATGAGTGACAACACTTTTTGATAAATTGTTCATTTGAATAATCTGATGTCAATCTGGAGTGAGGTTTCTAGTAGTATCTTGTGCCATGAAACATTACTTTTATGAGCATTTTCAAAGAAGAGAATAATTCAAGTTTTTACTAAAAAAATGTTATGGGCAGGCATTATTCTAGGCTCTGCTGATACAAAGAATATTAGACAAAGTCCCTCCCTCAAGAAGCTTATGTCTGCTAGGGAAGATAAATACATAAACTAGTAATTAACTTAAGAGAATATTATTTTAAAGATTTATTAGCCTGAGTTGAGGGAATGCAAAAAGGAATTCCCAGAAATGATAACACCTGAGCTGAGTCTTGAAGCAGTCAGTTTGGAGGGACAAGAAAAAGACATTCGAATCAGAAGCATTACGTAAGCAATGAAGTGGGAACCGTATCATACATTCAGGCATTGGCAAGTAGTTCTGTACATTCAAATAGCTACTAAAAATGGAAGTGAAATATCAATATATAAATTTTTAAAAATCCATTATTGGAGTAAAAATCTGTCTGGGGCAGTGAAGAGAGATGTAGCTGAGGGGTGGTGACCAGATCTTGAAAAGACTGTGTGGCACTCAGACAAGCCCGCTGCATGTTAATCAGTGTAGCTGAGTGTGTTCAGAAAACTATTTGGATGATTTCCGGTTAAAGAAAGTAGAGTAAAGGCATCTCTATGCTGCTTCAGTTATTGAACTCAGTTCTAACCTGTAAAGAAGGGCTTCCCAGCACAGCTGCATTGAGGCAGGAGGCTGAGGGCAGAAAACGTACGTTGGTAGACATCAAAAGTAGTATGCATAACCTCAGGGAATATACCAAGAATACTTCCTTTGAAATAGGCAGGTGCTGGAATGCGGAAGGACTGTGAGAATATCCTTGAACTCCACTTAGCACTTCCATGGACTGGCTGATGAGGCAGATGAGTGAGGAATGAGGAGCGGGTTTCCCGAGCCCCTCAATTAAACTATGGGTATGACAGACTGCAGATGGTGGGCGGTGTCGCCAGTGATTCTGGTCAGCTCCTACATCAAAACACACACATTTCTCATAAAGAAGGGGCTTCATTTTGAGCCAGTGATAATTTCTGTTATGTGCTGAGTAATATCCTTGGGAGAGAGTATAGAAGAAAGTGTCTGGAAGCAAACAAAGGTCCAAGTGATTCTCTGACCCATTGCTCCTACAACCTGCCCTTCCAAGATTCCCTTGGACATCTTCAACCAAAAACTGGCCTAGAAAAAAATCAACCCCCTTTACGTTAAGTTTATTTATTTGTTTAGAGAGAGAGAGATTGAGAGCACAAGTAGGGAAGGTGTAAAGGGAGAGGGGGAGAGAGAATCCCAAGCAGGCTCCATGCTTTCAGCGCAGAGTTTGGTGGGGGCTCGACCTCACAAACTGTGAGATCATGACGAGCCAAAATCAAGGGCCGAACTCTTAACCAGCTGAGGTGCCCCCAAATCAGTCCCCTTTAAGAGACATTATTTAAACAAATAGAATATGGTGATTGTATTATTTATGTTATATGTTACTACATCTAGCTAGACGATTCTGTGCAGAGGCTCTCCTTTGCTGACTTTGAGAAAGCAAACTGCTGTGAACCCTACTCCCACAAGGAAGGGAGGGGACCTGAGTCCCTTCCCAGTCAGGCAGGCTCTTACCTTGATTGCAGCCTTGTGAGCCCACCGGCAAGGATCTAGTTAAGTCAAGCTGGGACACCTGGCCCACAGAAACTGTGAGACAAAAAAGGTGTCATTTTAAGCTGCTAAGTGTGTGGAAATTTGTGGATATTTGTTGAGAACAAATATCTATCTAATTATTGATTTCTGATGTTTACAGTCCCATAGGTGACGTAGGCAAATAAAAAGAATTCTTGAAATAGAGTATGGGAGAAGTTGTACTGGGGGAAGTTTAGGGGTTAGTTTCCAGAGGGATGGAAGTAATTCAGTGTGGCTGATCTCAGGAGAGAAAAAGCTCTAGGGGGAGGCAAAGAGCAAATCAGGGAAAGATTTGTGATCCTTGCTTTGGAGCAATGGGGAAATATGAAGTGTCTCAAGCATTATAGTAGAACCTAATTTGTATATTAAATTGTTCACTCAGTGGTTGTGAGAAATTTAGGTTTTTAAGAGAAAGACTGGAGTTGGGGGAATAGACATCATTAAATAGAGAAGATGAGGGTGAGAATTAACAATTTGGCAGTGAAAATGGGTAATAGAGAGGCCAGCAATGTACCTGAAGGTGCTATAATTATGGATTTGTTTGGCTCTGGTGACTCACTGGATTTGAGGGGTGAAGAAAGGAGACATTGATACCAACCAAGACTGATGACGTGTATGACAAGTGAGTGATGAAGCTAAAATACAGTTTTCCGCAGGCAAAGTTATTCCCATGCAGATATAAACACACACATGTTTGAGATTCGATTTAACTCATTAGCTCATTTAACCACCTAACGTGTTGGATAGACAGTAAGATGTTAGGACTGGTTCAGAGGACAGACTGTTGAAATGAATTTGCTAGTAGATGTAAAACATATCCTACAGGACAACAACGTATAATGTTTGGAATAATTATTCCTCTAGGGTGGAAATTAAACTGTTCCAAATGAATTGGTGAGTCTCTAGACAACAACTGTTATTCCTGACTTTTTTCAATGTACAGAGTTGCAAACAGCCAGACAAGCATACAAGCAAACGCACGGACCGAGTATTCCATCGAAAGGACATCCAGTAAACTTTTGCCCTTTGTGACTTTTCAAATTTTCCCAGAGGATGGCCCCACAAGTTCAGAGAGGAACACAGGCCACAGAAAATTCGGTATATCATTGTGAGAGAGAACAGCTTTCCTGTCCCGCAGGGCTGAGAGGTCGAGAGGGCACATCCCACTTCAGCAGTTTTTCCTTTGACGGGTCCTACTTTGGATGAGTTTGATGTGGTAGCAACTTCAGATGGGTCCCGGGAGTCAGGAGCCCTAGAAGCAAAGGTCCATTTTCCAGCATAGCCCCGGGGAGGCTGCAGGCCTGCAGGAGAACGGGGCGCTTGGCACAGAACCACAACCAACATTAATGTAGCCAGAGTGCGGATTTGAGGAGAGGGACTCAATACAGGGGCCCGAGGCTCAGCAAAAGGAGAAGTGACCTTTGTTCACCTTGGAAGCAACAGACATGCTGAGAGGATAGGGGGAGCAGGAGGGACCCCGGACCACAGGAAGTGGGAACTTCAAGGCCAATGCCACACCGCCTCATCATTGTCTTTGCACACAGGGGTGTGCTGTAACACGGGAGCTTCATTTTAAAAAGCGTTCCAGGGGAGCCTGGGTGGCTCAGTCGGTTAAGCATCCGGCTTCAGCTCAGGTCATGATCTCATGGTTCGTGGGTTCCAGCCCCGCGTCGGGCTCTGTGCTGACAGCTAGCTCAGAGCCTGGAGCCTGCTTCGGATTCTGTGTCTCCCTCTCTCTCTGACCTTCCCCTGCTCATGCTGTCTCTCTCTGTCTCTCAAAAATAAATAAAAAACATTAAAAAAAAAAAGTGTTCCATATGAGTGCTGTCAGAAAAGAGGGGTAAGTGCATTGTATTCTTTCATTAAGTATTTATTGAGCAATTACCATGTTTAGGCAATGGGCTGTATTCCTTTTCCTACATCCCCTTTATGAAGAAAAACTAGAGGAAGACACATTTTAGGGAAAGATGAGTGCACATTCTCCTAACTTTTCCCTTTCTTAGCATGAAGATGTTCCTGTATTATTTCACTTCCCAGACATTTCATTAAACATTTCCACCAGGATGTACTGAGTGAGTCCTATGTGCTAGGTATTACGCTCAGTCCTGGAGAATGATCATTAACACCATAGACACTGTGTTCATTTTCTCTCCAGTCTGGCTAGAAAGTAGTAATTACACAATGGTGGTATAGCCTCATAAACATTACGCTGGGGGTGAGTATGGTGGGCTAGAGGAGGCTCTATGGCAGACACTGAATCCAGACCTACACTCTATCTTCAGGCGTGGTCACATTCCTGTTGCAGGATATTTTACCCAATACCGGAGATTCGTTGTCTTGCTGCTTTGAAGAACGAAGTGGTGCCTATGAAATGAGCAGCAGGCAGAATTTATTAGAGTATAAAATTAGTAAGAATGATAGGAACGCTCTCTTTACAGACAATAGACAAGGGTCCTAGTTTTATCACGTTCTAGTCTCCTTCCACCTCCTTCCCTTCCCTCTCATTCCTTCTCAAGTTCTACCCTTACGGCTGGATAACTCTAGTCATTCCTGATTAGCTCATTTCCATTGGTTGGTCTATGGCCATACCCTTCCTTGTGGGTCATAGGATTTATGGTTTAGCTGGGTATTTTGATGTCAGATTCCTGAGGGGAACCTGAGGGGAAGTCGATGGTATCTGTTACATTCTTCAGAAGGACCTTATGCCCAAGGGGATTTGCTACCGTCAGACATTCCCAGCATTGTTCCAAAATATGTGACTTTTCCCACCCAGAGACCTCAAGTCCTAATCCTTCCCCTCCCTACCTATTTTATCCTATCTATTCCCATCATATTACTGTTAGGGTATCTGTAGTTTAATTAGAAAGTCTTTAATTTATGCAATGGATACCATGTGTGGAATACTTAGGCTAAGCTACAACCCATTCAAAACTTGAAAGCTCAGTCCAAGACTGATATCAGATGTGCTGATCAATCAAGTTGATTGATGTTTGAAACTTTGCTAATTTGCATACTTAGGTCAGAAATGGGTTTTGAGTGGTGAAATGGATGACTTGGTAACTAGTAAGATAAATGTTATTAATGGGCTCTACTTGTTGAAGTTAAGTCTATCTGAAATACAGAATTGGCTAACATTTTTGATATACTCATGCATGAACAGAAAATAATAACCTAGTGAACTTGATAACCTAGACATTTGGAGGTTTGAGCTCCACATGGGCCTGTGTCCAGCACTGATGGAGAGGATTTCTAGTTCTCTGATGCCATCTGATTCTTCTTCCCTTCAGGGGTATGTTATTGTGACTGCCTTCAGTAAAACTTTCATGAGAAGTGGTGGTTGGAATACATAAAGGGATCTGAGATCTATTGAGCTTACAAAACAGATTCTATGAATTTTTTTTGTTCCTGCTTACTAAAGAATGTTGATTAATAAACGTGACAGAATCTGGTCTGAGACTTGCTGTCCTGTAACCTAGCAGCAAGGTTGTGGAGCAACTACCATGATCTGAGAAGAAGTAGTTTGAGATAAGGGCACCACGAATTGCCTTAGCACATTGACTTAGAAATGTCAGTGAGTTAACTCACCAGGAGTTTATTTCTCACTCCTATAAAGTACAAATGCTTGTTAAAGGTGAGAAAAGCTCCTGCTCCACAGAGTCATTGAGGCATCGAGGCTGTGAAAGCATGTGGCTTTCAAGGTTGTCCTGAGTGTCAGCATTCAGTGAGTACAAAGAGGAATTATGTGGGAGGTTTTCAATGCTAAACATTACCAATATTTGTATTGCAATGTCCAAACTTAAGTTAAGTGGCCTCACCCAGATGTAAGGAGGCTATAATAATGTGATCCCTGGCCAGGAAGATGCTTTCAATTGCCATCTGTCTCCTCCAATTGCCAGACATGCTGTGGAAGGGGAACACATCTTTGGTGGACAGGTGGCTCTCTCTGTCACAGAATCTGAAAATTGTGCATGGCCAGCTGCTTTAGGTCCATTCCCAGTGTTATCCTTAGAATGGTCTATTTTTTAACAAAATTTAGAAGCAAGAGCCCATTTCATTTCTTTAAAAGTTTTTTTATTTTTTATTTATTTTTGAGAGAGAGAGAGAGAGAACGAGTGGGGGAGGGCAGAGAGAGAGAGAGAGAGAGAGAGAGAGAGAGAGACAGAATCTGAAGCAGGGTCCAGGCTCTGAGCTGTCAGCATAGAGCCCGAGATGGGGTTCAAACTCAGTGGACCGTGAGATCATGACCTTAGCTAAAGTTGGACATTTAACTGACTGAGCCACCCAGGAGCCCCATTTCATTCCTTTATATGACCATAAAATATTAGGTTCTCAGTATGATATATGGTTTAAATTAATTTGTCCATGTGGAAACCCCACCAAAGGGAGAGATATTTTGAAAGAGATATTTATTAACCCCAAGGAGAACCCATCCAAAAATAGTAAAATAATTCTTGTAACAAACTTGTGCATTATAGTCTTAAAATTGGTTTTTTCCCCATCTTACATAAAAATGATTTATCTTTCCATACAAAGAGAAAGGCTGTGTGAGTTCTGTAATGGATATCCTCTTTCAAATTCAAATAAGTATTAACAGAATTTTGTAGGTTAGATCAGCCAGGAAATAGGAAGAGATGGCACCATTAGGTCTGGTATTGAGGAGTTTAATAAAGGGACTATACAAAGCTGTGGGATAGAGTTGGGATATCAGCAAGGGATAGTGAAATACTTGAGGCTAGTACCAGCAAGAACTTGTTACTTCCAGGCCCGAAGGAACAAGGGTAGAGGTTAGGGGGAGGAGGCCAGAGAGGGTTAGTTTATGGAGACCACTACCTAGAGGGGCGATTAAAAAGAACCAGCACAGCTATTAATTCTGATATGGTTAACTTTCATCTTATTTATTTCATCTAAGAATTTCCTATCAGCTTCAGAAAAGGAATAATAAATAGCACAATGTTTAAGGACTTGCATATGGTGTCAGAGTGTCTAGATTCAAAGACCAGCTTTGTCACTTTACTTAACCTCTTTGTATCTCAATTTTCTCATCTCAAAAATGGAAACTTATTTCTTGATGTTTTAAGCTCTAATGAATTTCTTTAAGTAGTGAAGTCTTAGAGCAGTGTCTGACATATGACACGTGTTATATACCATTTACCTATTTTATTGAGTCTCTTGCATTTTTACTTCATTAAAACTAATGCTCATATACATCAAGTTGTCTCATAGTACCTTGGTCATTTTTCCAGATTTTAAAGTATATTAGCTTTGGATATACCTACCCCTATTGGGTAGAAGTGAGAAGGTTTTTGTCTGCCCTGTATCTCTTTGGGGAACCAATTTTCCTCCATTCATCAGCCATTCACATGATTTAGGTTAGTCTGTCCTTATGCCCAGCAAACACTCATACATCCTTCCAGGAGATTGACACATGAACTAAATAAGCTTAGTAGATATCTCCTTTTGGTAGTTTTGGAACTATTATTACTTTGAATCATCTTTACTGAGGTTGTTAGTTGTAAGGATCATCTACACCTAGAAGGGTTAATAGCCGTCTTTCCATTTCACCATTTTACAGCAAAGAGTAAAGAGAAGCAGAAAATGGAGAACTTATCAGTCACTTGAACCAAGAATTTCTTCACGTTTTTATCTTCTAGTTAGTATGGGATGTTTCTCATTTTCAAACAAATATCTTAATTTTAAAATTCTATCATATTTCATAGTTAATATAATTATCAAAGCTTTCCATTTTCTTTTTTAAATATATTTTTTAAAGCTTATTTATTATCGAGAGACAGAGACGGAGCATGAGCATGCGAGGAGCCAACACAGAATCTGAAGCAGGCTCCAAGCTCTGAGCTTGTCAGCGCAAAGACCAATGTGGGGCTCAAACCCACAAACTGTGAGATCATGATCTGAGCCAAAGTCGGACACTTAACCGACTGAGCCACCCAGATGCCCCAAAGCTTTCCATTTTCTAGCTACAGTCTTAGGTATGAGATTTGAAGTCCCTTGTCAGATACTGATAGCTGGGAGTTTAAATCTGAAACATTAAAATTGCAACAGGAGAACCCTTCTGGAAGATTATTGTGATGCCATTAATTCCTTTAAAAGCTACAGGCTAACAACTTTTTTGTTGTTATTGTTAAGACTGTATGTGAGGCATCATATTAGAAACTTCATGAATTAACTCATTTGATTTTTATAAAAATCCCATGAGGTAGATGCTATTTCCTCATCAGGATACTTAGTCTCAGAGAGATTAAAGCCAGCCCTGGACCCCTCAGCTGTTTTGCAATTAAGTGTGTTAGGGCAGGGCCACGGACTAAATTTGTGTCCCCCAAATTCACAAATTTGTATGTTGAAACCATGACTCCCAACGTGATGGTATTAGGAGGGGGAGCCTTTGGGACGTGGTTGGGGCAAGAGGATGGTGTGCTCATGAATAAGATGGTGATGAATAATGCTGGTTTAGAGAGACCTCAGAGAGCTCTTTTGTTGCTTTTGCCATGTAAGGACACAATGAGAGGTTGGCAACACAGAAGAGGGATCTTATCGTGCCGGCACCTTCATTCAGACTTCTAGCCTCCAGAGTGGCAAAAAATAAATTTCTGTCATCTGTAAAGCCACCCAGCCTATACTACTTTGTTATAGCTGCCTGAACTAAGACAGAAGTGTTCTAAAAGAGGACATTCATGTTTACTGACATGGAAATAAAGCCAGTATGTACTGTTTAGAAAAAAAACAAACCCATAATATATAAAGTGGAAGAATCTCACTGATATAAAATAACATTTTTATATTTACACATTTATACATTTCCACAAAGAGATGTCTAGGCAAACTTATGTATATTTATACAATTCATGTTTTACATTTACATATTTTCTATAAAGAGATCTAGAAAGATGGTCACTAATACATTATATTGATATATATGTATAGAGATGTGTATGGCATGTATATAAAACATATTACATATTTCCATATTTCTACAGAGAGATGTCTGGAAAAATGCTTACCAATAGACCTGGTTTGATGAATTCCAAGTGATTTTAAATGTCTTCTCTGGATGTTTTATTATGTTTGAATTTTTTTTTACAATGAATGCATATTACTTTTATAAAAACAATGCAGCTTAAAAATACCAGTCACTCCCCAAAGACTGATAAATCCTTCATGAGTAACCCAACATAGAAAAGGAGAAATAAAATACAAAGGGTTAGAATTCCAATGTAACAATCAATGTATTCCCTTATTCATTTATGTATTCAATAAAGCCTCAGGGGCAGAGAATATGGAGGAGGATTCTGGGGTAAAATGGTGAACAAGGTAGACACGCTTTCTAACAGCCATGTGGGAGATGCTCTGAGAGCAAGTTTCAGAGCCCTAATGGGATCTGACACAAACACGCTGCATTTGTATGATATGGATGTGATTGTGTATGGGTATTTGGGAAGGGAGATGGAAGGGAGCAGAATGAGAGGGAAGCCCATCCCTCAAGCACTCTCTCTTCTTTGCTGACATCCATGAGCAGTCAGGCTCTATAATACCCAAGGGTATGGCTAAATGAGGTCAGGCACTAGTTGGGGCTTTATATAGGTCACCATCTTCTTTCTCAGAGGCCTAGTACTGGAAATCTCTGAATATATGATGGTTTATAATTTATGCTCAGAAGTATGACTTATGTAAGTGCTAGCCCATAAGTGTGTATGCACACACACACACACACACACATACACACACGCATGTACACCATTTCTTTACACCTTCCATGAAAAGTACCTACCAAACACATTGTATAACCCAAAGTAAATAATGGGAAACTATTTCAAACGAGAGAAATAAAACACGGTTAAGAAAGTTTGAAATGTGATTTTCAGCTGCTTTGGCCATAACCTGAAAAGCCTTGAGGTAAATTCCTTCCCTGAGTGCTTGCTCCAATTATTCTTCTCTCTACCTTCCTCCTCCATCAACCCATCTTCACACAGTGATTTGGAAATGCATTGCTGTTTGGACCAGACAGGCAGATTCGTCAGAACAAGAACAAGATCTGGAAGCATGTTTCCGATGTTGGAATAGAGAGGATTTCTGATAACCTGGAGTATTTGGAAGAGCTCAGCAACACTCCAGAAATTGTGAGTCCCTCTGTGTGTCTGTGTACTTAAGTAAGTGCTCATTTTTATTTATAATCTAACTCTTTGAGAAAAGGCTTCATAGCAAGACTCTTCTGGGTAGCAAAGAGAGCTTCTCTACCTTGAGCTTGATTTTGACTTCCCTCTCCTCAGGTCTGTTTAAATGGTTCTTAGGAGAGAGAACAGTGAACTTCAAGATATCTTATCGCATAAGGTTAAAGCTTTTGTTATCAAATAGGATCATTCAGAAAATGACAGTTATTTCCTTTTGCCCAAGAAAATCTGACTTCCAGGAATTTTTTTATTTTTATTAGGAATTGCCCAACTTTTGAGTACCATAATATTTACTGTGAGATTTGCATTTACTGAGATTTTCATTGCCCTAAAAGAATACTAAGGGACATCAGTCCCAACTGAATTTAAGGAATTGGACTGGACGGTCTCTAAGGTCAATCTGGGTCTCACATTCCGTGATGAAGCAAGGCTGGTGGAGAAGCGGTTTGAGATTTTATTTCATAATCTGCGGGATGGAAGGTGGTGATAGTGCTACATTGAAGGGGGTGTCTGGGATGGTTACAAGGCCGTCACTCTCCTCATGTTTGTGGGTAAGATGGTAGGAGATAAATTGTGCTTGATGGCTCATATGCCTCTTTGCCTTTCCCCCTTTTTAATCACATGGTAAAATCAGGATTAAAAAATGAAGGTTTACCTATAGTTATCACATATTATCCATAAGTACAAATCAGAGTTAGTGCAAATGTCCAAGAAAGACCTGAAAATCAAAATTCCATTATCTGTAGTCACATAAATATTGTAAATATAGAACAATGGGCTATAAGGGAAAAAACGAAGGATTGCAAGCTGAGGAGACAAGCCCGTGCATAATGACAAAGAGGTAGGTATGCATCAGTGTGATTTTTTAGGTACCGTAAGTGGTCCTGCAAGGCTGGGTCAAAGGGTACTGTGTATGGTCCGGGAAGAGGCAAGACAAGGAGTGAAGCAGAGGCCAGGACTAGAGGGGCAGTCTGGGTGCAGGTCATGGAGGGCCTTGAATGCTGAATTAAGGAATTAAAGCTATGTTCCTAAGGCTGTGTGACTTGAAAAATTACTGAAGAACTCTAAATTAAGAATGACACATATAGGGATTACCTGGGTATACTGATTTGCACTTTAGCTCGTTTGGAGCAGAAGAATTGAATGTGGCAGCACCCACAGGTGAGTGATCACCTCTGGGTAGGAGAAGAGGGTGACAGGAATGAATAAAATACTTGCACTGCAATACACTCTTCTCTTCAGCGCCCCCCACCCCCCACCGAGAAAACCAGAAAGAAGGGTGGACTAGAAGGGTCAGCACCACCTCTTGTTCTCTCTTAGCAAGACACGGAGCACTGCTTCCTCTCACCCTGGACGGGACTGTAGTGTAGCTGGGGAGACCTCCATTCCTTTCCAAAGCTCCTTTTTTGCTTTACCAAATTCTATCCCTTTAAGAATAGGGTTGAAGGGAACAATGACAGTATAATTCACCTCTTTCCCTGAACCTTCTAAAAGGGATCTGCAAGAAGGGGAAGTACTCTAGAGAGTGAAATGATCTTTTGAGGAATATTCAGGATTTTCTCATAATCATCTTGCTCTTTACATCTAAGTAAGGCTTTACTGCTCCACTTGGGTAACTGAGACCTTTTGCTACTTTCCCTTCCCTTCCCTTCCCTTCCCATTTCTTCCTTCCTTTCTTTTTTCAAATGAAGAAATATAAAATATGGAGAAATGTTAACAGAAAGTAAACAAGAAAGAAGATGACAAGCCCAATGGAGCAGTGGATTATAGAAAGGGAAAGTGATAATTCTTTCCTGTAAAACTTTCACATGCCCTCACTGTATTGCCTTAGGGGGCAAATTCCATCCACACTGACTATAACACTTCATTATTATTATTATTATTAGCTTTTGGGAAAGTCCAGCAGAAGCTAGGGAATATTTTAGTTATAGTCCAAAGATATAATCAGACTTTCTGAGAAAAGAGTTTGGACCAGGATCTCTTTGTACCACAGAAATCAGAGGTCCTATCCTCATGCATGTCTGTTGCAATGGCTTGGCCTAAGCAATTTGGTCAAGTACAACCATGAGACCCTCTTTGTTAAATAATAGTAGCTACCGGTATTTAGAGGTGGTCAGAGTTAACTATACCCTTCACCTTCCAACCTCCCTATCAAGTTATAAAGAAAGCAAACTTCTGACCAAATGCTGTCATGCATATAAATGTCCACTAAACAAACATTTATTAACAAGAAGATATGAAGCAATTAATGTAATCTGTTCCATATACTTAATGAAATCTGAGCTCTCTGTTCTTTTGTGAATTCTGAAAATTAGATTTATAATCAGCATCAGGCAACCAGACTCTTACGTAAGTGGCTGAACCCACTTCTGTTATAGAATCAATCTTTGGGAGCCTTTCCAAAAAGTGAAGGGCTCACTAGATTCTCACATTGATTTGAGGGCTAAATTACACATAAATTACTTTAGTCAATTCATAACCTTCAATTTCATCACCAAGAACTTTTATTTTGTGTATCTGTTGTCTGATTAACAGCCCACAACTTTTCACCAAAATTTTTCCTAGTATTTATTATGTGAGTTAACCAAACCTATGGTTTCAACTGGAGATAATGATAGCAGAAAGGCTTGTGGTAACAGCTCCAGGAACATGGATATTTCTGATTAAATGCTAGCTGATCAGACCTGGAGTGTGTGACTTCCCTGTTAGGGCAATAAACAATTCCTAGAATGTCACTTTAACTAATATGTAAAGAATATTATATTGTCTGTTCTAAAGTATTTTAAATTACAGATCTTATAACACCTACTATTCCTGGACTGTGTGTTTGTGTGTCTCCCTCCCTTCCCTGGCCTCGTGCAAATTCATATGTTAAAACCACAATCCTCAGTGTGATGGCATCTGGAGATTAGGTCATGAGGGTGGCGCCCCCATGAAGAGATTAGAGCTCTTACAAGAAAAGGCCAGAGAGCTCGCTAGCTCTCTCTGTCATGTGAGAATACAGCAATAGGACCTGTAAACCAGAAACTGGGTGCTCACCAACAACTTGACCGTGCTGGCACCCTGATCTCAGACTTCCCGCTTCCAGAACTGTGAGAAATAAATGTTGTTTAAGCCACCTAGTCTGTGCTATTTTGTTATAGCAGCCCAACCTGACTAGGTCATCTGCTATGGTTAACATCCTAGCCCCCTTGTTGATAGAGGCCTCTCTGGGATCCTCCCCTATTCCCTGTTCACCAGCACTGGGCCCGTGTATAAGCATGAACAGTGATGCTTACTGGAGCCCTTTGAAAACAATGAGAATACTTACAGTAAGCCCCGTTAAGACAGTCCTGTTACTTTGCATTCACACTGATTAGCTCATTTATATTCTACAGGAGTAAAGCTTCACTTTGTAAAATGGTCCAAAATCCAATATGTCAGAGTGCAGCACATATTTAATTACATAATTTGATTAATAGTGCTTTAGAGAGCACACTTGACATTTACTTCGGAAATCTGATTCCTTTGGGAACTGTTTACCACTAAGAGAGAAATCTAAATTTATATTAATGTTATCTTCCAAAACCAAAATTGCCTTTTCTTCAAAAAACAAATCATGTTGGTTTTGGTCATTTTTAAAAATTGAAATTTGATGAATATTTGTGTATTTTTATTCAACAAAGCAAGATAAAATATAAGACGGCCATTTCACTACTGCAATATAAGAGGGCATCTTTTGGTGTTGAGCAACATTGCAACTCATATTTTTTAGGAACTTCAATTGATATCTATGTTTAAAAGATTGCTGTTAAAAATATGAGTAGCTTAAATTACATATTCAGTCTTTTTTTCTGATAAGACTAACAGTGGGGGGCTTGTGGGGAGCTCAGACTGTTAAGCCTCTGACTCTTGATCTCTGCTCAGTTCATGATCTCACAGTTTGTGGGTTTGAGCCCTGCTTCGGGCTCTGCACTTTCAGCACAGAGCCTGCTTGGGATTCTGTCTCTCCCTCTCTCTGCCCCTACCCTCCTCTCAAAATAAATAAATAAACTTAAAAAAATATGAATATTGGGTTTATCTTATTACATTTGTAGTGAAAAGTGATAGTAGAACATAAATTCAACTGAAATATCACAAAAATAGTTTTTGTCTTACCAGAGTGTACTAATGAGTTCGCACCCCTCTCCATACAAGTTCTGCGTACGTCAGCTAATGGACAATCAGGTCCTCACAAGTATGCCTTAGAACATCCTCTTTATCACTGACAGGAAAAAAGAAAGAAACCATTAGGTGAGATCCATTACTCATTGAGATCCTAATTATGTGTAGGGGCCTGTGCTGAGGAATTGGGCGTGAGGCTGAGGGTAGAGTAGAAGTGCGTTGTCAGCTAAAATGCAGGATTCCCAGTTCAGTCTGGGTTTAGAGAAACAACCAGTGATTGCTTTAGTATTAGTATGTACGTGTATATGTTTGTGCGGAACATACTTCCACTACAATATTATCCTTTATTTACCTGAACTTTAAATTTAACAGAGTATTCCTAGTTTTTGTTCATATAATTTGGCAATTCTAAGAAAGAAGTGGGGGATATGAGAAGTCTGTATTTTGACCTCTATCTTTGTTTGCATAGTGAATATTATTTAAAAAGAAGCTGTGATCTTAAATGGAGGCTTCTTCAGGAAGCAATTTTGAACTGAGGTTTAGAGAAGCTTTTTGTCCCTAAATCCTGTAAATCAAAGTGATTAGAAATGCATACTGTTGTTTGAAAATGAGTAACTCAGGGCCAGTAGAGAGGGAAAATAAGATGGACATTGATGCTGGGTTATTGGTTATTGGTATAGTTTATTGACTGTTTGGCCCACAGTTTGAACTCTGGGAAGCTCTGCATTACCAACTAAAATATAGATTTAAAATAAGATAGACTTGAAATAGCTATTATGTTTTTATGTAGCTTTGGGTGTTATTATTGTCCTTAAGACTATGAAGAGAATATAGCAACAGTAGTCCTGTTTTGATGATTACATCAAATAATACCTGTAAAATTTAAAATCAAATAATATTGTACAATTTTCAGCATAATTTTGACATATACAAAACACTCAAGAAATGGTAGCTTTATTCTCTTACAGCTTTCAAACTCAAGTGTGTTTTGCACTAGTTGGATATTTTTTTCCTTAAAAGCAAATAAACAAAAGAAAACTTCAGATTTACAAAGTTCATTTCAGGAAGAATATTTTATTTACTACATAAATTGGGCTTAAGAATAGTCACAAAGTAAGTATATTTTATTCCAGTAGAAGGAAGATCATGAACAATTTTCTTTCCTTAAGACTTTTCCTCCCCTCTTTTATTGCTAGAGCTCCCAGGAATTATTACCTAAGCCTCCTTTTAATATTCAGTATATGTCAGTAACAAAATTCATATTTTATTTGATAAAAAGAAGAATTTATATCATTAGTAATAATGATAATCTAAAGGTCTATCGTGTTTAAATACAGATGTATTGTATCTCCAAGTATTCAGAAACCTGTAAAGATTTTATTTTTATGAATACTGTAATAGGTTACTTTAAATAGTTATTTTAACTTTGTTTTTAATAATTATTTATTTAAAGAATGTTACTTTCCATACTGATATATTATAGAAACATGTGATGATATGTGATGAATGTAGTTATCCATGACATAGATAAACTTGTAATAAAATTGATATGCTATAGCTATGCTTTTTTTTTATGAGTAAATCAAGCTATAATAACCTGGTGAGCCAAAGTTTCAGAATTTCAAGGGATGGGATTGCTTTTCCCAAGGTAATGCCCTTAGATTCTGATTGGATTATATTTGGTCAAGTTGACTAAATCATCATTCGAATTTTTTTAGATGAGATTACTGCATCTTTTTATAGAAAGAGGAGTTTCAGTGACTCAGAAGAGGTCAAGTTCTCTTCCAATCCTTCAGGGATTTTTGTCACCTAATTGACAAGGGAGAGACGTATGGAAACATTTTCACTTAATAGGAAACGACATCTATTCACTCATGAGTAGATGGACATGATATTCCCTCTTAAACAATTCACAGTTAGAGGGAGATGGATCGCCAGCACGCGTGGTTTGGTTGGAAATGAGTGCGTATTTGCAAGAGAAGATCAGGGAGCAGGCAGGGAGAGCTGAGAGGTCATGCATGAGGCGGGGCCGGATGTGAGAATAGGCATGTCCCCAAGCACTTGACAACAGAAAACGCGGAGCAGATTGAGGGATCTCTTTGGAAAAATAACCTATTTAGGAGATCTTAAGAGATGAGTAATTAAGGTAAATTTTGCCTAGACCAACAGAGTTGGATTTTTTTTTAACTTATCTAAAATAAATGTGTTCTTCCCTCTTTAGTTGACTAGAAATAATGATAGTGAATTTCTCAGCATTTAATATATACCAGTACTGTGCTCAACTTTGCATATATTATCTTACTTAATCCCCACTAGAACTTTTGAAAGTATAATTGTTCCCAGTTTGCAAATGAGAAGGTGAAGGCTCAGAGAAGTTAAGGACCAGAGTCAAGTTTGAAACCTGTTTTGTATGTCTCATTTGTCTGCCGTCTGATTTGGTCATTTTTGTATACTGTTTCTCTTTAATTCAAGCGATGGTTGTTTAATATTCTTCTCTTTATACTAAGAAGGCAGAGTGGATGGAAGAAATTAGTGGAGGTTCTTAAAAATTGAATTATCAGTGTGACCTTCTCTGCTATTTCACCCACACATGAAAAAAATATATGCACTTAGCCACTTACTCACACAAAGCAGGCACATAAATTATTTACCCTTATTTCATATTTTAATGGAATTATCCAGTAGAGAGGAGAAAAAGCAATAGCAATTCAAATATTTGATTATTGGCATACTCCCAGAAAATGGAACTTATTTGAAGAACTAAAGTAGAAGTAGTTATCTACACAACTCACTTTTAACATACTTTACTGTTTTTAGTTTTTCTCTCTCATTTTTTTCCTATCTGAAAAGGAGATTGGGTGATGAGGTCCATGTCTTAGTAGACCAATGCTTTAAAGACTTGAGGATGGCTGACTTTGTAATAAAGGTGAGAAAGCAGGAAACAAAATGGGAATTTAGGCAAATGCACAGCCAGCTGAATGTCAAGATTCAGAAATGAAGACAGTTGTCTGGATTCATGTTTTTACTTCTCAAGCTCTTTGTTGGTGGTGGTGGTCATGGTGAACATTTTTTTTTTATTAATAATTTATTGTCAAATTGGTTTCCATGTAACACCCAGTGCTCTTCCCCACAAGTGCCCTCCTCCATCACCACCACCTCCCTTCCCCTTCCCCCTTCCCCTTCAACCCTCAGTTCGTTTTCAGTATTCAATAGTCTCTCAAATTTTGCGTCCCTCTCTCTCCCCAACTCTCATTCCCCCTTCCCCTCCCCCTGGTCCTCCATTAGGTTTCTCCTGTTATACCTATGAGTGCAAACATATGGTATCTGTCCTTCTCCGCCCGACTTAAGTCTTGAAGTCAAGCCCTTTTGTGAGCTACCCCAAGAAAATCCACTCTTTAGGAGGCAGTGTCAGAATAATTTTGAATATTTCCACCAGAGGGCAGTAATATCCCCTACTATGGGGATGGATGAATTACCCTGATGAAACAGTGAGAGAATGATGAACTCACCTAGGCTTGGATAGCAGGGTGGATTTAGTACAAAGTCCAACAGAAAGCAGAGTAGCAACATTATGGCAGCAAATGTTTTAAATAAGAGTTACAAATAGAATAACAAATTGCCGTATTTACTGAGTTGGGTTGGTATCCAAACCTCTGAGTATAGTTAACCTGTGCCGTCAGCAACCTTACTGTGACTTGTAAATTGGAAAAATCTTTGTGTCCCATGGAACAATGAAGAGATCCTTTCTCAGGCCAGAAAAAGAAGTAGGGGTATGGCATTCCTCTCGGGGAGCTCAAATGTCCAAATTACTTTGTCCTGTGCCATGGAGTACAGCTCTGGTGTCTAGCTGCACTTGTCTCTCATCCCGCCATTGCATTGGCTTGATGGAATTAGACAGTAAGATGGAACCTGACATGCAAAATATTTATTAGGGATCAACACCTGTGAAGGGAAAGAGGAAAAAGCAAAACTGGGCAAAGCATGAAATTGAACTGGGATGTAGTCCTGGCCAAACCTTGACCAACCTGTCTGGGAGCCCTAGAGCATGACTTGTTTTCCAGTGTCCTGTGTTACACTGAACTGAGCAGCTCTCTGCATCCGCTGCCCCCCATCATTCCATCATGGATGTGCGCTGTGCCAGAAGGGCTGAGGGGGACCCTGAAGGAGCTGTGCAGAGGAGAGTGTGTAAGTTCCTCAAAGGGGCCTGGTTACACACTGAATGTGTACCCCCAAAATTTGTATGAGAAGTTCTACCCCCCACCCCAGGGCAATGATGTTTGGAGGTGGGGCTTTGGGGAGTGACCAGGTTTAGATGAGATCATGAGGGTGAGGATCCCATGGTGGGACTCTAGGAGAAGACTAGAACACACTATCTCTCCCCAGTACAGCAGTTGGCAAATAGCTTTCTACCAGTACCTTGGTCTTGGACTTCCTAACCTTCAGAATTGTCAGAAATAAATGTTGGTTGTAATGTACTATGGCAGCCTGAGCTAAGACAGGACCTTTCCTATCATGACTGATAAGTTCAGTTTTTGGATGTCAGAAGTTGATAAAGGGGTTTCTTCCTTGTCATTCTTTCTTTTTTTTTTTAAATTTTTTAAAGTTTATTTATTTTTGAGAGAGGGACAGAGCTAATGGGGGAAAGGCAGAGAGAGAGAGAGAGAGAGGGAGAGAGAGAATCCCATTCTCTCAAACTCATAAACCATGAAATCAGGACCTGAGACAAAACCAAGGGTCCAACACTGAACTGACTGAGGCACCCCGAGCCACCCAGGTGCCCCTCTTCCCTGTCATTCTAAAAGATTCCCTATTGTACATATGTGGACTGTGAAGACTATGTGTGTTAAGTAACTTGCTGAAAATTATGCAAGTTAGCAGCAGGGCTAGCTAGTGTTTGGATCCCATTCTAGTATTTAATCCAGTACGCAGTCTAATTTGGCAATATGTGCTAGTCCTGCCACGTACACTACTGCCAGGTATCTCTTACAATTAGTAAGATCCTAACATCTGCAGCATAATAAATGCTAATGTTATCGGATACATCAATTTCTTATTAATGGTAATATTTGTGTTAATAGTGACTTGGCCTCAATCTTTTTCTCACCTGATATCCCTGACTCACTATATTCTCCTCTTTTTGTTGCCATTCACTGAATGTTTGTGCCCGCCCCAATTCATATGTTAAATCCTAAGCATAACTATGAAGGTAGTTGGAGGTGGGGCCTTTGGGAGGTGATTGGGTTATGTGAGCAGAGCCTTCGTGAATAGGATTAGTGCCCTGCCCCCAGAGAGCTCCTTGCCTCTTACACTGTGTGAAGACACAGTGTGAAGACGGTGTCTATGAACAAGGAAACAGGTCTTCACCAGACACTGAATCTGCTGGTCCTTTGATCTGGGACTTCCCAGGCTCTAGACCTGTGAGAATTAGATGTTTGTGGTTGAGCCCCCACTTCGTGCTATATTGGCATTGCAAGCAGCTTGAATAGACTAAGGCATCTGAAATTGTCCATTCTCTCAGCCGTTGATGACTCAGTCCATTCTGCTAGCTCTCCACACCTTTCTTTTTTCTTAAAATTTCTTTTAATGTTTATTTATTTTTGAGAGAGAGGGAGAGAGAGACAGACAGGCAGACAGAGACAGAGTGGGAGTGGGGGATGGGCAGAGAGCGAGGGAGACACAGAATCCGAGGCAGGCTCCAGGCTCTGAACAGCACAGAGCCTGATGTGGAGCTCAGAGTCACAAACCATGAGATCATAACCTGGGTCGAAGTCGGACACTTAACCAACTGAGCCACCCAGCCCCCCTATAACTTTCTTTTAAGGTCAAGTTCAAAAGCTGTCTCCATTCTGTTTGGTTAAATTTTCCTTCACCTGGTGAGGAAGGAAGTATCAGGTGATGCAAGTTTCTTCCTGATTGGAAGCCAAATGAGAGTAGATTTAGTGGAACTTTGCATGTGTGACATTAATGAGGGAGGCAAATGAAAGAAAAATAAGAATAAGAGGAAAAGATAAGAAGGTAGGTAGCTAAGGAAAAATTTGACTTGGGCATCAAGCCTTTTCTGACTATAGGAATCAATTCTTATATGCAATAATAGTTATTATGTTATACATGGTACCTATATTATTATACTTTGATTATTGTAGCTACCATGTGAGGTGGGGCACTGTTGTCCCATGCTACAGATCAGATAACTGAGGCTGTGATACTTTGCATAGTTTAAGCAAGGTCAAACTGGACCTACCTTCTTTCTTTTTTTAAGTTTATTTATTTATTTTGAGAGAGAGAGAGAGAGAGAGAGAGAGAGAGAGAGAGAGAGAGAAAGCATGTATCCACAAGCAAAAGAGGGGCAGAGAGAGAGGAAGAGAGAGAATCCAAGCAGTTCCCATATTGCCAGTGTTGAGGTGATGCAGGGCTTGAACTCACAAACCATGAGATCATGACCTAAGCTGAAATCAAGATTCAGATGCTTAACTGACTGAGCCACCTAGGCGCCTCTATTACTTCTTTACTTCTTTCTCATTTCTTTCTATTTTTTCATTCAATCTTTTAACACATATCTATTGCCTATCATGCAAACATGCCAATGTATTTGTGACCTACTTTGGACTGTGATGTATGAGAAAGAATTAAATTCTTATTTCTTATGCCACAGAGAGTTGGTGGTAGCTGTTTTTGTAAGTCTACCATGACTAGTAAAAGATATTGATCAATGTCTGTCCTTGTGACTTAATACATCAAAAAATTAATATATAAGACTGACTTTTCCAGTATGAAAAACACATTTGAAATGGCCTGATTGTGGCAATGAGAATGTGTGACAGTTCATTACAAGACTCCATGTTCTAACACATTTCCTATGTTATATGTTTACAACATATTATTGGATTAGCTTATTTATTTTAATCTGATGCTTTTATTCTATTTGTACTACACACAGTGCTCTGGTCTTTTCATTTGTAATCCGTTTTCTCTATTTTATCTCTTTATTTATTTATTTATTTTTTTAGTTTTTCTTATAGTCTGGAGTCTTTGGAGTTTCTTGTAGAAACCTCAAATATTTCCTTAATCTTTATGTAATTTTTTTAGAGTTCTTACTTACAAGTTAGCTATTTTTAATCTTTCTTAGAACTTTAAAACTTTGATTAAGTAAATGTTCAGTGATGCATACCATTTTTGATTGAATACATAAGCACTCTGAAACTCAAATTTTAATAAGCTCTTTAATGTATATTAAGTTCAAAATCAGTGATTCATTTTTAATGCTATATTCTTAGGACTTTCCAAAATTGATTTAAAATATTAAGCCAATGTATACATAGAAATGCATTCAATTTTTTAAATCTTGAAATTTATCATTTTTCAGGAGTGTCTTTCATGTCATACTGATTACTTGCCTTTCACAGCTAAGTGTGATCATTTGAAAATTCAGTGAGTTGGGGTGCCTGAGTGACTCAGGCAGTTGAACCTCCAACTCTTGATTTCAGCTTAGGTCATGATCCCAGGGCCTTGGGATTGAGTCCTGTGCCTGCTTGAGGTTCTCTCTCTCTCTCTCTCTCTCTCTCTCTCTACCGTCCCCACCCCCCACCAGTACTCTTCTCTCTCTCTAAGGAAAAAATTTCACTGGGATGAATCTTGAGAAAATGTAGGATTGGGATTTTTTAAAGGTAGTTATTCAAAATCCCTGTGAGGTTATTACATGAAGAAATAAAAAACAGGAAAACTGAAAACAGTGGTAGTTATACTTAATGTTACTTACTTTCTCTTTTTAATAAAGCAGAATAAAGGACTTATAGATCTGCCAGAAAAATAATTGTCAGCAGAGAACATTTCTAGAGTGAGCTCCATGAACTTAATTCATCAATTTAGTCATTTATTTATTAAGTCATAAGTAAACTTGCATTGAGGCCAACAGCTTTGTTCTGGGCACTGGCAATACAAAGGTCAATAACACATGGGCTCAGGCCTCAAGGCATTTACGGCTAGAGGTGGTGGACGTAGATATGCAAACAGGCAATTATAATACAACAGTTGATGTCTCAAAGAGAGCAAGTACAAAATGCCTTGTACAAAGAACAAACACTTGACCCTTCTTGGGAAAAATAGGGATGCTCCATATAGGGTGGGCTGCTAATGAGAGGCCTAATGGGACTTTTGTAGAGGGGCAAGGACATCGGACGCTGATAAAGTAGGATGAACAGTGCTGGGTTAAGACAGGGAAGCGTTGAATGTTTGGAAAACTGCAAACAATTTGGTTTGCTTGAAGTACAAAATGAGAAGAGAGAGAAGGGGCAAGGAGGGAAAGGAGAAGGTGGAGAAGATGACAAGAAAGATTTTGCAATGATCCTGAGATTGAACTCATCCTTCGGAAGTGGCATGTTAATGTGTAATTTTAACTCAAGGAGTCACAGGATCACAGTTGCATTTGAGAAAGATTATCTGTCCATAGTGTACAGGGTGGAGGAAGGTGCCAAGCATGAAAGCTGACTGGGGTAGGACGAGAGGGAAAAAAAGAAGGGGTAGATAGAGGGAGTATTTAGTAGGTAGAATTGACTGGATTTGATATCTCATTAGATTGACTAGGCAGAAAAAAGAGTCCAGGGTGAGTGAGAGTCAGGTTTCTGATTTGGCTCATCATGTTCTTAATCTTTTCACTCATGACAATAGGGAATACAGAGTGTTATGGACTGAATTGTGTCTGCTCCCCTCCCCCCCCACCACAATTTATACATTGAAGCCCTCACCCCCAACCTGACTGTTTTTGAAGAGGCCTTCAAGAATTTACATAAGGTTAAGTGAGCTCATTAGGGTGGGTCCCTAATCCAAAAGACTGGTGACCTTATAGGAAAACTCTCTACATGAGCAGAGGAGAGGCCATGAGAGGACACAATGGAAGCTGGCTGTTTGCAGGCCAGGAAGGGAAGTCTTGTTAGAGACCAACTCTGTTGTACCTTGGTGTTGGACTTCCAACTTCTAGAACTGTGAGAAAATAAATGTCTGTTGTTTAAGCCTCCCAGTGTGTGGGATCTTTTTGTGGCAGTCTGAGCTGATTAATACATAAAACATGTGGCAAGTTTAAGGATAAGGCTCCTTTCCTTTTTCTTTTTTGTAAGTTATTTTTCATTATTTTTATTGAATTTTATTTCATTATTTTAATTGACATATAAGATTATATTAATTTCAGGTGTATAGCATAAGGATTTGATTTTTGTATATATGTGAAACGATATACAGTAAGTCTAGTTAACAGGCATTGCCATATGTAGGTACAAATTTCTTTTTCTTGTAATGGGGACTTTTAAGATCTACTCTCTTAGCAACTTTCAAATACTCAATATAGTGTGATTAATGATAGTCTCCACGCTGTCCATTATATCTCATGACATATTTCTTTTCTAACTGGGAGTTTGTGCCTTTTGACTCCCTTAACCCAATTCACCAATCCTCCTCCCCCACCCCTGGCAATCTTCAATCTCTTCTCTGTATTTATAAGTTTGGGATGGTTGGTTTGCTTTTAGATTCTACATATGAGTGAGATCTTCTTATATTTGTTTTTCTCTGTCTGACATTTCACTTAGCTTAATGCCCTCAGGTCCACACATGTTGCAAATGGCAAGATTTCATTCTCTTTTCTTTTGTTGAATAATATGCCATTGTATATACATACCACAGGCACCTTTTTTATTATTTAAATTTTAGTTAGTAAACATACAACGCAATATTGGTTTCAGGAGTAGAATTCATCACTTACATACAACACTCAGTGCTTATCGCAAGTGCCCTCCTTAGTGCCCATCACCCATCTAGCGCATCTCCCACCCACCTCCCTCCATCAGCCCATAGTTTGTTCTTTATCATTAAGAGTCACTTGTGGTTTGTTTCCCTCTCTTCTCTTTCCCACTCCTTCCCATATATTCATCGGTTTTGTTTCTTAAATTCCACATATGAGTGAAATCATATGGCATTTGTCTTTCTCTGACTTATTTCATTTAGCATAATACACTCTAGCTCCATCCACATCATGGCAAATAGCAACTTTTCATTCTTTCTAATGGTTGAGAAATATTTCGTTGCATATATATACCACATCTTCTTTATCCATTAATCAGGTTGATAGACATTTGGGATCTCTCCATAGTTTGGTTATTGTTGATAATGTTGTTATTAACATTGATGTGCATATCCCCCTTCAAATCTGTATTTTTGTATCCATGGTTAAATACTTAATAGTGTAATTCTTAGATCCTGGGGTAGTTCTAATTTTAGTTTCTTGAGGAACCTCTATACTGTTCTCCAGAGTTACGGTACCAGTTTGCATTCCCACCAACAGTGCAAGAGGGTTCCCCTTTCTCCACATCCTTGCCAACATCTGTTGTTTCTTGTGTTGTTAATTTTAGCGATTCTGACAGGTGTGAGGTGTTATCTCATCATGGTTTGGATTTGTATTTCCCTGATGATAAGTTATGTTGAGCATCTTTTTATGTGTTAGCTATCTGGATGTTTCTTTTGGAAAAGTATCTATTAATGTCTTCTTCTCATTTCTTAACTGGATTATTTATTTTTTAGTGTTGAGTTTGATAAGTTCTTTATAGATTTTGGATAACAACCCTTTTTCAGATATGTTATTTGCAAATATCTTCTCCCATCCCACAGGCTGACTTTTAGTTTTGTTAATTGTTTCTTTTGCTGTGCAGAAGCTTTTATCTTTATGAAGTCCCAATAGTTCACGTTTGTGTCCAGAGATGTGTCTAGTAAGATGTTGCTCTAGCCAAGGTCAAGGAGGTTGCTGCCTGTGCTTTTCTCTAGGATTTTGATGGTTTCCTGTCTTACATTTAGGTGTTTAATCCAGTTTGAATTTATTTTTGTGTATGGTGCAAGAAAGTGGTCCAGTTTCATGTCACCATCACTGTTTATTGAAGAGACTGTCTTTGGATATTTCTACATCATCTTTATCTATTCATCCACTTATAGAAACTTAGGTTATTTATATGTCTTGGCTATTGTAAATAATGCTACAATGAACATGCATATATCTTTTCAAATTAATGCTTTTCTTTTCAGATAAACACCTAGAAGTGGAGTTGCTGGATCATATGGTAGTACTATTTTTAATTTTTTTGAGGAAGTTCCATACTTTTTTCCATTTTGGCTGCACCAATTTACATTCCCACAGTAGTACATGAGGTTTCCCTTTTGTCCACATCCTGGCCAATAGTTGTTATTTCTTGTCTTTTTGGTAATAGCCATTCAAACAGATGTTAGAGGATATCTCATTGTGGTTTCAATCTGCATCTTCCCTGATGATGAGTGATGTGAAGAAGTCCCTTTTTGAAACATTTGAATCAGTCTGAAGTTCTTTTGGACCAACTAAGAAAGATCTCTGGTAAGCAGATGAGTATATCTGAGTCTGGGGAGAGCTCTGGTCTGGAGATAAAAGTTAGGAATAACTGGGGATTATACATAGTAGCTAAAGCTTTTAAGATGGATGAGATGACTCCCAAGTTAATATGTGAATTGACTCATTCATTCATTCAATAAGTAGCAAATATTTTACATATCCTAAGAATTTCTTCATGCACTCAGAAATAGAGTGAACAAAAACAGTGATCCCTGAGCCTCTAGATCTGGAAGAAAAACACTATACAATAACTATATTATGAAAGTAATTATATAGAATGTTAGAAGATAATAGTGATTAGGAAAAAAAGAAGTAGATCGGGTAAGTGAGATTGGGAATGCTGAGCTGGGGTGAGGTGCAGGTTGCAGTATTTTACAGGATAGTCAGACAAAAGTGATCAGAAAGAGTGGAGAGACAGCAGGCGCTTCTATGGGTGAAGAGCATCCCCAGCGGAGGGAACGGGTCAGGCAAGAGTTTAAGGCAGGCATGTGTTCAAGGACCATCAGGTAAGCCAGAGTGGCTTGAGTGGAGTGAGTGAGAAGAGTGATCACAGTTGAAACCAGCGTGTTTGAGCTGGGGAAACTGTTCAGATCCAAGTCCTACATAGGCCAAGAACTTTGACTTTGACTCTAAATCAAATGTGAAGTCTCTGGGGATTTGAAGTAGAGTGATGGTCTGACTTCATGTCTTAAAAGGATCACTGGCTACTTTGTTGAAAACATACACTGTAGTGGGGCAATTGTTGAGGCAGGAAGTTTGATTAGGAGGCTAGAAGAGATGGCACTTTCTAGAAGAGGTAGCAAGCCTGGTAGGTAGAGAAGGCTGCAAGCAGGAGGGACGAATTATTTTAGAATGCAAGAGACTTGAGAATTATCTAGCATTTTTTTTTTGAACAATTGGCACAATATGATCTCTCATCTTTGTAACTGCTGTGTAGCTTTATGTAAGTGCTTATGATCATTGACTTTATTCCCATGGGAACAAAACCTTAGAAATGTTTCAGGGTCCATTTAAACTCTCCTCCTTCCTCCGTGTGTTCAGAAATCCTCTGAGAGTTACTGTATTTCATTGTTTTTGAAATTCTATCATTTTTGGTTTTGTATGTAGACCTTGACTGATCTCTTGCTTTGAGGGTTGTATGTCTGGGCTTCCCAATAACTGCAAACTTCCTGAGCTGGGACCCTCCCAGTACACACTGGGCCCTGGCAAGGGCTGTTTACAAGGATTCCCTTCCTCCTTGCTTCAGGTCTGTGTTCAGATGTGCCCTTCTTCCTCTGTCATCACACATAGTTGCAATTTTTTATAATTAATTAATTAATTGACTAATTAATTTATTTTTGAGAGAGAGAGAACAAGTAGGAGAAGGGCAGAGAGAGAGAGAGAGAGAGAGAGAATTCCAATTCCAAGTAGGTTCCACACCTGTCAGCATAGAGCCCCACGCACGCTTGATCCTGTGAACCCAGGAGATCATGACCTGAGCTGGAATCAAGAGTCAGATACTTAACCAGCTGAGCCACCCAGGTGGCCCTACAATTTTTTTCTTTAACCTTTCCTTTTTTTCTGACACCTCTACCTATGCTAAGCACCATTCTATTGTCTCTTAATATGAATTTGGCTTTAAAAATTTTTTAGATTCTAAAAAATTGTACAGTGTTTATCTTTCTCTGTCTGGCTTGTGTCACTTGGTATGGTGTGTCCTCTGGTTTCATCCATTCTTTGCAGATGGCAAGGTTTCTTTCCCTTTTTAAGACTGAATAATATTCTACTGTAAAAAGAAAAAGAAGGAAAGAAAGAGAGAGGCATGGTGGTTGCCAAATGCTAGAAGGTGGGAGTCATGGAAATTATTAATGAGTAAAATAAGAAAAGTGTTGCAATAAGAGAGTTTTAGAGATGGACAGTGGTGACGGTTGCAAAACAATATGAATGTACTTAATACCACTGAACTGTACACTTAAAAATGAGTAAGAGAGTAAATTTTATGTATATTTTACCATAATTAAAAAATGGGGGTAAGAACCCAAAACCCAAGTGTCTCCTTCTAAGGAAGCGCACCATGGACACACTTATGTCAACTGCAACCCTCTCTTCCCTCATCCCATACCTATACCTCAATTACCCTTCCCCTACTCCGTTTTTTTCCTATAGTTTCAAAATACGACCTGTAACTGTTTACTGTGTTTAATGTTCATTTTCTGCATTCCTCCACATAGAACATAACTTCTACCATAGCAGGGACTATTTCTGCAGGAATGCAGGGGTCTCTTCTGTTCAGTGATCAGCTCTGAGGGCCTGATACATGGAAGACGCTTCAGAAGTCATTTGCTGAGTGAATAAATTTGTTCTGTATGCATCTTCTTTAGTGCTCTAATATCTTCTCTGGCCTCAATAAGCCCTAGTTAATTTCAAAGAACTGACTTGTATTGTTTGGCTCAAAATCTTAAAAGTTCCATAAATTCCCAAAGCAACGATAATTGCTTATTTTATCCTTTAGTGCCAGAGCACAGTTTTCTGTCTAGATTGGCCAAAGACTTTTTTAAAGCCTTGAATAAAATGCTTGTTGAAATTATATTGACTACTTTTATGTTCCACATTTTTATTGAGAATTTCTTTAATTGATTTTGTCTTTTTTATTTGTCTCTCTTCTGTCCTCTTCTACTTTTAATACACCTTTGCTGCTTGTTTGATGATTCTGGCTTAGAAAATAGTCAATGGATTTTTCTTTTTCCCCAAAGATGTAGTAAACTTTCCTCTATATTCCAAGGGATATACAGGAAGAATACAAGTGTGCATTCAAAGCTATGAGTAAGAATCAGCATGTACTTTCCTTTTTCTAGTAAAAGAAAAGTTGGAAATGTTGAGCTCAGAGGCATTGTTTGGTGTGGCTGAATCAAGGGACACTACATGAAAAATAAAGGCTGTCAACAGTTTTACAGAGAAAGTAAAATTTGTCCTTTCATGTAAGAAAAAGCCCCCTTATCTTTTTTAAATGTCCTGAGCTCAGGTAAATGGGATCTATTTTTTGCTAACAAAAATTTCTGTTTATGTTTGATATTTTCCTCAATCAATAGAAATCAGTGGGACACCCCAACAGAAATTAGCATTCAAATCAAAAGCACTGCCATTTTTCTCTATAATAGATATTGATTTTATGAAACAGGACGCCTGGGTGGCTCAGTCAATTGAGTTTGGACTTCAGGTCAGGTTATGATCTCACTGTTCATGGGTTCAAGCCCTGCATCGGGCTCTGCACTGACAGCTCAGAGACTGGAGCATGCTTCGGATTCTGTGTCTCCTTCTCCTTTTGCCCCTCCCTGTATCCTGCTCTGTCTGTCTGTTTGTCTGTCTCTCCCTCTCTCTCTCTCAAAAATAAATAAACTTATAAAAAAAGATAGGGATTTTATGAACTGAATTTAATCTGGCTTGCTCTTTCACTTCCTCAGTTTATTTTGGATTTTTATTTATTGTTTGTTAACACCTTAAGTACTTTTTATGGTGATTTTGGTTTTGTGTATATATCATATTTTGATTATATTAAAAATGAAATGCTTGATATGTGTTTCCTGTCTGCTGATTTGCTTCCAGTCACCGGTGTGAGCACATTTTATGTTGCTTTCAGTCCCCTTAGTCAGACCCCTTAGTCAGGATGTATTAGCCAGTGTGTCCGTGCACGCCATGTTCGGTATATATTTTACAGGCTTTAGAGTTTTGTAGGTCAGCCCATTGCTATTTCTTTTTTAATTAATATTTTTTCTTTTCTAGAACAGTTTTAGGTTCACAGCAAAGTTAGCAGAAAGTACAGCAAGTTCCCAGGTCCTTCTTTTCTTCCTTCTCTTCCCCCTCGCACACGGTCTGTGGTCCCATCAGCATCCCACACCAGCCTGGTGCATTTGATACAATCCATGAAACCTAAACTGACACATTATTATCAATCAAAGTCTGTTGTTTACATTAGGGTTCACTGTTTGTTTTTAATTACTCGGTGTTGACAAATGTACAATGACATGTGTCCATCATTAGAGAGCATCATACGGGATAGTTTCACTGCCCTAAAAATCCTCTGTGCTCTATCGATCCCTCTTTCTCCCAAATGTCTGGCAACCAATGATCTTTTTTAGTATCTTCATAATTTTGTCTTTTCTAGAATGTCATATTGTAGGAATCATACACTATGTAGCCATTTCAGATTGGGTTCTTTCATGAAGTATATGTATTTAAGGTTTCTCCAGGTTTTTGTGGCTTGATAACTCATTTCTTTTTAGCTTCAAAAGACTTTTCACGTATGAATGTAACACAGGTTATTTATCCATTAACTAATTGAAAGGCATCTTAGTTGTTTCCAAATTTGGGCAATTATGAATAAAGCTGCTGTATAAACATCCATATGAGAGTTTTTGTGGATACCAAATGTCATTTCTTTCCAGCTAATCTATAAGTTAGTGGAATCCCTTAAATTTCTAGTTGGATTTTTGAAGAGCTTAGTAGCCATACTGCAAAGTTTAGGTGAAAGAATGAAAATCCATAAATAACTAAGTCATCTTTAATGAGATCTGTAAAATCTTTCCCTTTCAAATTGCCTTGCTTTTTATGATTTTTCCCCTGCACTATATATATGTATATATATCCACATATGTACATAAATAATAAAATCTAATAATATACTTTTGTTTGAAAAAAATCACATTAAAATTTGTAATATTTTAAGATAACCAATTCTCTGGAAGCTTTCAGATTAAACATTATGGAAAAAAGAAATCTCTACATGAGCAGTAACTTATAATCACCCTGCATTGTGATGAATTTCTGGCTTTTCTAACAAGGCACATGTTATTTTGACCACTAGATTCAGCTTTTATGGTGTCTGTATTTGCTTAGTTAAACTAATATCTTTTGTTTGAGTTGAGGTCTTCTCAGTTTATTATAATTCTGCTTTCTCCTCATTAAACCGTGACAAACTCAACTTTCATATGTGTGAATTGCCACAGCGTTGGTTTGCTAACAAGGGCCTACCCTAGTGAGAAATTTCCCTGAGCGATGTCCCTTAAAGTATCAAGTTCTCACTTGAACTAATAAAGCCCTTAATTAATGAAGCTGCCAATGGCAATTTCTTTTTGTAAACCACTGAATGCTGTTAGACCTTCAACCAGACTATAAAATAACCTTTTTTCCATTGCAACCTTTTCCTTACATAGTAAGTTCACCTTTTAAAAGTCTTTGCCTTCATTGTTTCTGGTCAAAGTTCACTGACATAAAAGTCTTTACTGAATCTTATTTTTTAATTAGGATTTTTTCGATTTATTCCCATTGTAACTTATATGTACTGACAGTTGTTCTGCTTCTAGGATTTCTAACCAAAGGTTGTAAAAGAAGTACTAAAACAAAGTAATTTTCTCAGCAAATGTGTTCTTTTCTATTTTTGTTGTTATAAATTAGAAATATATGTATATATTTTAAAAAATGTACATTCAGAGACAATCACACACATACAAATCTGGGATGTTGTCAAATATTTCACATCCTGCTTTTTGCTACAGATGTATTATAAATATTTTCCTATGTTATCAACAGGTGTTCACCAATATGATTTTAATAGCAAATTTGTCTTTCACATTAATGTACCATAATTTATTTAGGTATTCCTAGAAGTACATTGATTTCATGTCACGATAACTCAGTTAGTCCCCCTGAGTGTTACTGGACAGAGCTGTGCCCGTTGATGGGGTGAGTCTCTCATACCTCCTGATGTTCCCTGGAGGTCTCCATTCACGTCACTTCCCACCCTGCTTTGTCTGTGAGGTCAGGATTTGAGTCTGTCCTGCTCACAGTTCTGTCCTCCAAGATCTAGGCAGCATTTGGCCCATAGTAAGTGCTCAGTAAATATTTATTGACTCAATAAATTCTCTTAAATGTACTTTTCAGAAATTTGTTTTATAAGCAGAAGACCTACCCTTAGGAAATATTTATAATGGAAGCTATACACAAATGTGATGAAGATTTTAGTTTTGTTAGGGTCTGGAAAAGAGAAAAAATATATCTCAAATTGATTATATCCTTCATATGCACATGATAAATATAAAGCTGTCACCTGTCTGCTTTCTCATTTTCCTATCACCAAATCACTGGTATATTAAAGGTAAAGTTTGAAGCAATTACTGATTTAGCTCTGACCTTCTTTCCCAACGTCTGCTGTATTATGAGGCCTAGCTATTCTCCTCATTAGACTAGCTCCTGAATATTCCATTTCAATATCTTTCTTATTTAGATTTAATATCCAGAATGCTCTCACAAGCAGGTTTTCCACTTCAATATGCTGAACTCTAGAAAGTGATGGATGTCTCTGATCTATATGTCAATGTGAAAAATGAGAGATGGAGCGTATTAGGATTTCTGTTTATATATGCTTAAAATAGCAATTCACTGCTAGCTCATACGAAAAATATGGTGCTCTGTATAAGCAGCAGAGTTGTTGATGAAATGGTCAGAAAGGGATTATTATAATCAAGTTAGTAAATATGTACCACTGTAAATATTAAAGGTATTAAATTTTTATTTTAATTGGAATTTTAAGATAAATTACTTTAATAAACTTTTGGGGAGGATTCTGATTTGTCCTTAGGCTTTCATATACATAAACAGTGGTTTAACACAGTCTGCAAAGCTTGCAAACCATATAATTCTTTATCCTAAAGAATCAGACAGGTTATTGTAACTAATTAAGATGATCATACCATAAATTCCTTTTTACACATATGTTCCTTCCCTTAAAAGTATTAAGCAAATAGAAATAACTAATTACAATATGTAAATACAGTTGGGAATTTTAAATATACCTCTAAGATAAAGATAAACTAATCTTTGTGCACTTATAGTTTTTTGCTACCCAAAGAGAAATATTATATGAACTATATAGTTATGGGAATTTTAACTTTATTACAGGAAATTTGAACAAAGATTCTGATTACAAGTCACCCATTATTTTGTTTTTTAAAAACTTAGTTAAAAAAAATGTATATTACCAAATATGCACATAGCATTTCTGGACATATTCCTGAACTTCAGTGAATAATGCAGATTTCAGAAATTCTTTTTTGAAAACACACTGAATTTGACCTTAGCACATATTTAAAATTTTAATAAAATATGTGCTGTGAATAAATGCGTAGTTAATGTTCCTCACCATTTTCTACTTTGTCACACTGAGCACAAATCAAGTCTAAGATTGTCTTGTGCTTAAGATTTTTCCCATTATGTCTGGATTTTAAATATTTTATCTTATTTTCCCTATAAAGACAAATTTGTTTTGTGTATGTCCTACTTATTGATTTAAAAATATACAGGCTACAGATACATAAGAGCTTGACAGATTTTTTAATATGTAGAAAAAAATCTTCATATTAATAGCTTCTTCATTAACGAATTAATCCTAATTAATTGCATTTCCCAATTAATGTAATGAAAAGTGGCTGACCTCGAAGCTCCTGTATTTCATTTGTATTATGTACACAGACACTACATTATCTATATGAAAAGTGGTGCTTGGAGTAGAAGTATATGAAAAACATGTGGGTCACTGTTCTCAAGGTTCTCAAGGGTTCTGGTTGGGTCTATCTCAGATGAAAAAAATAAATATAATTGGTTTGCCAACAGAAGCATCCACCTGTATGATAAATGTGGATGTTATATTTATTGGATTTTTTAAATGTCTCTATCCTATGGGACCTATAATTCCTTTAGAGAAGCTGTCTTATATGTCTTCATGTTTGGTCATATGTTCCTGTCTGTGTAACCAAGGTGGTGTTTTCAGGGCTTTTTCTTGCCAGCTTGAATTAGATGAGGAAAGACAGTGCTATAATAAAGTAAAAGCACAGATATCTTCCTACCCACACTTCAGCAACTCTGTTTAAATCATAAAATGTGGTTCAGCTTTGGTTCAGATCTGGGCCCTGCCATTTGGTGCTGAGATTCTGAACTCTTCAACTCTATTCTGAACTCCACTGTGTCCAGGAAAGATCTATGACAAGGAACTGAGTTCCCAGGAAGCTACCAGTGGAAGTATCACTATATTTGCCAACAGATTCCGTTTCTTACTTGAGGTGATTAAGATATTCTCTTGTTAATGTGAGACAAGTCTGTCATTGCTTTTTCCTCTTTTGTGTTTGTATATTTGATGTCAACTGCCCCCTCTCGCTTCCCTCCTTACTAGATTCCAGGCTTCCCCCGTTGATAATGAATGAATCCCATCAGTTAGTGTAAATGGATTAGTGAAAGGTACTTTGACTTCTCCTGCCAGGATTCTTTCTTTCTACTTAAAAAAATTATATGTACACACACACACACACACACACACACACACACACATATGAGTTAAACAAACTTATTTTTTCCACTTTCTCAATTTAAAAGTATGTCCAGTAAAAATACAACTCCTAACTCTTATAACCCAAAGTCTAAGACTTTCTGGTTGGGAGAAAAATTCTCATGCTGTGGCTTGGGAAAAACACTAGAGATACCTTCCTAAACTTCAGCACATGTAGAGTTGCTCATTTGGTTATGTGTAAGATGATTATCCATCACGGAGTACTGATGACTTACTACAAGAAACTTTTTATCTCAACCCTGCTGTGCTGACCCTCAAATTTCAGTGGTTGAAATCTGTGGGCATCTGGAAATAGTTTAAAATAGTTTTTGATTCATGACCTTCAGTAGGTCATAGCAGATGGAAAAGTACCTGATTTCTCACTCATGTTTGTTGCTGGATAGTAATGTTATAACTATGATCTTCCTTTCAACCCCATGAAACAGACAGGGTATATATTATAACCATTTTACAGATGAAGACTCCTAGACCTTAAATTATATTATCTAGGCTACCATAGCCAAAGAGGAGCCAGATTAAACTCCATGCCACCTGTATGCTAATCACATGCCTTTCCATTACATGGTAGTGCCAGCCCCCGGTAATTTTGCTGGGAAAGTTTCAAGGGGATGGTTATTGGCTTTATTGCTGGGCTGAAAGAGATTGGGTTCAAAACAATTTATACAAATAGTTCTATATAAATACATCACAGAACCATGAACAAATGTCACTGTTCTGGGACTATGCAGGCCATAAGACTCTTCCATTTTTGTTCCATGGTTCTGGGAGGTAAGCAACTTATTTTTTGATAGTTCTCCCTTTAAAAAATTTTTAACCAGAAGTTGATTTTAAAAATCTGGTAAATCACCTATGTGGTTTTTAGTGTTTCATATCTCTTGTCCTTGATGAATTTCCAAAAACAAAATGTAAGGATTTCCTATTTATTACTAATGAAAATTAAGCATTTTTAGTGTATGCCAGTGCTAACCACTGTATGTATATATATAAAACAGCAACTTACAGACCAAGAGAGATGTGCTCACTGCTGATCAAAAATTTTTACATGAGTAGCTATGTTGACCTCTCAAAACCCCATGAGGCCATTGTCATTTCTACTCCTGTTTCACAGATGAAAAACTGCAGAAGAGCGAGGTGAAGTACTTTGTCTTAAGACAGAGCTAGTAATTGTTAGAGCTGAGATTTAAGCCTGGATAATGTGGCTCTAAGGTTCAAGCTGTTAACCAAGATATCGACATACTGTATATTACTATATACTCTACATTATGTAGTCAGTAATTGTAACACATGCATGAGCTAAGCTTTCTCATACATATTTTAAATATCATGGAACTCAAGCTTAAAAAGTTTGAATGACTTATCTAAAGTCATACAGCTCATAAATGCCAGGGCTATGGTTGACCCTAGGAGCAAATCCCTACCATTGTTGCAGAATAAGGAAATAGAACTGAGAAAGGGCAATGCAGCAGCAGTGATGAGACTTTTAACGACAAGCAGGAGAAATTTAATGGGAAGCTCAGGGACAGAAGGATAGATGAAATAATAACCTGAGTGCAGACTGAACTGACACACTAAAGGCGGGCAAGTTATGATGTACCTAGTTATATATATATGTGTCATTGTTCATTTAATGATATTTCCTTGGCTTGAGTTTTGAAATATAAAAGTGAGAGTGGAGTTTTCTATTTGTTGTAGTGTCCTGTAATATGGAGAAGTGGTCTTCTCACACCAATTACTCACATACCAATGTACTGCTGGGCATATGTCATGTTTTTCCTGGTGGTTGGTGGGTACACATAGGTTTGAAGGAGTTCTGAATGTGTGTGTGGTGGGGGATTGGGTGGTGCATTTGCCTGTGTGTAGCTATGTGAAATCTGAGGGAGTATAGCAACGTTTTCTTAGAAGAGTTTTTAAATGCATAAATACATCGAATTACCAAAGAAACCAATTATATTAAAAAACTCTTGTCAAAATATTAAGAAAAACCAAATCTGTGATATACCAATATATGTACTCCTTTATTAATGCATTAAATAACAAGATCTAGCATCAGGTCTCATAACTGTCATAATTTCAAAGTTATGGTTACTGTAAACAATATTATGGCATAAATACAATGACTATAATATAGTCTATGGCCATACCACCCTGAACGCACCCGATCTTGTCTGATCTCCAAAGCTAAGTAGGGTCGGGTCTGGTTAGTACTTGGATGGGAGACTATAATATGATACAAATATATATGAAACAGCTGATTTCTAGTTGTGATAAAGTGATGTGTATTGTGAATGCTGGTATGGTTTGTTGCCTACTTTCATAATTGAAGGAAATGCTAAATTTTAGTTAAATCAGTGAAAATACATGTAGTTATTTCTCCTTCAAGTTCATAGATCTCCTCATTGCATTTGGTTGTTCAGGCTCTTAAGTCTCTTTAGTCTTCCCTACTACCACCTTCCTTTCATACCACTACTGGAGGAATTGGCTTGTTTTGAAAAAAGTCCCCTATTCCAGATTTGACTGATTACTTCTTCATGGTGGTGTCATTTAAATATTCTTCTAACCCCAGTATTTCTTCTGTTCCATTTATTTCCTGTAACTAGCATTTTTTTCTAGAGTCCTGAATAGATTTGTGTTCAATTTTTTGCAGGAATACTTCACAGTGATATTGTAAGTTTCTTATTGCATCACATGAAGAGGCACAGAGTATCTCCTGTTTTTGCACTTCCAGTGTGTTAAGATTTATTAGTGGGATAGTGGTGGCAAGTTGATGCTTCTTTATACACCTCTGCATTTACACCCCTCGCTGGTTCAGTCAGTTGAGCGTCTGACTTAGGTTCAGGTCATGACCTCACAGTCCGGTGAGTTTAAGCCCCGCTTTGGGCTCTGTGCTGATAGCTTGGAGCCTGCTTTGGATTCTGTCTCCCTCTCTCTCTGCCCCTCCCCCACTCATGTTCTGGCTCTTTCTCTTTCTCTCAAAAATGAATAAACATTAAAAAAAAATTTTTTAAATCTGCATTTAACTTTTGCCTTATAGTTTCATTATCCATTGACAATCATTATTTGTATAATTTCAGTAAAAGTAAAAGTTGCAAAATGGAGTTTAATTCTGTAACTTATGCATTTATGAGCTAGTATATAATTATTGAAAATAACTTTTCATCATCAACTACTTGATAATCTTATAATAGACTGTATCTAAGAAAAAGAAGATAACGTGTGATTCTTTTTCTTCAGTTACCAGTTTTCAGTGAAATCAATATTCATTTTTTGCTTTGGCAACCATGCACCTACACACTATTTATCTGTGTGTCTGTCCATCCATTAAAGTCAGATAGTTATCTTTTTGGATACTCAAGTTTTCCCATTGAATGCCACTGAGAATCACTTCAAGTTGGTGCCAGTAACGTGTGATACTTTCCTTCATTTCCTGAATATAAAAGTGCCCTAGACTCCTCTTAAACATTCTTACTCCACATTAAGAATCAGTCCAATTTTCTCCAAGGACTCCTTTCCTTCTAAGTGAGGAATGGCACTTAGAACCCACATCGTTGATGCTAGAGGAGCTCCTTGCTATTGGTAGTGAATTGTTGTTACTTCTACTTTTTTTTCAGTAGACTTAGAAAATATGCATGTTTATAGAAGAGTATGATTAATCATTATTACATGCTGATGTTGTCAAATCAAATTAAGATTACAGAGTTTGAAATTATTTTAAAATTTTTATGACTATTTTTTTCTCTCATGTGGGAATATTGTTTCTTAAAAACAGGCATAATTACTTATTTAGTTTATGCTATAATATATTCATAATAGTTTCAAATTCAAATGCTTTAAAGTCATTGTTCATTCCTTTTTTGTGTGTGGACATGCTATTAACATGATGAACAGACACATCTGTTTCAGTATGTATTCAGCTTACAGCAACTTTAAAAATATTTCTCTTAAAATTATTTTTTAAGTTTAGATAACAAAATTGGTATGATTTCAAGGTAAAAAGTATACAGTAAGATACAGCTAAGGAATGATTCCTGTCTTCTTCGTCCTGTTCCCTCCTTTCCTCAATATGTAACTATTTTCGTTATATTTTGGTTTAGCCTTCCATTTTTTCTATTTAAAATTATAAAGAAATACAAATATTTTTGATGTTATCTCCTCCCTTTCTTACAGAAAAGGTAGCACTTAGAAACACTGCATCTTGTTTTTTCCTACCTAATATGTCCTGGAGATAACTCCATATAATATATGGAGGTTTCTTCATCTTTCCCTATGACTTCCCAGCCCGTACTGTATTCAATCAGTACTCTGTTGAAGGACATTTTGTGCATTATTTGTCATTACGAATAATGCTTCCCTCAAGATCTTTTATATCTTTGGAATAAATTCCCGGAAATAGTATTTCTGGTTAAAGAATGAAAGTATATGTAATTTGGTCAATATTGTCAAATTCCTTGCAACAGAGATTGTGCAATTTTTCATTTCCACTGGCCATGTACAGATGAGAGTGCTTATTTCCCAAAAAGCATGTTTACCAATTTGATAGGCAGTTCTACAGTAGGTGTTACATGGGTCTTATTGCAAAACATAGTTTAGAAATTATTTATAATAAAATAAAAAAGAAATCAAAATGGTGCTCGTGACTGTCATTAAAAAATAGATTAAACTGTGACTATGTTCAATTTGATTTTGGAGTTGAAGAGGTGCTGTGTCTCAGAGGTGAGATATTATTGAGATGTTTTATGCAATTTATGGGAGAAAAAGATTGGTAATCCATGAAATTTATTGTATTAGTACAATGAGTGTTAGTACTCCCAAATACCAAGGGTGAGGATAGCATCACCATTGGCAACACAAACCTAGGATTTTTATATATAGAAAGCCACAAAAGAAAAAGGATGAAAAAGTACACCAATATTAATGGCAATTTGATGATCTGATACTTGGTAGTTTAGAGAAAGCATGTTTAGACTTTTCTGCACTATTGTTATTATAAATGAAGCAAGTATAACAAACAGAAAGGAAACAATTATATGGACTTTTGTGAAATCTATTTGGTAACATTTAGAAAATGATAATGAGTAGACACTACTGCTACTACTAATAATGAGTAGACACTTAAAATTGTGGGGACAATAAAGGATATGCATGCTGAGAATATTAGGAGTGATAAAGTCCAATGTTAGTGCTGCATTTTTAAGGGATACGTTTTTGCTTTGCTTCATTTTATCTAGGCTGACAAATTTATAGTACTGTTTAATATCAACTATTCCACTCATTATCTTGGCATTTTGAGGGATTTTTTTTTTTAAGTTCAACCAGAGTATCTTAGTGATAATTATTTTTGTTGAAATCTGTTTTTCTTTTGTTGAAATCTTGTTTTCCTTCTTGGCGCAGTTTTAGTCCAGCCTAGTTCAAGTTCATGCTCAACATCTCTAGTCCCCCAGCTCCATGGGGAATGTCACCCTGATCCCGGAGCTTCCAAATCCCTTTGGCCAAGAATTGCTGCAGTCTCCATTGAAAACTCCAGGCATCCCTGGTGTTTGAGAAGGTTGATTCCTATTCTGGAGTAGCTGCCTCTGAACGAACTGACACTCAGCCAGAGTCAGGAGCAAATGAAGCTGCCTATATGGACTGTGGCTGTCAGCGATGTGCCGTGGAAGAGCACCACTGCTCCCCATGGCATCTAGAACTCAAAACACAAGGCGGCACATTCCACAAGATTTCCCATTCAGAAACACATTGATTGCTACCCTCAGTCAGGAGCTTCTTAAGAAATTTGTAAAGCCGAAGGCTGTTTCTGGTCTTCTAATGTTGGCTGGTGCTTCTACCCAATGGATGGTCCATAGGCCTACACAATAAAATATCTACCTCAAAAAATAGCTCTAGGATGGAGGCGTATATTTCCTAGAACTCTTTTTAAAAATTTTTAATAATTTTTTAATGTTTATTTATTTTTGAGAAAGAGAGAGAGAAAGAGACAGAGTGCGAGTGGGGGAGGGGCAGAGAGAGAGAGAGGGAGAAACAGAATCCAAAGTAGGCTCCAGGCTCTGAGCTGTCAGCACAGAGCTCAGTGCTGGACTCAAATCACCAACTGTGAGATCATGACCTGAGCTGAAGTTGGACCCTCAACTGGAAGAGCCACTAAGGTACCCCAACTTCCTAGAACTCTTCATAAGTACTTCTACCATCGGAAATTTCTGATCCAGCCTCCTGGGTTTGTTTGGTACAATAACTCCAGAGATACATTCTATTTTTATTTTCTGTATGCTGAGAACTCTGAATCTTCACAGGGAGTCAAAAAGCCTAACATATGTGGCTTGAGGCTTCCTAATCATTTTTTACTTTTAAATCACTGTCACAAGTCCCTTGTGGCAGAGCTTACACCTTTCTTTCTTGTTTCTCCATCAGTTGTGCTAGTCCTGCCAAATGACCAGAAATATACATTCTTTTATGTCCTGAGATGATTCACTGCAAACACATTTGCAGGCTAAGGTAAAGCTCTTGTATTTTATGCTATCACATAGATTTTTTAGAAAGCAGCCTTTTCTTCCTTTTATTGCATATCTTTTCTGAAGCATGACGTAGCACTTAATTTTCAGCAAAATGATATAGAAACTCAAGATAAGCAGTTGCTCTGAATAGCAACTATTTCATAACATCAGAAATTGTACTTTAGAGTCATCAGAGCACTTACTCTAATGAAGAAGTGCAAAATTAACTCAATTAAAAATGATATGCTTAAATTTTTATAAGGGAAAAGGGATAAAAAGTCATTTTCCTTTAATGAAGATTCTGAAGAAAAAAGCCAGATTTAATGGGTCAGATCTCACTTTAAAAAACATTTATCCATGTGCTAATTTTTAGAGACCAGATCTTAATTTTGAGGATATTTCTCTGAGAAATATATGGAATGTGTCAGTTGGAGATCAGCAGAGTAGTAGAAAGTTAATTTTGCCTCAATTTCTATTTGGAGTCTGAGCTATTTCCTCTTTACAGTGCAAGACCAGGGCTTGGAAACTGTGTCAAAGTGTGTTTTCAAGTTACATTTCTTACCAGGAAGTACTGTAAAACTTAATGATGATGCTTACAAGTACAGATGTAGCGGACCATCCTCTTTAAGGACAAAGACAAAATGACTATGAAGACACTAGCTAGAAGCAGAAGGCCTCAGTCTGGGCCGAAAGGAGCTGATTAATGGCAGGGTGGCAGGTGGGACAGAAATATAATGAATTCCAAATTGAAAGAAGATAAGGAAAAATATCATTACATTTTGTTTTTATTGCTTTCGGTCCTTGAAAGTGCTCTGCATTGAAGCACCAGCCTATTTTATGGCTTTAAAAATAGAACTTGATTGGACTGTTATATTATATGAAATATGCTATTTTCTGTTATTCTAAATGTGCTCTTGGTTTGAGTTTTTACAGATTTTAGCAGAGATCATCATGGGAAATGTTTTGAATTCAGATTGAAATCTGAAATTAAATTTAAAAAAAAGCTCAGGATGAGTAAGAGGAGTGAACCATAAAATTGAATAAAATAAATAAAAATCAGATAAATTAAATTATAACCAAATTAAATTCTGGCTGGGAACAGCGATTATATAAAAGCGCTCTAGGTAACTCACAAAAACTCCAAATGTCAGTGTCTTCATTGTCTGGACTGTCTTTGGTTTATTTCTAGTGTGTGCCTAGCCCTGCACTTAACTGTGAGCCTGGGAGATCTTATTATGTCTCAGTTGGACCATCAGATTGTTTTGGTTGCTGAATTTAGACAGCTCCTCAAATATTAATGGGTTCTTTGTAAATCAAGAAAGAATATTCCACAGCCAAACAATTTAAGTGGTGCTTTCCCACACGAGACCAAAATTGATGGACTTAACCAAGAATTTACTTGAGGAAATGGGCCTGTGTCCCTGAATCTGACATTGGAAGGCTTGATTGGAGCGTGTGGTAGTGGTGACGGTGCTGATGATGCTGTGGAATTGGGGATTCTAGTAGCTGGGATGTGTGTGATAGTTTCACACACATTTGTGGAGACTGAGAAAGGAGGACAGACCCTGGAGGAGAGCACCTGTGCCCCAAAGCTTTGGGAGCATGAGTACCCACTGGTTTCTTTGAAGCCTAATTTTTAGAAGTCATTGAGAGCCCATTGTGACTAAATATGACTAAAGGAAAACGTGGAGTTCATTATTTCCTTCTATTTCAGGGCAGACTGTATCAATATCAATTAGGTCAAGTGACCAAGTGTTTTATTGTTGTTGTTGTTGCAGTTCTTCTATTCTTAGAGATGTATCGGGAGGGAAATAGTTGGTTTTTCTTATCACCATTCCAATGTTTAACACTTCCTTCTCAATGTTTCTGCTTTTAGTAAGACATTTCTTATCTTAATTTTCTTTTTCTTGCTGGAATAAGTTATTTATCAATCTGTTTGTCAACATTCTTTTTACCTGAGGGATTCTACTTATTTATAAAAATAAGTATGCTTCACTAGGGTTAATAAATTGGTTTATCTTACAGGTTAATATTAAAGAAATATGACATTATATCCCTGTTTGGAAATGATACCTCCCCAATTGTGATGGATATAGATTTCATATTAAAAATCAGCTCTGATTTAAGGTAGCCATAACATGGTCTGTGTTTTTCATGAATACAATGTTTGTTAATGAAAGGTTTTAAATGTCTTAGCATCCTTTGATTAAGTACCTTGTAATACCTTGTTCTGGAGGTAACTATAATTTCCCATTTCTCTTCTTGGAAACATCAGAATTAGATCACTTAAAAAAATTAATATACTCCTTATTTAACCTGTTTTAGATTCATGATCCTTATAATAAATGGTTTGAAGCTCTTCTCAATATTGATTCTTCCTACCAGCCATATAAATACAGAGAATAAACTGATGGTTGCCAGACAAAAGGAAGGGGGAAGGATGGGCAAAATGGGCAGCGGAGTGGGAGAGATAACCTTCCAGTTATGGAATGAATAAGTCGTGAAGAATAAAAGGCACAGCATGGGGAGTACAGTCAATGCTATTGCAGTAGTGTTGTGTGGTGACAGGTGGTAGCTATGCTTGTGGTGAGCACAGGATACCATATAGCAAAAGTGAATCACTATGTTGTACACCTGAAAATAATGTAACATTATGTGTCAGCTCTACTCAAATTTTAGAAGTTATTGAAAAATATTAATTCTTCCTCAAATTTGACTGTTGACTTCAACTCTGACTTTGAATTTATAAAATGATATACCTCTTCAATTCTGTGTAATAAGAAAGAAAGCAAGAACAGTATTCTAAGTATAAGTCACATAATACACTCTTAGTTTTGTCTTTAGAAACAACACGTGTCTGGAGAAGTTATGGAAAATTTAAAATGAGCAGGTTTGGAATATCAGAAATATATAGTTTAACTTAAAACTATGTGTAGGGTAGGAAAAATTTTCATTTAGCTTCCTGTTAAATTGTGTATTCAAGAGAATTGAATTGTAATAATGGCTGGTATTCACAGGTTTAAAAGTCTGTGTTCCCTTTCAAGATTTGAATTTGATTGAAATGGTATGTGGTACATGTTCAATTAATATCAGTTGTTATTGTCTGTTTTTCCTATTAATCAGTGATGTTATTTTTGAGCATTGTTATCTCCAAAACATAATAATCCAAAGTAATATTGATTATTTTCTATTAATTTAGACCACATTGTCAAAATTATACAAAAGAATATATAGTTGACCCTGAACCATATGCAGTTAAAGGTGCCAACTTCACCATACTGTGGAAAATCTGTGAGTAACTTTTGATTCCTCCCCAAACTTTACTATGGCCTGTTGGTGACTGGAAGCCTTACCAGTAACAAAAACAGTTGATTAACATATATATTTTGTATGTTATATGTGTCATATGCTATATTCTTACAATAAAGTAAGCAGAGGGAAGAAACTGATATTAAGAAAATCATAAGGAAGAGAAAATAATTTTCTAGTACTGTACTATGTTTATTTAAAAACTCCACTTAAACCCATGTTGTTTGTGAATCAACTGTAGTGCCAAATTTTGCTCTGGATTTCTAACTCTACCTAGAAATCCTGACTGTTCAATTCCGTTCAATATATACCCTTGAATTACTATGAATTACAATATGGTTATGCCCATATAGAATATAAAGCTATCCTTGGTTCAATAACTCATATGATCAGCTTCCGGTTCTAAAAATGCCCTAACTTTCAACATTTATGCAGTCCATGGAGCTACTCTATTCCACAGGGCTGAACTGGGTTCCTAACTGGTGAATTGAAAATGGCCAAAAAGGGGCAGGTGGGTGACTCAGTTGGTTAAGCATCCAACTTTGGCTCAGATGATGATCTCACAGTTTGTGGGTTCCAGCCCCACGTCAGGCTCAGTGCTGACAGCTCAGAGCCTGGAGCCTGCTTCAGATTCTGTGTCTCCTCCCTCTCACTTTGCCCCTCCCCTGCTCACACTCTATCTCTCTTTCTCAAAATAAATAAACGTTTAAAAGAATTAAAAAAAAAAAAAAGAAAATGGCCACAAATACTTTACAGCTCCCCTTTGCAAGAGGTGGACTCTAATTCTTTATCTCTTTATTCTGGGCTGGTCCTTTGTCATCCTTTGACCAATAAAATGGAACCAGGAAAATGAACATGACTTCCAGGATCTGGCCTCAAGAAGTCTTGCGGCTTCCTCTTTCACCCTCTTGGTCCGATTTTGGTATCATGGGATAAAAATCTTCATAGAAAGAGAGGCCCAGATGTTTCACTTACTCCAGCCACTTCAGGTGAGTTCCAGTCTTATGAGTGAGGATCTCTTATACCATGCAACCACATCTAAGATGAAAACAGGTTCCTTCCTAACCACAAAGAATGCCCATTACAATTTATGCCTATTTTAGAGGTAAGACCAGAATTATTGCCCAGTCAAGCCACAGAGTCATGAGAAATAATATTTTTAAGACACTAAAATTTGAGGTGCTTTGGTATGTAGAAATTGGTAACTTTTAGAGAGTGTTAATTACAGTGGCAGCCCCTAGAGATGTAATGTTATTGAGAACAAAGTCATAAATCATTTATCATTTTGGGACCCAATTACAGTCAGAGGCTGGAAAAATGGTGAGACATTTATTAGCAAACTGTTAATGGAAGCTGAAAAGATGGCTACCCATGTTTTGTATTTTTGCCTACAATAATTCAATAGCAAAGAAATGTATCGATAAACTTGTATATCTGAAAAAGGAGATTTCCAGGTATAACTTAAAAAATATTAATTGACCTTTTTTAACTGTGTATAACATTACAGGAGGAGAGAAATAAACTAAACAAAGTAGTTTTTAAATTTTAGAATTTAGAAAAAATATAGAGAGCTCAAGATTTACTGATTGGAATATAAAACTGTTTCTCATACTCAGTCTCTCCAGCCAGCAAAAGATTCCCAAAGAAAGAAGTGGCCATAGGTAATGATTGACAAGTATGTAACTATAAAGCCTTCATTGAGACCATGAAAAGGTTAAACATTGTGCATGACAGATCCTCTCAACCGGACAGAAGAGCTTCTAACAATCTTAGAGGTATTTTCTCACCATGCTAGCCCACAATAAAGAGTGCTCTGTCTCAAAAATAACCATGAGTATGGCTTTTGTGGCAGAGAGTAGACTCCAATCACATTTATAGAAAACCCACAAAGGTTTTAAGGGCATTTAATCAGTTGGACTAGAAGAGTCAGAGACTGCTGAATATGTAAAGATTTTTCTGAGAATTCATTTTCTATGGCCCATAAATAGGATTAGGCAGCTACTAAGCTATAAACACGGGCCATTTTTATGAAGAAGGAGGAGTCTCTCAAAGTGTGGATCCAGGAATTCTAAGGAGGGCCCAAGAATCACAGAATGATGAATTGGGGACCAATTCTTAAGGAGTAGAATTAGACCCTAACCAAGACACATTTCCTGTGTCCCTAGTAGGGAACCCTGACAACATGTACCTGGGTGTATTTCATAATTGCTATGGACCAGAGATTATTATGTGCCTCCTATTCTTTCTTTGTTTGGTTAGGAATGATTATTGATGTTCTCCTGTCTGGTTCAACCATCGTATGCTCAGTGACTATGGGTAGATAATTTGTCTTTGGAACAAGGTGCTGCGCCTAAGAAACTGCACTTGAGGAGCCTTATCATGATCATGAGATAGATTATGGCTATTCAGTCAAATGCTATAATGGATTGAATCTTTTGAGAATCATGGGGAGGGGAAAACTTATTTGCATGTGTGTAGGATGTAAATCATTGTTGCCAGAGGATGGTCTACAGTGAATTAAAAATAGCTACAGATCCTTTTTAGTGACTCTCATCAAGTGTTGGAATCTAATTCATCATTCCTGGACCCTGGGCTTGCCCTTTAAATTGCTAGGATGAATAGAAGGTGACAGAAAAGCTGTATGGTTTTTGATCCTTGACCTTGTAAGATTTGACAGATTTTACTCTTATGTCTTTGGAATACTTTTGTATCATGGGCAGAAGTCTGGGAGGAAAGTCTCTGTGGAAAGAGAAGCCCAGTGATCCCATGTATTGCAGCCATTTTAGCTGAGGTTCCAGATTAATCAGCCCCAATCAATCCCCTAGGGACTGCTCCTGCATAAGCAATCCCAGGCAAGTCCAACCCAAGAACTGCCCAGGCAACCGTGAGTTGCATTGTCGGTCTTCTAATTCACTAAGTGTTTGGGTACCACCAGGCAGAGCAATTAAAAACTGATGAGATGACCTTAAACAGCTGGCTCCCTGTGGCACGCCCTCAGTCACAGTGGGCAGGGTCAAAGAGAAGATGATGAGTAACAAACTCACAATTAGGGAAGGAAACAAGCTCCAAGGACATGCCTTACAGGACCTGGAAGTAGAGGTACAAACTCAAGATGAATCAAATGTTCAGAAGGGAGAAATTCACCAAAGAACAGAGAACATTCTTTGGGTCAGATGAACCTGGGTCCAATCTGTGCTTTGCCACTTGGGTTCTAGGTAAACTCGAGAAAATAACTCAAATTCTGTAAGCGTAGCTTCTGTTTATATAAAATTAGGTTTTTACTAAGCCTTGAGTGAAATAATCTAAGCAAAGCTACCTTCTCCATAAATGGTGGTTTTATTTAAGAGATAGTTAAAAAGCAGACTACCATCCTCCTTCACTCTGAATCACAGGTATATATTTTGTCTTTTAAAAAAATGTTTATTTCTTTACTTTTGTGGTAGGAAGGGGCAGAAAGAGAAGGAGACAGATGATCTGAAGCAGGGACCACATGGTCATCAGAAAACCTGACACAGGGCTTGAACTCATGAATCATGAGACCATGACCTAAGTCAAAGTCAAACACTCAACCGACTGAGCCAACCAGGCAATCCATATTTTGTCTTATAATCAATACTTAAATTTCTTATTAATGTATTTGTTTAACGTGCTTATTGTCTTCTGGAAGAAAATATCCTTGAGGGCAGAAACTTCACCTATTTTATCTCCCTTCAGTATCCCCAATACATAGAATAATTGGTACTCAATAAATTTTTGCCAATGTGGTAATTATGAACTTGAATATACTGAAATTTCATTACTTATATTCTGAGAAAGCCACATACAAAAACAACATTTAATTATTTCATTTTACTCCTTATCTGTTTTGTCTGCACTTACCCCCCCTGATAATGCTGTGGCTTTTCCAGCCAACTCCATTCTGGAGACCCCTAAATGTCTACTGCATCCTTGACTCCCTCCAAATCCTTACTTCCAGCTTCCTCTTGGACAACAGGAACTTCATGCTTCCCTTAGTCTGCTCAACTTTACAGTGTCCAAAACTGAGTCCACGCCTCCACACCCCAAACAAATACCCAGTGTTCTTCTTTGTACTTCCTACTTCCAACCAAACTAGACTACTGGCTTGCTATTTCTGGGACCTACTCTCTACTTTTCTTCCTTTCCTCATTTATCCAAACTATTGCCTCTTTCTCGAATGTTTTTCTCTCCTGGCCCTGCTTATCAAAATTCTTTCTATGTGTAATGTATGCTGTCATGATATTTGCCCCATCACCATACATGGACGTAATCTCCCTTTTTAACACTGTGGCACTACATCTACTTTTCTTTAATATCTTATATCTGTCTATTGCAAGCTATACATCCACTTTAACTATCTTATATTTCCCTCTGGATCGAATCTCTTTTGGGGCAGAGTTAATGTCTGGTGCATTTTAGCAAGGTGCACATACCCAAGCATGTAGTAAATGTTCAATAAGGAAATATCAATGTATACTTACCCATTATCATAAATATACCTTCTAGAGATGTGAAGATATAGTGAGACACAGTTGGACTGACATTAGAGAAATACGGTGTTTCTTCACCTAACCTAGATTGAAAAGACTATAACAAGTGTCTCAGGAAGGAGGGTTTGATCCATTCCACCAAATGGCTCGTTTTTAAAAAATTATTTGTTGTGATAAGAACACTTCACATGAGATCTGCCCTCTTAACAGAGTTTTAAATGTGGAAAATGTTACTGTTGAGCATAGGTACAATGCTGCTCAGCAGATCTCAGAGCTCCTGGTCCACCTTGGCAAGAGCATTCAGTAGAGTTCTGTGGTGTTTAGGGCCTAAGAGGAGTATCTTCAAGTGAGACTGGAGAGGAAAAATGGAAAGGCTGGGGGGTAAACAACTCTTTTGGGAAATCTGATTTTAAGGAGAGAGAAATGGAGCGAAATGGTGTCAGGAGAGAGAAAAGTTCTTTTTTTCCCCCTTAAGATGATAAATCAGTGAATTTATATGATGTTATGAAAGATGGCATAAGAAAAAGAGGAGAAAAGGCTGGAGGCCAGTGAAGTTCATCCGAGGAGCACAGGCACGTCATCTCTGGTAACAGACGGGAGGTGGAGGCGAAACACAGGACAGGGAAACCGTCTTCTGGGCTGGAGGGGGGGCGGGGGGGCGCTGATCCAAATTTAAATGAAATTCTTTTGAACTTGCTTAGCGACACATGTTGAAGGTCCTATACATTTAGACTAAAGGGCTGAAAAGAGCAATCAGGGTCTATCTTGTTTAGCCTTGTCATTTTGTAGAAACAAATCCCAGAAACCTGAAGAAACTTGTCTGAATGGATGAATCATAGCAGTGGGATTAGAACTCAGATTAGTTTACTGTCTGTTCAGACGGAATTTCCCTTTACTGCATTGTTTAAGCTAGTGTTTAGCGAACCCAGGCACCCAGTGCTGCCGAACGTAGGGCAAGTCCCAGTGTGTGTGGTAAACGCTTCCTCTGGCTCCTATTAGACAGCTCTGCACGGCTTCCTCTGGGGATGTGAGAGTTAGCACCCAGTGGGAGAGAGAAAGGAGTGAGTTCCCTTGACTCTGTGTAGGGCCATTCCCACAACAGAAACTCAATACATTTTGTCACACCCTGTGTTTTCTTCAAGTACACAGAGAACATGATACTTTCTCAACATTCAGTGGGTGTTTGTTATTGGGAATAATACTACCTGTTCTGGAAAGGGCCAACTACAGCTGAGAGAATGAAGAAAATGCCAAACGAAGCTGTGAGGAATGGAAATGGAGATTTAAATGCTGACAGGAAGAATTTGGGGAAACTTCAGGGATGAGCAGGTTGCAGTGAGGCCTTTGTAGTTGAAGGGAACTACCCAGGAAAGGCCCAGAAGAATATGAAAGCCTTGTATGAAATGGTTTTATAACCTATATCAGTATATAGCCCGTGTGATAATGTGAGGGAGAAAAAAGTTTTCTTAGGGTCTCTAGCTGAGTCTGCAAATTAAACTGACAAAGATTAATAGGAGAAAACTGTACAAATTTTACAGAATGTCTGTATGCACAAGGAATCTTCAAAAAACCATGAACACATGAAGTTACCAGAGCAGGAAGCTTTTATATCATTTAGACAATCAATACATTTCTGAAGAAAAAGGGGCGCCTGGGTGGCTCAGTCGGTTAAGCATCTGACTATGGCTCAGGTCATGATCTCACAGTTCATGGGTTAGAGCCCCATGTCTGACTCTGTGCTGACAGCTCAGAGTTTGGAGCCTGCTTCAGATTCTGTGTCTCCCTCTCTCTTTGCCCCACTCCTGCTTGTGCTCTGTGTCTCAAAAAATAAATAAACGTTAAAAAGTTTTAAAAAGTAAAATAAATTTATGAAGATGGATATGACAAAGGGGTTGAGTCTAGGGTTAATGAATAGTGAAGGAGTAGCTAGGAAGATAAAAGTCAGTTTAATGGGGTTTGTTTATATAGATTTCTCAACCCTGAATTCCCTGTCTCTGGTGATAAGAATGTCTGTCTCTCTCTTGGTACAGGAGGTACCTCCTGGTAGAGGATATCTTTCATGTGGGAGATTTATGACCCATTTCAGTGGGGAAAAGATTAGCATGACTTCCTGATTCTGCCATTTCCCCAAACTCTTTCAGCTTAAGATATTCCATATACCAAGGAGCCATATTTGGGGGGAGTTTGTCCTGAACCTCATCAATTGCGAAATATGGAAGAAGAGGTGGTAAAGAGTCCTACATGCCCTCTTGCCTTGTTTTCCTTAATCATGACTGATGCATCAAATACTGGCCTTGCAGTCACTGTGTGAACTAATCTAACTCTGTAGAAACATCCTATTTTCATCTTCCTTCCAGGGCATTGTATTCAAGAAGTCCTCTTTCCCTCCTCTTCCTCCTCTTGGATATCTATTTGATAGTGCCTGTATAATCACATTTATTTTTTTTTAAGAGATACACAACACTTTTAATGGTTTGTTAGTGACAAAGAAGGCTTAGTCCCATTTTATAGTATAAATTTGAGTTAGAAAATTATGTATCTTTCTCTGTCTTATTTCATTTACTATAATGCCCTCTAGGTTTATCCATCTGTTGCAAATGACAAAATCTCATCCTTATTTAGGGCTGAGTAATATTCTGTTGTTTATATACACCACATCTTCATCCATTCATGAATCAGTGAACACTTGGGCTGCTTCCTTATCTTGGATATTGCAAATAAGGCTGCTATAAACATAGGGGTGCATGTACCTTTTCAAATGAGTGTTTCTATTTTCTCTGAGTAAATACTCAGTAGTGGAATTACTGGATCATATGGTAATCATAACTTTAATTATCTGAGGAAACTTCATACCATTTTCTGCAGTGGCTGCACCAATTATTCTCATCAACTACTTTCATCAGAGTACAAGGGTTCTCTTTTCTCTGTATCTGGTATTATTTTAATTGCATTCAAACTATTTTAGTTTCAGTTGAACAATGAGAATACTGTATTTGAATATTCTTTTAAAACTTGGGGAGCCTGAGTGGCTCAGTTGGTTAAGCATCTGATTCTTGGTTTCAGCTTGTGAGATCAAGCCTGGTGTGGGTCTCTGTCCTGACAGTGCGGAGCTTGCTGGGGATTCTCTCTCTTCCCCTGCTCCACTTACGTGAACTCTCTCTCTCTCAAAATAAATAAACACTTTAAAAAACCTCAATCAGTATTTTGACTATCTTTTTTTTAATTATTAGAGTCCAGTCTGTAGACTGATAAAGTCCTCATTTTTAATGTTTAATGTAAGTGATTTCCAAAGAATGAAATTTTCTCCTTTATTCAATAAGTGTTTCCTTCTTTTTGTCTTATTTCATGAATGTAAATATAAATACATAAAATGTAATTATATATAAAATCAATAATCATGAAGGGGAGTGAGAAAAGGAAAGAATTTTATAAAAAAATTTTAATATTTATTTATTCAAGAAAGTGATATACAGAGAGTGAGGAAAGGAAGGCAGAGAGAGAGGGAGACACAGAATTTGAAGCAGGCTCCACGCTCTGAGCTGTCAGCACAGAGCCTGATGCGGAGCTTGAACCCACAAACAATGGGATCATGACCTGAGTCAAAGTCAGATGCTTAACCAGCTGAGCCACTCAGGTGCCCCAAGAATGTTTGTTACTATGCTCATGAAAATCTCAAGATCCTGCAAACCCTCTCTAACGGTGCTAACCCTTTGAGGACATCGGGACTTATAACAAGAAGTGGAAGAGAGAGGACTGACACAGCTTATGCCTCTCACGTCAGTTTTTCCAGTCCTAGGGAATTGGCAGTAACAAGTCATAATATGCCAGAAACTTACTGCAACCCAGCTGTTTCAAAATGACTGATATGTAAAATCTATGGGTAATGATTAGATTCTTTTTTGGCTAAGGAAAAGGGAACCAAAAGTGTGCAATGAATAGATTATATAGAGAAGGTTGCATCTCAGATTTGTGGGTAGAACTGTTTGCCTAATATAAATAAATGACACTTCAGATAAATTCAGGAAAACCAGGCTCTTGTATAAAAGCAACTTAAACTGTTTTTTGAAGAATTTTCGATAGTATACTACTAGGGCTTAATTGATACCACTCTTTACACAGACAGATCAAAACCAAATGTTTTACTTCTTTAAAAAATTTACTTATTTTGAGAGAGAGAGCACATGCAAGTGGGGGGAGGGGGGAAGAGAGAGGAAGAGAGAATCCCAACCAGGCCTGGTGCTATTAGTGCAGCTGGGCTCAAGTCCACTAGCCATGCGATCATGACCTGAGCCAAGATCAAGAGTCAGATGCCTAACTGACTGAGCCACCCAGATGTCCCAAGTGTTTTTCTTTAAATTTTTAAAATTTTATTTGAGAGAGAGAGAGAATGAGGATGTGTACAAGTAAGGTAGAGGGAGAGAGAGAATCTTAAGCTGGCTCTAGGCTCAGGTTGGAGCCCAACATAGGGCTCAATCCCATAACCCTGGGATCATGACCTGAGCTGAAATCAAGAGTCAGATGCTCAACATACTGAGCCACCCAGGCGCCCCTAATTTCTTATCTCTAAGGAATGGCGACTGTTCCCTACAGATAGGCACCATATGGTCATAGCTATTGTTAAAATATTCAAATATTTTAACATATTCCATATTAATAGTTGGTCAATAGTTCATTTCACTGAGCTGATCCTGTGTCCCTCCTGCTATTCTGCTGCTCTCAGCCCTTCCACCAGGGCCCCTCAGATCTCCCTAAGTTCTAGCAAATGGCCAATACCTGTCACCTCTGGGGTCTTCAGGATCCTGCTTCAGGCTGTGACCCATATGGGTTCTGACTGGTCCGCATGTGCTGACCTGTTGTTTAAATATTTTAAAGACAAACAATCCTTTTATACATTTTTTTTTCTAAATGATTTCTTTGGAGCTCAAACTCTGGGCAATTTCTTTAATTTCTTAAGTACTATTGATAATCTTTAAAAATCTTTGAGGCGGATGCTTAAAGGTCCAATATGGGCACATGTTTTCCTATCATTAATATTAAATGATCTTCGAGGCAAATGGTTACTATTGGTATCATCAATTAATCAGAAAGCACTGCAGTAGCATTTAGTCTTTATTTTGGGACTTTGTGGCTAAGTGAAACTGAATGAACTTTCAGGAATTTGTATAGTGAGGATTTGATGCTTGTGAAGGAAATCTCGTTCTGAGGCTTCTGTTGGCTTGAACATTTAAACGTGTTTTCTTGTTTATTAGAGTGTGAAAAACCTGTGTTCAACTAAGAACAGGAGAAAGATAATAAAAGCTCTTTCCCAAGGGGAACAGAATTGATACATACTGTTACTTTTCATATCCACTACCTTATCCACTGGTAATAGTTTGCCCTGATCCTACAACGTTCTCTGGTGATATGTGCCCATGTTCTATAACTCCATCAAACCTGTGCTACCTTATCTCCAAACATCCTATTTGTTGCAGCTATCTACCTGTCCCTGCCTCTTGTTCCTATCTCTCCAGTGCCCAGGACAGTGCTGGGCATGCGAAAGGATCCTGAAATGAAAATGGTGGTTGAGTGGGTGGAGGAGAGAAACATTATTTCTCCCAAACAATTTCCAACAAATATAGTAAGTGTGTCTGCTTGCAGGAGTTTCCTCCAGTGTGTGAGAAACTCTTTTTTAGCAGAGGACCTAGGAGCACCTGTCTCCCCTGTTGAATAAGGCTCAGAACTAGAAGGAAGGGCAGGATGTGATGGGATCATGATGGGGAGGCAGTGCGGGGGACCTGCCCCCTGTGACCGGTGCACCATCACCACATCCGCCACCGCTCTCTCCTTCCCTGTAGATGATTTAGCCCTGGCTTCCATAATGTAATCAGGTGAACTAGGACAAAAGGTTTTTACAGTCAATGACCTTTGTAAAATGTCATATGCAATAGTCACCTCTTGCAGATTCAGGATGCATTGTTCCTTATTAAAACCTCTGAAAAAGGCCACAGAAAAGAAATCTAGCTAGGTTTGAGTAGCCCAGCATTTCCTAAGTTTTACTGGAATACAGACTACTTTTACTTCAAGACAGAACTACTTCCATCTCAACAGATGAAACGCTGCACAAAAATTTGAGCAGGAAAACTGACTGCATACTGGCACTTTTATTTAAATTTTGTTAAATATTCCATATTTTCCAGAGATCAATTGCCAGTAGTATGTGAATATAGATTTTTAATGCTAGGAATCTGTTTATTAAAACTAAAAGAGATGACAAATAATAAGAATGATTTTCTGTAAAGTACTATAAATTTACTCCCAAACACCATTTTGAAGTATACTTACTTAATTGGTTATAAAGGCAAGTCAAAAGTTATATCCTCTCAGATTTTCCTCAGTTTACCTTTTACCCTCATAATGTATATCAGGTATTTTTTTCTTTTTTGACATGTCATTAACTGCTACTGGATCTCATTGAGGTAGGACAATCAAATGATAATAAGCCATAAAAATATTTCTTTTTGCTGTTGCAGGTACTTTAGCAATCTCCACGGAGTTCCTTGTTTTTATATGTGCCGAGAGAATGATTTCAATGTTCATGGTGTTCTCTTGAATTCCAATGCCCCAGGTGATGTGATGGCCCAGTTAAATTATAAAGAAGCAAGTTCATAATTTAAATGCTAATCTTGCCTTTTCTCCCTTTAAAGAATTCTTATTAATTAAACAAAATAGATGAAGAGATTGCCTATAATTTAATATTTTGTTTCAAAATGGAAAACTTTTTAGTGAAGCATATACAGTCATCCTAACCGATTGCAAAATACTATGAAGACGCAGTACTAAAGGCACACTGAGCGAGCAATGTGAACAATTTCATGGTAATGCAGCGTCGCTGGGTCTGCCATTACCAAGGCCTCCTTTCTGCCTTAAATGAGTCCAGAAATATTTGAAGTGTATTACCTCTGCAGTAATGTTCCTTAATTGTGTGCTTGGGGTTTAAACTGTCTCTCTTTCTTTTTCATGTGTGTGTATAAATGCAATATATAACTGACTTGATGAGCTCTTCAGGAAAGAAAAGGGAGAGCACGCAGAATTAGGAAGTGCTGGCAGACACTTAGCTGCAATCAGAGCTGTCAGTAGTGCCCAGTGTAATTAGATAACTGGCCTAGGTAGCATCTAAATGGTAAAAACACTAAAACAGTCATCTCCACCACTTATTTTATTCGTGCTTATTCCATAGTTGGCTTTGTTCTCCCCAGAAGACACTCTGAGCTTTTATCCTTCTGTAAATTCCAGACCATTGGAGGAGTGCTTGATTTCTATGTTTCTTGGCACCACTCATGAAAATGTCCAGTGGTCCACAGAGGTGCGTGTGGTACTGCATTTCACACCCCGCTTTTCATTGCCCTGGGATGGAGGAAATGGAGTATGGAATGGAGGAGCAAACAGCATGTCCATGAATCACTAAGTCTCTTAGCCTTCTAAGCTTATTGCTAATTGTTTTTATATTTAGGCACAGGCCGCTGACTTGATTGCAATTTTATTAAATACAGGTTATAAAGCATATATATATATATATATATATATATATATATATATATATATATATATATATATATATATATATATATATATATATATATATATA